>NC_090929.1:178283879-178587675 GCF_040938575.1 Ambystoma mexicanum
TTCTGCCTTGGGGAGATAATCCGCCCAATCGTCCTGTTCAACATTACAAAAACAACTGAGATACTGCTTCAGATTAGCATTTAAGTGCTCCGTCTGCCCATTGGTATGGGGATGGTAACCTGATGAGAGCGTTCAGTATTTCCCCCATCTGTTCACAAAGAAAGGGCCAGAATTTGGAAGGGAACTGGGTCCCCCCTATCGGAGATGATTGTTCAGGGGACACCATGTAATCTCACCACGTTTCTTAGAAAGACCTTGGCGGTATCGGGAGCAGAAGGTACGCCAAAGAGCGCAGAGAAATGTGCCAGTTTGCTGTAGGAATCAACAGTCACCATAATCGCAGTACAGTTTTTAGATGAGGGCAAGTCTACGATAAAGTCCATAGAGACTTGTTCCCAGCATCTTGAAGGCATCCCTTCCTGTTGGAGGAGTCCAATGGGTTTCTGTCTAGACACCTTGTTTGAAGCGCAAATAGGACATGCCTTGACATAGTTCTTTACGTCTTTGGTTATAGAAGGCCACCAAAACCTTCTGGAGAGCAGATCCATAGTGGCCTTCTAACCCTTGTGGCCAGACATGGGGGCGTCATGGCACCAGTTCAACGCTTGTGTCTGAAGCCGAGTTGAGGCTAAGTAGAGAGCCTGCTTGTGGAACAACAGTCCTCTGTGCTGAAGTCTTAGGTCTCGGGGAAGAGTGCCCTTTTTGCATTTCTTGGTGGTGTCCTGTACTTCTTGAAGAAATGGAACTACCAAAGCCAGAAAATGTTGGTTTTGCAACAAGGGTTCGTTGCCAGTATACGTGCCTGGGAATTCCCCCAAACTTCGAGACAAAGCATCTGCTACAACATTCTTTGGGCCAGGGACATAGGTGATGTTGAAATCAAAGTGGGAGAAATAGTAGGCCCACCTGGCATGTCTGGAATTTCTGCATTCCATTTGTTGCAATACCTTTAAGTTACGATGGTCTGTTCGGACCAAAAAAGGGTGAGTAGCTCCCTGAACCAAGTGACGCCACTCCTTGCATGCTTGTCAAATGGCCAGGAGTTCCTTCTCCAGGAGAGAATATTTCCTCTCGCTGGGTGTTAATGTGCGAGAGTAGTAAGCAATAGGAGGAGTCTGCTTCCACCATAAAAGGTTGGGTCTGATCAGGCTGTTGCTGTACTGGTGCAGTGGTAAACAGGGTCTTTAACCTTCGGAAGGCGTCCTGCGCTTCAGAGGAGAATGCGAAAATCACCCCTTTTTTTAGAAGGGCTGTGATAGGCAGAACCACTTCGGAGAAATGGGGGAAGAAGCGCCGGTAAAAGGTAGCTAGACCCAAAAACCTCTGTACCTCCTTAACAGTTGGGTTGTTTCCAGTCAAGAATGGCTCTCACCTTTTTGGGATCCATCTTGACGCCTTCTGGGGTGAGGATAAACCCCAAGTAGGCTACCGTTGTTGCCTCAATAATACACTTCTCAGGCTTAATTTGTCTTTTTATCTTTGCTTTAGAAATTAACTAATTATCCCGCCAGTGCTCTAGAAGTTGGAGTGTGCTGGATCTCCGGTGGATGCCACTGGAGTGGAGTTCCTTGGAAAAGACCCCCTGGAGCGAAAATGGGGGAGATGGTGGTAACCCTGAAGGAGGCCCCCCTTGCAGAGGAAAGATGAAGTGACTGCGTCCCATGGTGGAAGGATACAATACCTTTTCTGATCCATGTATCACTTTTGTGGAAGTACAAGTTCTGATTGAACCAGGACCAGTTTCAGGAATTGCAGTAGAAGAAGCACTGGGTTTTAAACTAGAGAATAGAAGACTTTTGTATCAAAGCATGTATACTAGCCTAAACCTGGATTTGGTGATTGAAAGGTTTCTTAATGTATCAGAAATGAAATCGGTGCAAGTTGAGGAATGGGTGTGGTCCCGTAGACAGGAAGCTCAAAAATCAGTTAAAAAGACGTTGCTGCCGGTCTTTGTGTTGCAACAATTGTAATGACCATAGTTTGTGCTGTGGTGGGCACAACGATAGCAACAGCTAACGCTGTATCTGTAAACACATTAGGCAGCAAAGCACATGAATTGGGACATAACCTAAGAATGTTACAACAAACCTTAGATGAACTTAAGGGTGAACAGAGTGATGTGATTCGTTATGTGAATCAGACTGACAATTTTGACCCTCAATGAGCAAGTCACAATATTAGAACATGGCACAAATATTGTTGTAAAACATGATAAACTGCTGCATGACATTTTGAGCGTGGTACATCCATTAGAAAATATTCTGACAAAGTTTATATGTGAAATTCAAAACGCAGTGTTTCAATTGATTGAAGGCCATTTACCCCTATACTTTGTGTCGTATGACATCATTCGTCAGATGATGGCACAAATTACACAAAGAGAGGTGGAAATAATTCAAGAACAGATTGCATTTGAAATGGGGAGTGTGATACCATTGTACATTAATATAGAGAGAATTGAAGTGGGTTTTTTGGCAATACATTACATTTGTTACTCCAGAATTGATTTATCAAACTAAAATTATTGCATCATGTAGGTTTTTGGCAAGAAGCTAAATATATAAAAATTGTGACTCCTGAAATGGTGGCGTTTCAAGTGTGGGAAACTGACTTGTATCTGATCGCAAAATGAAATACTTGTGTGAAGTTCAAGTATCAGAATTAAGTATGTCCAGCGAAGCCATTTATGCCTGAGACAGCGGTTGCTATTTGCAGGTTAAGTACAGACCATGGGGTCTCAGAAACATGTGAAGTGTCGATAAGTAACCCAAAGAATGAGGAGTTGACCAAGCAAGATTAATTAAGCACAGGTGGTTGGTGAGTACTTCGGTAACAAATTATACAATTACTCACCTCGATCATGGTTTTTCTATTATCACACAGTTACAGCATAACGTGTTCTACATATCTGTCCCTAAAGACACAGTGGTGTCAGTTGGTGGGTTGACATTTTTCATGCAGATGGTGACTTATGGGAGGAGAAAGTACAGAACATTGATTTCTTTCAGAAAAATGTATTTCCCATTGACCCTGACATTGAGGGGCCGATTCATGGAACAAACGTGCGCCGAAAATCTTTGCGCAAGCAGGCGCAAGCAGGCGCAAGCGCAAAAAAACAGGCTCACATGCACGCGTGCGATTCATGGAAGTCCCTGCGCGTGTTTTCCTCGGGATGTGCGCCAAACCCATGCATGGCGCACACGTCACTGCAACATCCCGAAAGGCGTGTGCGACGCGCACAGTGAAAGCGCACAACCCTGGCGCACACACCAAAAAGGGGGTGGAACACGGGGCGTAACGCGCGGAATGGGGAACAACGCGTGAAAATAAGGGCGTAACTGTGATGTAGTGCTGGGAAGCAGACGGAACGCCCACACGCACGCGAACCACACGTATTCAAGGAATCGAATAGGGCAAAGCCACGCACAGCCAAAGACACGCACAGGCCTAAACACGTCTGCCACACGAAGGCAAGCGGTGCGTCCCTGCGCATCACAAAAGTGCCAATATACAGCAATGATGAATGTCCCATACTGTAATTGTGCCTCGGCGAGTGGGCTACGTGTATTTCAGGGGTTCGCGTGAAGTTTTTCATGCGATCGGGCCTGGGGGAGTGGGCTACGTGTATTTCAGGGGTTCGCGTGATGTTTTACACGCGATCGGCCTGGGGGAGCGGGCTACCACTCACCGTCTGCCTTGCATGTAGAAGAACGCGTAGCCAACACCCGCTGTGAAGTAATAGCGTGTGAACCCCAACGGCTGGAAAACACATGCACCGCACCCCATGAAAAGCACGTACAGAGCAATGTAAAGGCACGTGGGATCTACAAGCCCTGCCAGGGAAACGCCCGTGCGCGAAACATCACAGACGCGCTTATGCGCTAAGGGCCTTTGGTCCAATGAAATCACGTATGCGTGCTGACGCGCTTACACGCTAAGGGCCTTTCCTCGAATTACACGCAGACGTGCAAGATTTTCACGTGCCAAATCACTCCGTATCAAGCTGGCCACGCGTAAGCACACGGAAGACCATGCTCCTGCCCAAAAGGCCGAATTACTGCTCCCCAGAGCCCCGAGCAGCCTCCCACGAGCCATCTGCTGCTGCCTGCCTGCCTGCCTGCCTGCTGCCACCGTGCCCTGCCATTTGGCCTGCACATCAGCCATCTGCAGGGGTCCAGTTTCTGTGTCCACCCCTGCTGGAACAGAAGACTCCCGACTGGGATACCATCGCTCCACAGCCCAGCCCCAGGACCCAGTTGCCCACCCACGCCTGCCTCGGGGGTCGCCATGTCGAGGCAAACACCATCCAAGACCACTGGCGACCCCCAGCCAGAGGGGCAGAGGGCCACCAGCTTCAGTCAGAAGGAAGTTGGTGTCCTGGTGGAGCATGTCCTGGGGCATTATGATGCCCTCTTCGGATCATCACGCGCCAACAAGGATGGACGGGACAGGATCTGGACGGACATCGTGACTGCCATCAACGCGGAGGGGGTGGCAGTCCGACTATTACATCATGTCAAGAAGCGCTGGGAGGGCTTCAGGTCCAGGACCCTCAACAAGGCCTGGCCCCTCTTGAAGGCAGCGGATGCTAAGGGGACACTTGTCACAAGATCAGATGAGGGTCCTGGAACGCATATCCCCAGCACTCCTCGTCCAGGTCCTTGAGAGGCAGACCCATTCTGGAGTCAAGCGGTAAGTGGCCAAGTGTGCTGGTTGTCTGATACTTGCCTGTATGTGTGACATAGGCCATGTACGCGTGTGTGTGTGCAGGGACATCATGGTCATGCATGTGAGACCAGTAATGTGTGAAGCAGACGGTTGGTGTATGTGTTTAAATGCTACATGGGGAGCCCTATGCGGAATGGACACATGAGAGCATGCCAGTCTCTGTTCCTGGACATGGGTGGGGGTGAGGGATGGGTGATGATGCCATGTACATGTATGGTGTCCATGTCTGTGTGTCTGACCTGCGTGTCTGTGACTTGTGAATGCCATGGATGCATGACACATGTCTGTGTCAATGTTCAGATCCACTGATGCAGCCTAGCTATCCTTGCATCCACTGTGTCTGGGGTGTACGAGTCCAGATGGATGAAAGTACGGTGAAGTGTGTGAATGTGATAGGCATGACCCATGATGCATGTGAGTTCAAAAACAACATTGTATGTTTCAAGAGTCCCTTGGACATGTTTGCTTATGTCCATAGCATGCGCCATGCCTGTTACTGCATGTGTTTTGCCTGCACTGACCCATGTGTTGTGGAGGGACATGATGGAAGTGATCTTTGACAGTGCCACGCATCTGCTATTGCTTCCTGTCTAGGGGACCATTGTACAGTACCCTGATGCTTGTATTCTATGTCTCCCTCTACACAGCGCAAAGTGAAGAAGAGGGCGGAGACGGTGCTGTGGAGCAAAGCGGCGGGGATGCCCCCACGGCTGCAGCGGAAGGGGTGGGTGAGCCCCCACAGGGGCTTGCAACGGCGGAAGACGGTGTGGAGCCATCCAGGTTGGTGGTTTCCACAGAGGAGGAGGAGGCCGCTACTGAGCCGCACATGGGGCCTGGTGGGGGCATCCCTGCTGGTGCAAGTGGTGCAGTCCAGGGGCAGGGGCAGGAGGCAGCACAGGTCGCCGTGGAGGTGCCTGTGCATGTCATGTCACTGTCCCTGACACTGTGACTGCACCACCATGCACCAGCAGGGATGCCCCATCCCAGGCCCGTCCGCAGGTAGGGGGGATGTCCATGTCATCTGACTCCCCTCCAACTGAGGACGAGGGTACCCCTGGCCGTATGGAGAAGGTCCTGATTGGTGTTACGTTGCGCACGGGTGTCATTCGTGATGAGGTGCGTGCTTCCCAGGGGGAGCACGCACATCATCACGAAGAGCACCGTGCCAACGTGGCCCAGTTGGGAGCGGTCGTGGTCGGGGGTCTCGTACATGTGTCGGGCACTTTGGCGACCCTCTCCTCCTCTGTGGAGGCTATGCGCCAGTCGTTCTCTAGCCGTCTTCCAGCCCAGATGCCATCAGGGCCCTCTGTGGACCTGCCCCGACCAATGCAGCCAACTCAGTGGGGATCCCATCCCTGCCACAGTCGGGAGTCGGAGGTCCAGCAGGGGTGGACACACCAGCAACTGGACCCCAGCAGATGGAGGATGTGACGGCATCATCGGGCAGGGCACGTGCACGACGGCGTCGGTGGATTCCATCAGCCTGGATGCCGTCGTGCTGGCACAGGCAGTTGCGTCGGAGGCAGCGGCAGAGTCGACGTGGGAGGCATCATAGCTCGGGGCCATCAACATCAGGGGTGCAGGCATCGGCCGGAGGGCAGGAGAACCCTGGAATGGGAGTGGCTTCCGTGTGGGAGCGGTTGGGCCAGCAGATAGGTGCGGAGCGGCAGCGGGCAGAGGAGGAACGGCTCACAATGGTCAGGGCGGAGAACTCCAGGCGGAGGGCACTGAGGGGGGCTGAGTGCCTCGAGGGTCTTCGCAGGGAGTTGGAGCTGGACACTGCTTTATCCCTGCGAGACCTCGGGGCCAGGGAACATGCCCGCCTCCAAGCCATTGAACAGGAGTTCGATGATGCCCTGGCCCATGACAACATCCAGTGAGCCGTTGGACTAGCCTGCTGCCCTTGTAAATAGTTATGTAGTTAGTGTTAGGTTTCCTTTGCTTTTTTCTTGATTTTGGACCTTTTGGACAATGGCCAACATTTCTGTATATAGTATTTTTATTACGTAGTCTTTTTAGATAGGTTTCATTTCTTCAGTTGGGATCATGGACCCTGGATTGTTTATCTGTATATAGTTGACTGTTGGATTATATATATTTTTTTTGATTTACCCATGGAGCAATGGTTTTTGGTTTTGTTTTTCCCTTGGATGTACTTTTTTGAACTGTGACTTTGGACACCTTTCCTTTGGATTATGATTTGTGGTTTTTCAATATTTTACGGACATGCTGCTTTTTTGGTTTTAATTCCCATTGTCGTTTGTTTATTTTTAATCCCATTTATGTTGCTTTTAATACATTTTTTTCATCAAACTTCAATGTCTAGTATCATATTATTGGTTTCATGCATGTCATGATATGGGTTTTGACATTCACTTATACCCATTGTGTGTATGTGAGGGACATGTGTTCATTTACATACTTGCCATTGGGGTTGTATCATGTAATTGGCAATTCTGAGTGGGTGGATGCAATACTTGGGTGGGTGTTTGGCATGTTGAGGCTGCCCATAAGGGCCAGGGATCTAGATTGTGATGACGTGTTGGCTGGGGGACATGTGTCAGGGCCTGCTGGCAGGTGCCTCGCAATGCTGGGGGGTGGGGGTGCAGGGGGACATGAGTGGGACATGAGTGGGGGCCTGCTGGCAGGTGCCTCGCAATGCTGGGGGGTGGGGGTGCAGGGGGACATGAGTGGGACATGAGTGGGGGCCTGCTGGCAGGTGCCTCGCAATGCTGGGGGGTGGGGGTGCAGGGGGACATGAGTGGGACATGAGTGGGGGCCTGCTGGCAGGTGCCTCGCAATGCTGGGGGGGTGGGAGTGCAGGGGGACATGAGTGGGACATGAGTGGGGGCCTGCTGGCAGGTGCCTTGCAATGCTGGGGGGGTGGGGGTGCTGGGAGACATGTGTGGGGGCCTGGTGGAGGGTGCCCATGACTGCTAGGGGGTGGGGGTGCAGGGGGACATGAGTGAGACATGAGTGGGGGCCTGCTGGCAGGTGCCCCACAGTGCTGGGGGGTGCTGGGAGACATGTGTGGGGGCCTGGTGGAGGGTGCCCATGACTGCTGGGGGGTGCGGGTGCAGGGGGACATGAGTGGGACATGAGTGGGGGCCTGCTGGCAGGTGCCCCACAGTGCTGGGGGATGGGGGTGCTGGGAAACATGTGTGGGGGCCTGGTGGAGGGTGCCCTGCACTGCTGGGGGGCGGGGGTGCAGGGGGACATGAGTGGGACATGAGGGGGGTCCTGCTGGCAGGTGGCCCACAGTGCTGGGGGGTGGGGGTGCAGGGGGACATGAGTTGGACATGAGTGGGGGCCTGGTGGAGGGTGCCCTGCACTGCTGGGGGGTGGGGGTGCTGGGAGACATGTGTGGGGGCCTGGTGGAGGGTGCCCATGACTGCTGGGGGGTGGGGGTGCAGGGGGACATGAGTTGGACATGAGTGGGGGCCTGGTGGAGGGTGCCCCTGGATGCTGGGGGGTGGGGGTGCTGGGAGACATGTGTGGGGGCATGGTGGAGGGTGCCCTGCACTGCTCGGGGGTGGGGGTGCTGAGAGACATGCGTTGTTGATCAGTAGTGCAAGGTGACATGTGGCTTGGCTGGGGGGCATGCCCATGGTGGATGAGCTGCCTGCGGGACATGAGCAGGGGTGCAGGGTAGTCCACCGTGGTGTGGGCTGCCTGCAGGGGCCGTGGAGGTTGTAGAGCGAACACCTGGGAGGACCCACACGGCCAATTCACGTGTAGTACTCCCCGGAACCCCTGAAATACACGTACCCTGCTGAAATCGCGTGTGAGACTTCCCACGCACCCCTGAAATACATGTACCCCGCTCGCACAGGGCCAATCGCGTGTGGAACTTCCCGCGCACCCCAGTAATACACGTACCCCGCTCGCACAGGGCCAATCGCGTGTGGAACTTCCCATGCACCCCAGTAATACACGTACCCCGCTCGCACAGAGCCAATCACGTGCGGAACTTCCCATGCACCCCAGTAATACACGTATCCCGCTCGCACAGGGCCAATCGCGTGTGAAACTTCCCGCGCACCCCAGTAATACACGTACCCAGCTGAAATCGCGTGTGAAACTTCCTGCACACCCCAGGAATACACGTACCCTGCTGAATTTGCGTGTGAAACTTCCCGCGCACCCCTGAAATACATGTACCCAGCTGAAATCGCGTGTGAAACTTCCCGCACACCCCAGTAATACACGTACCCCGCTCGCACAGGGCCAATCGCGTGTCGAACTTCCTGCGCACCCCAGTAATACACGTACCCCGCTCGCACAGGGCTAATCGCGTGTGGAACTTCCCGCGCACCCCAGTAATACTCGTACCCCGCTCGCACAGGGCCAATCGCGTGTGGAACTTCCTGCGCACCCCAGTAATAAACGTACCCCGCTCGCACAGGGCCAATCGCGTGTGAAACTACCCACGCACCCCAGTAATACACGTACACAGCTGAAATCGTGTGTGAAACTTCCCGCACACCCCAGGAATACACGTACCCTGCTGAATTTGCGTGTGAAACTTCCCGCGCACCCCTGAAATACACGTACCCAGCTGAAATCTCGTGTGAAACTTCCCGCGCACCCCAGTAATACACGTACCCCTCTCGCACAGGGCCAATCGCGTGTGGAACTTCCCGCGCACCCCAGTAATGCACGTACCCCGCCCGCAAAGGGCCAATCGCGTGTGAAACTTCCCGCGCACCCCAGTAATACACGTACACAGCTGAAATCGCGTGTGAAACTTCCCGCACACCCCAGGAATACAGTACCCTGCTGAATTTGCGTGTGAAACTTCCCGCACACCCCAGTAATACACGTACCCCGTTCGCACAGGGCCAATCGCGTGTGGAACTTCCCGCGCACCCCAGTAATACACGTACCCCGCTCGCACAGGGCCAATTGCGTGTGGAACTTCCCGCGCACCCCAGTAATACAGGTACCCCACTTGCACAGGGCCAATCGCGTGTGGAACTTCCCGTGCACCCCAGTAATACACGTACCCCGCTCGCACAGGGCCAATCGCGTGTGAAACTTCCCGCGCACCCCAGTAATACACGTACCCAGCTGAAATCGCGTGTGAAACTTCCCGCACACCCCAGGAATACACGTACCCTGCTGAATTTGCGTGTGAAACTTCCCACGCACCCCTGAAATACACGTACCCAGCTGAAATCATGTGTGAAACTTCCCGCGCACCCCAGTTATACACATACCCCGCTCGCACAGGGCCAACCGCGTGTGGAACTTCCCGCGCACCCCAGTAATACACGTACCCTGCTCGCACAGGGCCAATCGCGTGTGGAACTTCCCGCGCACCCCAGAAATACATGTACCCCGCTCGCACAGGGCCAATCGCGTGTGGAACTTCCCGTGCACCCCAGTAATACACGTACCCCACTCGCACAGGGCCAATCGCGTGTGGAACTTCCCGTGCACCCCAGTAATACACGTACCCCGCTCGCACAGGGCCAATCGCGTGTGAAACTTCCTGCGCACCCCAGTAATACACGTACCCAGCTGAAATTGCGTGTGAAACTTCCCGCACACCCCAGGAACACACATACCCTGCTGAATTTGTGTGTGAAACTTCCCGCGCACCCCTGATATACACGTACCCAGCTGAAATCGTGTGTGAAACTTCCCGCGCACCCCAGTTATACACGTACCCCGCTCGCACAGGGCCAATCGCGTGTGGAACTTCCCGCGCACCCCAGTAATACACGTACCCCGCTCGCACAGGGCCAATCGCGTGTGGAACTTCCCGCGCACCCCAGTAATACACGTACCCCGCTCGCACAGGGCCAATCGCTTGTGGAACTTCCCGCGCACCCCAGTGATACACGTACCCCGCTTGCCGTGCTGGTACAGGGTTAGCGCAGCCCTTTGCTCTGGATTGGGGATTTTGATGGCTTTTCCCTGCGCAAGGGGCGTTCTTGGGGGCGTAACTGGCGCTGCTGCAGGGTCGCTGCGCCACTGTGCGCCACGGCTGGTTTTGGTGGCTGGAATCCATGAATACGCTGTGCGCAGAAATGTATTTTAGCGCACGCGGCTGACGCAGGGATTCGCACGCGCACACTGTGCGCCAGCCGCGTGCGCCACTTGTGCGCTGAATTCTATTAATTACCCCCTGAGTATTTACTAAGACACAAACATATACACACAATTAGGATGAATTTAAATAGAAATAATGTTACTATGAGTCCCTTAGACCTGACAGAAACAGACGTATTCGTTTGGGGGACCTGGATGGACAGCGGTTTAGTGATTATGGCGATTTCAATAGTGATCATTTTGATTTGGTTGATCACAATTACAGAACATTTTGATTTGTTTCATCACAATTACAGTTAAGGTCCATATGATGATGTTCGCATTAGTGATGCTAGGGAAAGTGAAAATCCAATTGGGCAAAGTGCACACATTTTAAGCTTCTTTTGGGGAGTTTTCTGCAGTGATTTTGGTTATTTCCCAGCAGAAAAAAAGAAGGGAAGTGTACGGAGAGGTGAATGCGAGTTTCAATAGTGACTCCACAATTTAGCTAGGGCTCCACATTTCCATAAGGATAAAAGATTTATTTTCGTAGTGAGCAAGATTGTGAGACTCATGTGCGCGAGACCCAGGCTGAATCTAGTAGATGTCAATACTGTGGATGTGCAAAACACATGCCTGCTAAAAATTAATTCGATTTTGATGCTGCACAACATGGATTTTACTCTATATCACAGTCATGGACTGAATTGTTGTGGGCCATAAGACTAACATATACTAATGTACCTTATCCATCTAACATATAACATATTCCCTATTAACTTTCAGAGCAGATCAGTTCATGATTGTTGCGTACAAACTTGGTGCAGATTGATAAACCCAATGTTCAAGGCATTTGGGCTGTGCAAGGTTAGTTTGGAAATGCAATAAATAAAACGTGCAGAATTAAGTCTGCGCTATGTTTGAATGAAGATGTGGCAAGTCCGAATTGTGGAATGTGAAATCTGTTTAGCTAAAAATAGGTTTATTGTTTAAAAGACTTTCAGAGCTGGAACCAGCACTGAGATGTAGCTATTTTCTTCCAGTGCTACCATTCTAGGTAGTCAGAATGAACATGGTCAGATCCTTCGAGAAGGTTGCCTGAGTTTCAAGGCAGGTGGTTCTGACTGACACGTTACATCACAGAAAAAGGCTGGCACTCTTACATTTCATATAGGTGCAACTTATGTACATGGGCAGGCTTAGGGAGAGCTTAAAAAAGCTGGTAGGAGGGCTGACACGCTCGGCTCCTGGGCTGGCAGTTGTCTCAGAAGAGTTTGCCGTCTCTGGCACTCTTAATCTTTGACTGATCCTGGGAGAAGCATGTGGTAGAAAAAGGCATAAAGGCTGGCAGAGAACTGCGTGGGCTCTTTCCAATTGCAGCGGGAGTGAACCAGATAAATAGTTCTTCTGTCCAGCAACTAGACTGGGGTCGTTTGCAGCCAGGCACACATGCATGATCAACTATTATTCTTGGTGAGTTCAGTTTTTTGAAGTGTGAGCAAATGATTTGTGATCAGATAGTGTAGGGTGGGTAATTAATTGTGTTTAGGTGCTGCACTGTATATTTTAAACATAGGCAGCCATGGTCATGTTTCTTCATCAATGCGATACAATTTAGATGTGACCAAAGCTTATACCCTGCCAAGATTAGTTGTGAAGGTCAAGGTTAATTTTGGCAGAACTCAGGGCACTGTCACAAATAGAATGTTTTGAAACCCATTGCGGGAAAGGTTACGTTTTATACAGAAGTGCGTTTTGAAGCCCATCATTCATCACAGGGAAAGTATCTGCAAATGAGTTATGCTTATTATGCTCAGGTTCCTGGGTCGGCATACAGATTGATGCAGAGTGGGTGCTAAAATAATTTTACCAAAGGTGGTCATTTATCACATGTGGTAAAAAATAAAACAAACTGATCACTGTGAAGTGACTTCTTCTCTGGGGCTCTGAGTGAATTATAGTATTTCATGTACATGGCAAATGTATTCTGAGATGCAAGCCAAAAGGGCATGAGGTGGTATTGTAAATAAAATACTTCAAGGGCATAAATTCATTATTAGAGTGTACTAAGTCCAGTCTTTGCTTACCATTAGTGACCCTGATATAAGAACAATTATTAGGCAGTACTCTGAAGTTAGACTCACCACTATACCACAAATACCAAAAATACCACCAACCAAAACTACGGTAAAAATACGTCTAACATAATGACCTCTTTGCGAGAATGGCAAACAGGCATTACCCAGCTGACTCTAGGGAATATCCCTTCTTATATCATATCATCAGATCCAGAAAATATTTGCAAGGTTTACGAGGAGGGAGGAACAAATGATTGAAGAGAGGGCAGCTTTTCAGATCGGAATCACAGCACCGTTAGACATAGACATGGCCCACATGGAATATGCTTTCTATTATGCATCTTGTGCATCGTTCCTGAACTTGTGTGCCAAAGTAAACTGCTCCACAATGTGGGAACATGCAAAAAAGGAAAATACACTAGGGCGAAAACTCCTGAGATGGTGGCATTTCAGTTACGGGGGGGCAGGTCTTTACCTGGTGCTCCCATTAGAAAGCTATGTCAAATTTAAAGACCAAAACTACATGTGTCCTGGGAAGCGTTTTATACCGGATGCTGCTAGTGGTTATGTGGGGCAGAGAAAAAACATTAGAGTGGAGAACTGTGTGAGCTATCCGTATCTAATGCTAAACCTGATCTCTTGACTCATGCCCAGTTAGTGAGGGAGTGATGGTTGGTAAGCTCCACTATGGAAAATTACTCTATCACACACTTACATCACAGCAAATGTGTGGAAAGGCCACTACAAGATACTGGGCCTTACTTATTATTAATTTTGTGGTAATTCAGCAATACATCTGTCAAATTACCACCAAACTCGTATACCGTAACCACAACTGAGTCCCATGGGCCTACCACGCAGTAAAGGCAGTCCAAATCCCCAAATCCCAGTGAGATGTAATTCTGCCATGGTAATTCCACTGTTTTTTATTACCATAAAGTGGAGGATTTACTGCCAGCATAATATCCCAGCATAATGTTGGAGGTAAATCCTCCACTTCAAGGTCAAACTCAGAATTTGGCAGTGCAGTAAAAATGGCAGTCATTCTATTACCACCAAAACAAGTGGCGGTAACAGAATTACTGCCACATGTTTTACCCCCACCACTGACCTCATAATGGTGCCCACTGTCTTCTTTGTGATGGTCCCCAAGGATAAAATAATTAATACTCAAGAAAATGTGTTACTTTATGTCGGTACAGGCATGATGTAAAGATGTAGAGGGGATGTATGTGTTTCAAAAACAAACCTTTCAAATTGACATGAACCTTGAGTATATGTTGAAACACAAGGACACACACAACTAAACTAAACATTCAGAGGGACAATATCACATTTCATGATCTGAGGCTATGGGCGGAAGATAAAGGTATCTTGCCAGATTGTCGATGGGCGGAAACAGTCCTAGTAGAATTAAGGGGTTGCATGGTGATAATCACAGGATGGTTAGGATGTTAATGGGAACATTTCACTGCTGCATGTCAAAGGCAGCAACTCGGATGGTGATAGTAGACCCCTCTGGAAGCTCTCTGAAGATGCAGATGATTAGTGATGATCTATAGAGGGGCAGGAAACATGACTACACATATTGGTTTCTTCTGAAGCACATTGGTTCCAATTGCTAATTCCAAACAAAGGGGGGGGGGGTGTAGGGGATTTGGGTGCATGCTAGCAGTGCACAAACCCTCCTTAGAGAGCAGCAGTAGAGACTATGGTGCAGAGGTGGGCAGAAGGTAGTATGACATATACTAGGAAGGTCCTGTAACCTTCGGCTCTCCATGACCTCTCAGCATTGAATACGCTGCCTAGGGTTGATGGGAGTTGTAGTCCAAAACATCTGGAGAGCCAAAGGTTGCAGAGCCCTAATTGCATAGGCCACATTACCAGTTTTATCACAGTAAGACAATTGAAGATACTGACAGAATCCTGCCGGTTCTCCTAGCCACACTTATCTGCAGATTGAATGGCTTTTGCATTGAGTGAGCGGCTTGCACTGACAAGAAAAAACACAAACAGACACAGTGATTTACAGATAAAAGTGATCAGAGTGAACAGACATAGAAGCAAGAGAGGGTGCAGTGTTTTAAGGAGAGATGTCCCCCATCATATTTACACACATGAAGGACTAAGTGGCGTGTTTGCACTTATTGGGTTAAAAAGCCTAAATAATTCATATGACATTGAAAGAATCAACATGGTGCAAATACCTGATATCAGTCAAAGGAAACAATCGAGTTCCAAATGGGGCCTTGAGCTGATCATTTTATAATGAAGCACAATGAAGACAAAGCCCAGAAAAATGTGTTTCCTTTCTGCACAGGATGCATTTTACTAGTGAAACCGTCATGATCGGCTTACCCAATCTGCTGCAATGAATCACACCTTTGCATCTTTCTGTGCATGAGCCAGCATCCGAATTCCAACCGTGTTACCTTTTCATGCATGGGCTCATGATAAGGGGATGCAAACTGTTTGATGTTATGTTAAGCATTTTCATAAAGCGCATCTTCGCCGACTAGGGCATCCTGGCGCTAACAAAAACTAGAGAGAAAAGCAGCAGATCCTAGAATAGGAAGGTTGTCAGAAGATGTTCCTTAGCTGCACGCAGAGACCAAGGGAGAGAATTCCAGAGCTGAGCGGCTGCAACAGAAAAGGCAAGGCCCCGGCCCTCGAGAGCTCGAGGCGAGATGGAACACAGGGACGAAACCTAACTTGCAAGTACTGGGCAACAGGGCTATAGACATTTACTGGGTCATACAAACTGCGCTTGACTCAGTGCCAGTCGCACATGGGAGTAAAGTATGGAAACGTCATTCAGACACTTTGGAGTAGGAAGACGAGGGGTTTACTACTCTGTGTTTGCTATATCGACGTGTGGCTTTTGGAGAGATGGGGGTAAGAAGAGCACAAATTTCCCAGGAGTAAGTCAGACCCTTTGGCCACAGGAATGAGCTCCTAAATACAGGTGCAATAACAGAGCTGCCTTTTAGATACGGGTCACTGGTGAAAGCCCTAAGTGAGCTCGGGTCCCTGCTGTGTAATCGGGTAGCAGATGAAGTATCAGACTATTGCTGTTAGGCCCGCATAAACTTTGAAATTGCCGGTAATTGTTCTTGTTTTCATCCTAGAGTTGAAGTGAAACTGCAAGGTATTGGGCTTAATTACAAGTCCGGTGC
This sequence comes from Ambystoma mexicanum, assembly GCF_040938575.1. Lineage (NCBI taxonomy): Eukaryota > Metazoa > Chordata > Amphibia > Caudata > Ambystomatidae > Ambystoma > Ambystoma mexicanum. The sequence continues at coordinate 178,299,898 of NC_090929.1, forward strand.
ATGTAAGATTTATGGCGCCTGGCTTGCTGGTAACACCGGGGGATTACAACCATGACGTTCCGGAAAGTCAGGCGCCGGTAAATTGTAATTCCACATTCCCATTGAGTCCCATAGGTCTCAATGGGAATGGGGAACATGGAAGCATCGGCGCCGTTAATAACGGCGCCGATGCTTCCGTGACGGTCTGCTTACCATGGTCACTGTGCCCGGCAGCGTCCTACTTGCCAGACACAGCGACTCTGGCAGGCAGACCCGTAGTGTGTGCGGTAACAACGGTGCTGGTAGGCTTACCGGCACCGTTGTTACCGGACCGGCACACTTGTAATGAGGCCCATTGACTTTTCACAACATTGGGCCTCATTACGAGGCTGGAGGTAGCCTGGCCGGTAAAATTGCCATGGCTACCACCATCCCGGCATGGAAATTCGGCACCCGTGAATGGGCAATTACCAGGGTATACCGGCCCCGACGGACCCGGTAATTGCCCTTTTCACGAGTGCCGGTGCGTGTATATCCCCATTCCTATTTCAACCCCATAGGGCTCAATGGGAATGGGGATGCCTGTAGCACAGGTACCGTTCATAATGGTGCCGGTGCTACAGGCATGCTGTGCTCGCGGGGTGCCTTTCATTCCGCCTGGGCAGACCTGGTGGAATGAAAGGCATCCACGGCACAACTCAGAGTTTGCTGGTCTAGTAACAACGGTACCAGCAAGCATCCCGGTACCGTTGTTACCAGACCAACAACCTCGTAATGAGGCCCATTATCTTGCTTACAATTTTTCACCCATTTGATGAATCTGCAAGAAACCAGAAACCTTGCGAAAGAGTTAGTCTTTCGGTGGCCGGCCCAGAACACCAAGGCACAGAAAACAAAGCTGACTCCTGTCTTCAGCCTGTCCGCAGCCTTCCATGCCGTTGCCAGAAAACTCTCCTTCAAACTAACGAAGTAAGCACCTCGCCTCTACATGCAACTCAGCTCCGGACACAGTGACCCATTGCCTCGCCTATTGCCTAGTCACTAACACGGCAACTTCCGGCTGGCCCCGAGACGTTTGATATAGCAGAGTAAGACTTACGGCTTCTTAAATCCCAAACTCTAGCTTTTACCTTACTTGCGCTCCTCGGCAAAATAGCCACTCTCCAAGCTAAAATCAATGATAAAAGCCTTCAGATTGACCCGCAACCTAAAACTCTACAGGATAAAAATACATCCACCTTACACTCTCAGAAGCCATTCAGCTTTTTGCCCCATCTCCATCACCCAAGTAGAAAATATTACTACAATCTCAAAACTGCCAGGGTGACTTATGTCCAGCCCCCATAATCAAGGAAGCTTCACATAATCTAGCCCCTTTCATCACTGCATTCATAAATTCTTCATTTAGCTCTGGGATTGTCCCTGACAATCTGAAGGATGCCTGGGTCATCCCGCTTCTTAAAAAACCTTCATTGGATGCAAGCATACCAACCAACTACAGGCCCATCACAACGGTGCCATTCTTGCTAAAAATCCTCGATTGAGCTGCCTACTTGCAAATCCAAGACTATCTGGAAACTAACAAAGTCTTGGGACTCAGACAATCGGGCTTCCATCCTCGTCACAGAACTGAAACCGCCCTTATTGATCTTAAAACACAGATTGAAGACCTAAAAGACAAGGCTAAACTGGCCAGACTATCCTACTAGATTTATCAGCTGCATTTGATCTAGTAAATGACCAAATCCTCTGTCCACACCTCAAACTAGCAGCCCACTTCTCTGACAAAGCCACGGCTTGGATCAGCTCATTCTTGGATAACAGATCCATGAGGGTTTTCTCCCCCTCCGCTGCCACTGAACCGTCACCAGTTACCTGCGGGGTACCACAAGCATCATGTGTTTCCCCCACACTCAACAACGTGCTTACAAAACCACTGTTTGATATCCTAGACTATCTGGGTGTCACCTACACCAGCTATGCGGATGGCACCCAGATACTCATCCCCATCACAGGTGACTGCAAAGCTGACTCACTGGCCGTAGACTCCATCTACCAAGTCATCCAAGCAAGGATAGCGCAACACGAACTGTCTGAATGACGAAAAGACAGAGCTTCTCATCCTAGGCTCTCACCAGAGACGCAACAAACTTGACCCATTATTTAAATCTTTTGTCATCGATGTTAACATCATTAAAGTCACTAAGGACACTAAAACCATAGGCATATATATCGACTCCACCCTCTCCCTCTCTAGACAAACCAATGCAGTATCCTCGACCGCAGCTTACACGTGCAAGCTAATCACAGCGTGCTGACCTTTCTTATCACCTGCCAACTGCATCACATGAGCCAGGACTCTGGTAATGTCCAAAATCGATTATTGCAACGCCCTTTACTTTGGCACTAACCAATGCAACATCAGGAAGTTACAGATTATCCAAAACAAAGCCATTAGAGCTGCATTAAACATCCCCAGGAACAATCACATGTCTGATACCAGACGGAGCCTCTGATGGCTCTCAGTATCACAGTCTCTCTAAAAACACTTGCATTGACACACAAATGCCTCACTAACCAAGCGCCTAGCTATCTGGTCAGCAGATTCGCTTATCATACTACCAACAGACCCCTCAGAAGGGCCCAGGCCAACTGCCTTTCCATACCTCGCTTCAACCTTCAAAGATCTGGCGGGATTAGCTTCCCAGTCTTGGCTGCGAAACTTTGGAACTCATTACCAAACCACCTTAGAGCGGAACCTTCGTTCCCTGCTTTCAAGAGTAAGGCCAAAGCATGGGTGTAATTTTAGGGGGGGCGGGGGTGTTTGTCCACCCCCAACTTTCATGGCACACCATTTTGTCCCCATTCATTTGGCTGGGGCACCTTTTCTTCAGAGGTTATGTCTCCCCACAACATTTTCTGCAAAGTTACTCCACTGGGCCAAAGCTTGTCTGTCTGCCCAAGACCTGCCCAAGAATCAACCTGCTCGCTAGCCACCTCCTCTGCTCATGCCTACTGCTCAATTCCGATTGTGCATATGTAATTAGCTGTCCTCATCATTAGAATCTGTATAGAACTATAAATGTTCCCATGTCTCTTGTACTGCTTTTACCCTCTTTTATGCATTTACTGTTTGTAACCTAAGTGATGCGCCTGGATGCCTTTGGTCAGGTGCGCAATATAAATAAATAAAACACAAATACAGATAGTCAGGAGTAGCAAATATCTGAAATGTATTGTGTAAATGTTCCCATCAGTTCAAAGGTCAAAGGCATAGAAAACAAGCATTGACAATGCCAATAGTTTGGGCTTTTGTGTAGCCATGGGAAAGGCACTTGCCAGGCACAGCCGTAGACTTATTAACTACCCATTGTTGGTAGCAGGTGCAAAATGGTGATAGCAGTGCCTGGTAAAAGCTTAGAACATATGCAAAAGCCAAAAAATGTGGCTTTGCAAATGCTTGTTTCAAACAGGACTTCAATGGCTTTGCCATTGCTTGTTTTTAACAGGACTTCAGTGAAAGACATGTAGAGTGCTTATTAATGGAGTAGCTGAAGGCAGGCCTGGTGCTTTATTACACCAGTAGTGTGTTTACAACTCCAATTAAGTCATGAACTCTCAGAAGACTGCTTTGAACAAACACTGGCAGGCACTTTGAATGTAAAGCCTGATGGTAAGGCTTGATTAAAGTGAGCTCGAAGAGTTCCCATGAAGAGGCAGCAATGGGTGGGAATGGCCATAGGGATTAGCATGGCCAGTAAATGGGTGCGCAAATAACCAAACACCTACAAGCTGTGTGTCCCTCCTCATATGCCATTCCTCCCTTGCTGTACTGCACGCGACCCCTAATAGCCCAAACAAAAAATGTGTATTTTAGGCATTTTGCATTGATTTTCCCATTAGGAAAAATGGTTATGCGCACAGCCCAAATCAATGAATGGTCACAAAATGTTTTGTTCTGTGGGGAAAGTGTGGGAGTAACTGCCTTTCTTTAGTGTGGTGGGAAACTGTCCATTATTGCTTTTACCTTAATTATAGAGTGGGGGTGCTACCCCACAACTTTCTTTTAAAATCTGCCATGATGCTTTGCAGCAGGTGAAGCTTTTCTAAACTGCAAATCCACGAGCATAGGGTCATTATAAGGGCTGGAATTGATACAGTAAGTGTGGGAAGGAATTGCTTGAGCACTGGGAGGATGTAGGGGTGTAAGAAGAGGAAGACTTTTAAAGGTTTGTGGTTTGAAGGTAGCTTTGAAACTTATTTTCCTTACATTTCCTTTAAAATTTCCCATGCTCGTGAAGAATGCTGATGAGCCCCTCTCACCCAAACAAGGAATGCTCGTGGGGAATGCACACAATGATTTATGAGCATTTGGGGGGAACGGGGAGTGCAATACGAGCAGGAGACAATGAAAGATGTGTGGATTGCTTTCTAAATTAACAAAACAAACATTGAGCCCAGTTATGTGGTAGGTGTGATGTGTGTTCACGCATTTTAGTAGAACTGGAGGCACTTGGATCTTGTGGAAAGCACCTGCATTTACTAATTGAGCGAGTGTCATGAACACGAATCGCACGCAGAACGCAGAAGAGCACAACTTCTATCCTATCCCTCTTCCCACACTAACCAACCCCACCCACTTTTCTTACAGAGCCACATGAGTGCCAGGAGACCATGAAAATGGCAGCGGTGTGCGGTATAAATCATCGTAACATAACATTTCGTGATTGTATAAGAAAATGAAATTGCTGGGCCACGCGTGTTTTCAAGCGTTCCAAGAATCCTCACAAGGAACTACATCAGTTGAGCTCACTCAGATTAGAGTTTGCCCGTGGGCAGGGCATTTTGGGATAGTGGTGAACTTCGAAAGGATTTTTGCTTTCCACCTAAGGATCTGAAAATGGAGAGATTAGGAAAAGTAAAATAGGGGACGTGGAGGAAGATGTAGGATAAAACCTTAGATATTCAGTGAAAAAACTTTAATTAGCATCCTGCAGGGGGAGCCAGCCAATCAGGTGGTTAGGAACGCGGGCTTGAACAGCCGGTGCAAGCCCGTTTTCCATCCCACCTGATGGCTGGCTCTCCCGCCACCATCTCCCCCCTCTGTCCTGTTTTTTTCCCCTTTCCCACCCCCTCACTTACCTTATTTCTGCAGCAGTGGTACTCCCTGCTGCCACCGCTCCTTCCTCTCTGCTGCTGCAGGCAAACTTGGAAAGTGAAGGGGGGCTTCTTGCGGAGCCCTGCTTCCCTTAAGGAAATTTCCATGGCAGCCATCTTGGGAAAGTATTTTCTTTCCTTCAATGGGACGCCACGTGTGTCCCGTTGAAGGAAGGAAAATACTTTAGCACCCCGGGTTACCAATTTGGTAGCCCGGGGTATTAATGGCCTTATGCCCGCATTCGAAGCGCTGGAATGGGGGTAACGGCCTGATGCCCTTGTTAATGGCCCTCACGCTAGGGTGGCCCTCACGCTAGGGTGGCCACCTCTTTGATAGTATTTTGCGGGACACTTGCACACAAGGCGGCGATGACGTCACATTTTACATTTGCATTTTTTTAATTGCTCCTTTAGAGCCTGCAGGTCGAGCTGTAACGCTCTGACACCAGGCTTAATTGAAATGCAAATGTTTTGTCCTTGGGAGGTTAACTGCAAACATGACCATCACGACCCAGCAACAAACCATTAGCATTTGAATAAAGCCAGGTGTCGAGCGTTACAGCTCGACCTGCAGGCTCTAAAGGAGTCGGGGCTGCAGAGCCGCCGGGGAAAGAAAGCAGCAGGTGGCAGCGTCGTGCTGTTTAAATGCCCACTTCAATTCGCAGAGTGGCTGTGATGGATGCAGGTTGTCCTGACGAAAGTCGGGACAACCTGTGTCCCACACAGCCACTCTGCAAACGGTGGGACAGAGTCCCTAATTGCGGGACAATGCCGCGAAAAGCGGGACAGTTGGCCACCCTACCTCACGCCCGAGCGAACGTGGGCTGCTGGGCCATTACCCGCCATTCCAACCCTTGGAACGGGGGCTTAATGCACCATTTAGGGGACTGTTCAGGCGAAATACTTCAATGCAACAAAACGGTTGAAATTCTGTGAATGACCTTCAGTTAAGCAGGTGTTGAGGTCCCACTTTAACGCAACAGAACTCCAGAAATGCATCGCTTGTGGAAAGCGAAGCAACACTAATGGCGGGTCTCCCATTGCGCACACCGAGGATATCACAAGGGACAATCCCCGCTCGTGACCCCAAAAATATAATTTCTTTCAGAGAGTGCTTTACAAGATTTTACAGAAATATAGTGTGCTCACCAGGAGGTGTGATCTGCTCTACTGAAGGTGACGCAACCAGTGATAGCATCTGTGATGTCATCGGTGCGGTCATAATGTGATCACGGGATTAAAATGGAACCCTAACGTCTTTTTAACTAAAGCTGCTTCACTGAAATTATTGGGGCTTGTTTAACTGTTTAACTATTTACTAACTGTTGACGGGTAACTCACACACCATCACGCATTCTCTCAATGACTGAGACAGAGAGCGGGGTCTCAGACAACCTTCTTTATTCAAGTCCTTAACATAACTGCCCCTTTCCTCCACCTAGTCCCTCCCCTTCCGTTCCCCTTCCCGCCACGGTGCATACTCCTCTCTTAAAGGAGCCACACCATTTTAATCGACTCACAGCATCTCCCCCGCGCTTAACATTAAAGCCGGGGCCTATATTTGTTCAATGAGTCTAGCGGGTCTTCGCACAGTTCTCTGCGGTCTGCCCGGAGATTCTCTCGTCTCGCCTGCTGGCGATGTTGGCGGATCTGGTTCGTTTTCCTCCTCTGGTTCTTGATCAGTCTATATTGCTCTTGGATCTTCTGTCTCCTCGAGATATAGTCTCTTGAAGAATGATGCGTTTCTCGTGATCCACTGCGGTCACCATTGGCCCTTTTATGGCCGTTATCACTCGAGGTTCCGTGCCATATCGTGTATCTGTCTTCCTGAGCTGTCTTTGGCGGACCAGGACTGTTTGTCCCACCTCGAGTTGTGACTCTTTGGCTCTCCTTTTCTTATCAGCCCATTCCTTGGCTTGTGCCTTCTTTTGTGCATCTCGTTCTCGTATCACAGCATCCTGTTCTGGGGTATAGTCATCCCATTGGGGAATGCGAGTTCGAGGCTTATAGTTTATCATAAGTTCAGCAGGTGTGTGTCCTGTTGCATTGTGGGTCGTGTTCCGGTAGCTCCGAAGCATCTGGCACATTGCTTGGTTGTGTGGTATTTGGTCGACTAGGGCCTTTTGTCGTGTTGCTGTAAAGGTTGCCATGAAGCGTTCAACTAACCCATTGGCTTGAGGCCAGAGGGGCGTGATCTTCTGGTGGCGGAACCCTAGGTGGTCAGCTAGTCTCGCAAAGTCTCGTCCTTGAAAGGGGGATCCATTGTCCATTTTCACTATTAGCGGGATGCCCCACTCGCTGAATGTTTCATCGATGATTGGCGCTGTTTCCTGAAACGACGTAGAGTTAGTTTGTTTGACGACTGGGAATCGGGAATACTCATCAATCATTATGAGTAGGTACCCTCCTTCTTCTAGCGGGCCATAGAAGTCGATAGCGACTCTTTGCCATGGATTCTCAGGGAGTGGTATCGACCGTAGCGGGGTTGGGTCTGTCCCTCTCGCCGCTTGCTGGCCGGATCTACAGTGCGCTAGGACGTCCTCTACGATTATGTCCATGTATGGGAACCACGCATAGCTTCTTAGGATTTTCTTGGTGTTCTCTATTCCCCTGTGCCCTTCATGGGCTATGGTTACCAGTGTTTTCCTCAGGTCTTTTGGCGTCACCAGTTGGTTTCCTCGCAGCAGTATCCCTTGGTCTGTTGCCACTAGTTCGGGGTGTATCTTTGCTATGCGATCTAGGTCTCTCTTATCAGCCCCTTCTTCTCTCTGACTTGTGTGATGGGCATTCCTCCAGCTGTTGGTGCGGGTGAGGTGTAGGGCCGCTCTAATGGTGGGATCAGCCTTGCTTCTGGTTGCAAATGTTTTCATGGAGATCGTGGGTGGCATGGCATTGGTGGATAGGTATGCGATGTAGCTCTCAGCTTCATGAGCCAGTGAACTGTCCTTTCCTTCCGTCGGGTGCCTTGACAGATAGTCAGCGGGGTTGGCATCCCCTCCCAGCTTGTGGACGATGATGAAATTGTATTCTTGAAGCCTGAGGCCCCACCGTTTGATCCGTGGGGGCATTTTTGTCTTTGGGTTTGCAAATAGTGATAGCAGTGCTTGGTGGTCTGTCACAAGGGTAAATCGTCGTCCTATTATGAAGTGATGGAACTTTTCTGTGGCTCAGACTGCTGCCAGGCTTTCCCGCTCTGCCTGGGAATATGCTCTCTCGGTAGGGGACAGGGCCCTGCTAGCATATGCTATCACTGCATGTTGTATATGGTCACAGGGGTTCGTTTGCGCCAGGATGGCCCCGAGGTCCACCGGGCTGGCGTCCACTGTGATAATGGTATTCCATTCCGGGTGGAAGTAGGCTAACTGGTGGTGGTTTGCCAGGTTCTCTTTTATGATCCGGAAGGCTGCTTGGCATTGTGTGTTCCAGGAAAACGGGACATCTTTCTTGAGGAGCGCTCGTACGGGGTCTGTGATGTTGGCATAGTTGCGCAGGTATCGAGCGCAGTATCCCGCCATTCCTAAGAAGGACCTTAGGTCCGCTGTCGATTCTGGGAGCCGAAGGTCATTGATGGCCTTTATCTTCTCCGGGTCAGCCGTGATGCCTTTGTTGGAAAATATGTGACCAAAGAATTTGAGGCTAGTCTTATTAATGTCACACTTAGGGCCGTTCAGGGTGAGGCCTGCCTCATGTAAAATCTCGCATACGGACAGAAGGGCTTTGTCATGTGTTTCTTGGGTGGTTCCGAAGATGAGGATATCATCGCTATAATTTAGCGCATTCACTTCTGTGGATATGAGTTGTTGGATTATTTCTTGGAAAATTTTGGCTGCAGAGGATATGCCGAAGTTGAGGCGTTTGTATCTGAACAATCCTTCGTGTGTGGCGAATGTGGTTATTGGACGAGAAGCGGGGTCAATCACTAGCTGATGGTACCCTTGGTTGAGGTCCAGTTTTGAGAAGTGGGTGGCCTGGTTCAATCTAACCAGCATGTCTTCCAGACTCGGGCCTGGGTGTCTTTCACGTTGTATGGCCCTGTTAGGTATGCGCATGTCGACACATATGCGTAGGCGCCCATTGTCCTTAGGTACTATCACAATGGGTGACACCCTTGGTGTTGGTCCGGTGGCCCTCTCGATGATGTCATTTTGTAGGTGAAGTTGTATCTCTTTGGACACCTGTGCCTGAAGGTGGAATCCTATTTTCCGGGGATGTTGCGGGACTGCTGCGACTGTAGGGTCGATGTGTAGGTGGATGACGGAATGTTTAAGCATTCCTACTCCTTCAAATAGCTTGGGAAATTTGTTCATCAGAGTGTCTTTGCCAATGGGTTTGCAGGTCATGGTTCTAACTACCTGTCTGTCCGATGGGTGTCCTTGGATGATCTCGTCGCGTTCATACTGTAGGTCTATGAGCGCCAATGCTCTGGCCGTCCTATAACTGAGGAGGCATCGACCCACGGAGGGACTCTGGATGACGTGTATTATTGTCGGCACTGTGAGGCCTCTGTGGGTTAAGTCGCTTTGGAACTGTCCTTTCGATATCAGTGGCAGAGTAGCGCCCCATTGGAAGATGTGAGTTTTCGTTTGGTACAGGGGGTACTCTGCAGCTAGCAGGTGATATAGTTCCTCATTCATGACGTTGACGGTGGCGCCTGTGTCAACGATGAATAGGTTTTGAGCATTGCCCAGCTGTACTGTCACCTTGGGAGCCGACGTGTCCTCCGTGGTGGTGTCAAGGAGCCTGATGTATTCCCTGTCAAACCCTCTTGGAGGTATGTAGGCTGTTGATCGTCGGCCGGTGGTGTTCTGGGTCGTGGGTTATTGTAGGGGTCGCCGTCTAACATCCTGGGAGTGGTCATTCTTCCTTGTAATGGTTCTGTTATGTGCTCTCCTAGGGCATATACTCTCGGTAGGTCGTATGATGGATGGTCATATAGTTCGTGAACCTGCCTGTCGGGCTCTACCTGTAGGTCTTGGAGGGCTCTGACGGTGTTGGGCGCTGGTAAGCCATTGTGGCGTGTGGCATACTCCTGTCGGATGGTCTTCGGTCCTGTTGTTCTCTCAGTGATTCTGGTTGGGTAATGGGATTGTGAACGCCCATCGAGCGAGTGGGTCCTGTCTCCGGAAGCTGTTCTTTGCACATGGCTTGGAAGTGGTTTTCCATGCCACACCTTAGGCATTTTTGTCCAATTGCGGGACAAGGTCCTCTGTGTGGGAATTCAAATCCACATCGATAACATTGCCGATCTCCTTGGGGTCTCACTAGTGGGTATCTGGGGTACGATCTGTTCTGTGGGTTTTGTAATCTCATGTGTGGTGACATGGCGGCGATGGTGTCTCCCTTTTTTGGGTTCTCAATAGCAGCCGCTTGGACATCTATTCTTTCATATACATGTGCGAGGTCCAGTATTTCTCTCAGAGTCAGAGGTTTCTTTAGGAGGTGTTTTCTGAACATGGAGGATATGCAGCCCTCTATTATTCGTAGTCGAATGGCTTCATCGTCGTTGAAATTGGCAAAGTCACATTTAGATATTTTCCTCTGGAGGCGTATGACAAATTCGCCGATGGATTCATGGGCTAGTTGGGTGCATCGGTTGAAGGTATACCTTTCGTAATCCCTGTTGGGAGTAATTACTAGTTTTTCATTGATGGCTGTGAGGAGACGTTGGTATGTTGTCCGATCTTGTGGCGGAATTGTTCGCATGATGTTTTTTATTTCACCACCGGCAACGTTGGTGAAGATACTGATTTTGTTCGGAGGGTCTTGTGTGCAAATGGCACCTACAAAGTCCTCGAATTCTTCGACCCATTCCTCCCAGCGCTGGCCTTGGTCATGGTGTGGGTTGAGCGTAAATGGGCTAGGTTTCCTCATGAGACTAGCATGTGAGGAGAGGGCTGTTGGTGGTGGCCCTGCCGCTGTGGTAGCTTGTGCCTGGTCAGTCATGGCTGTTCTTTCGTGGGTGAGGGCAGGGTGAATGTAGTTCAGCGTTGGAGTTTGTTACACAGGTGTTGGTTGAGGTAGTCCAGGTAGTACTGTTTTCGTGTGTGCGAGTCTGCGTGTCACACAGTGTTCCTATCCGCTCCTACTCACTGTGCAGGTTTCGGGTCTCCCCCGTTGGATATTTGCGGCACCGCGGTGTCGGGCCGTCACGTGGTGGTGTTCGCCTTGTGGTCTGCCGTCGTGCTGTTGTTTTGTTCCCTTCTTTTTTTCTTTTGCTCCGGGCGAGTGTCTTTATGGGCGCTCGGCCCTGTCGCAGGCACTCTGGCCTACCGCTGTCGGGCACACGGGCCCGCTGATGTGGTCGGGCACACGGGCCCACTTCCGGCGCTCTCGCACGCAACGGCTGCTGTGTGCGCAGGATCGGTCGTCTGGGCCTGTTGATGTGGTCGGGCGCACGGGCCTTCTTTGGGAGTTGGGTGCGTATGATGCGTAGGCCTAATCCAGGGCCTCGTAGTTCGACCTACTTTTCCGGAGCGCGGGTCTTCCGAACTCCGCGTACTTTGGCTACTGCTGGGTGTACGCGCCCCTTTTCTTCTACCGCAGGGCGTCCTGGCCTTCTGCAACTGCTGGGCACACGAGCCCTGCTCACTAGTCCGCTGTAGGGCACACAGGCCCCCATCACAACTGCTGGGCACACGGGCCCTCCGGGATGTTGAGCTTACTGGTCCGTCGCGGGGCACACGGGCCCCCTTCACATCTGCTGGGCACACAGGCCCTCCGAGGCGTTGTGCCAACTGCTGGGCACGCAGGCCCTCCGGGGCGTTGGGCACACCAGCCCGCTGCAGGGCACACGGGCCCCTCCACAACTGCCGGGCACACGGCCCGCCTCCTTAGTTAGGCACTAGTCATCAGGTGTGGCGCATGGGTTCTCTTCTGCGCTTCGTCGCCAGTTGTTGACGGGTAACTCACACACCATCACGCATTCTCTCAATGACTGAGACAGAGACAGGGTCTCGGACAACCTTCTTTATTCAAGTCCTTAACATAACTGCCCCTTTCCTCCCCCTAGTCCCTCTCCTTCCGTTCCCCTTCCCGCCACGGTGCGTACTCCTCTCTTAAAGGAGCCACACCATTTTAATCGACTCACAACACTAACTAAAGCTTTGTCACTGTGTGCGGCCTGTATCTTTAGGGTTAAATATGCCTCCTTGAAGAAGTGAACAGGGTCTGTACCTGAACTTGTGAGCAAAGCCTTTAACAAGTTACTGTACAAAACCAAATAAAAGACCAACTCGCTATAGATGCACTTTCTAAATATAACCGCCAGATGGAGGCAAAGTCCACGCATCACAAACAGAATGCCTGCCGGCCATCTTAACTGTGCAGCAAATTTTATGAATCAAGGGACCTCAGAACCTTTTGGAGGGCGATTGTCAAGCAGATGGTTGAAGTTTATATGAACACTAACACCGTTCCTGCAGCAATCAGTGAAGCAATGTTTCTGAGGATGCGGTTTGAGCCGCAAAATGCGCACGCTCCCAACATATAAACCACTAAAAGCAACTTTGATTTTCCATGAACATTAGGGCGGGCTTTGGGTTCTGCAAAGCTGGAGTATGTAACTTCCGACTTCCCCCCTGTGCAGTCAGAAAATGAGGGTTGCTTTAGGATATTGACCAGTTTCAATTGTATATTTTATAGGTGCAAACAAGAACACAACAATTCAAAGAACATATTGACAGGTCAATAACAAAAGTCAAAATGTATAGGCACACCAGCAGCGATAAGACCCACCACTATTAGTCGGATGTTGAGATGCAAGAACCATTCAACAGGGTTGTAATACGCGAAGAAGGGAAAACAAAACACATGTAGTGCTTATAGTGTCAACTTGCTTCTTTCTAAGCACTGTGTAAGCAATAGCAACTGCGATTTAGGTTAATAAAGTGACTTGGCCCAGGATCACACAAGTTGGTCAAGTGGAATAGCCTAGTATGAGGCTGGTTCTTTTCTCTGTGGAGAATGGCACGCGTCTGCAGCCCTGGGGGATGGTACTGAAAGGGTCAACAACTATTTATTATGGAAACAGTTAGCCTCATAGGACATCCAGGGAGGTCTTTTAAATATATTAATTATGTTTCATAATAATTCCACTCTTCGGATAACATAAGATATGGAGGGATCCTTGACTAAAGAGGTATGCACTTTAAGGGCCATACGCAGGGTTGTGTATTGGCACACTGCCTATTTAATGTATTTATCTCAGACATTCAAGATGCCATATTGCAGTGCAATGCTTTCCCTCCAAAATGAGGTACCTTGCGCATTGGATGGTTGGCGTACGTCGACGATGTGATCATATTTTTATCACCCGCACTGGCCTCTAAAAGAGCTTGAATTGTTTCGGACATTTTACCCCTCAAAATAATTTTAAAATGAATCCCAGGAAACAAAAGGTTATTAATATCAAAAGAAATATGAAATGCATGGATCGAAATTGAGATTCAATGAGCGGTTGCTAAAACCAGCTCCTGCGTGCCCGGCATCACCCTGAGGCAGGAGCTACCAGAGGGGGAGCCTGGTGCTACCAATAGATACTCCTTTAACTGTTTGTCCATTTTGTATGAACCATTGAGTTTAAATGTGTATTAGATCTGTTCGAATTCTTCATTAACATTCTCAACTACGCAAAAGTTAATGTCACATTTACATGTTTGGAAGGCACCAGTTGGCCCTAGGAGCAAAATGTAGCACCTGGTAGCTGCTGGTTTCAAGCTAACCGGGCGCTACTATGCTAGAAGCAGGAGCTAAATAGCTCCCAGCTCCTCTCAATTTCGAAACCTGAAATGTAAGGGTTTTAAATGGTATATTATGGATAGTTTACTTGAAGAAGTGAATCAGTTTACTTATTTAGGTTTTCTAATTGCTATTAGACAACCTGTACATTTAATTAAAAATAAATTAAGCGCAAAGGTAGAAGCTTTAATTACACAATTGAAAATTATTCTTAAGCAATATGGGCGTTAGTCGATGCAGCTGTTAATTGATTTTGTAAAGCGAAAGTTATTGTATGGACAAGAGTTAATTAATAAACTGGAAATGGCTGGCCATCCTGGAACCGAAATTAGCGTACAGTTTTGAGACTACCTCATTTCTTGCCAATAGTAGTAGTCAGACATTAATTTGATCTGAGCCTTTAAGATCTGCTCATCTCAGGAAAGACGCGCATTGGCGGAATTGAGTAAGATAGCATTACATGGAAATGTGCAGGTAGTCAAACGTTCTTGACACGCTCTGAGGGTTATCTAACAGAACTAAATCTGCAGAGGAGCACCCCATGCGGAAATCCTAAACTGGGGACATGAAGAATTAAGCAAACTGGTCCATACTGAATAAGTACAAATTACTGCGAGAATGCACCAAATATCCCTCATTGAAGACATCTCCAAGGACCTAATTGAAAAAAAGTTCCTCCTTGTCCAATAATCAGAAATTGATATTTAAGATTCTGGTTTAATCTGTTGGATACACTGGAAGTGGTCGGGACTAGGTTGAACTTGCACCACAACCAGCGCCTAAGCAGGATTTGTAAAAAAAAGACTTTGGAGAAACCATGAAACACGTATTCAGTGTGAAGCCTTATGGGATATTTGGGCGAAAATGACTTTGACCGATTTGTCCAATCGACAAATTCTTTAGCTATTGAGACCTTCTGGCTATGGCTTGTGTACGTTACACGGCGACTACCATTGATTCTTGCTCTAATCTCGTATTTAAGAGAGATTTATTGTCTATTGGGGGAGGGTATTTTCTAAAACTGATTCTTTAAGATTAAGGCTGTCTAGATAATTCATATGTGTATGGATTATCAAATAGTGCGAAAATGTTAATTATATTGTAATCATTACTTGTTTCGATAAAGCACAGGTCATTTATATTATTCAAAGCCTCAATTACTGCACAAGGTCGAAGTAACTGCGCATGTCGCTGCATTGATCCACAGTTAGTAGTAAGTACAGTAGGTTGGACATCGGAGTCAGCATTTACAGTGAGTTTCCCAATGCTGTTTTTTTACTTTTAAAAGGCCTTTTTAACGTGGCTGCATACATCAATACCTAGGTCAGCCCTGCTAAGGTGTCCCGAAGGGATGCATGAGGTGAGACTCTTTCCAAAGACTGCCTTTCGAATACAATAGTAGCAGTTCGAAACACATTGTGTATAGACGCTATATAAATAAACTATCATACATATCATATCAGTGCTGTGATTTGTGGGTTAGTCCTTCTTTTATGTCGTTGGCCATCCCAGTTTTCTATCTTGACAGTCTTGCCACCCTAACCCGCAGGCACCCACTGCCAACCTCAGAGAGGGACCCTCTTCACAGTGCAGCAGACATCTCAGTATCTCTTCTTGCAGCAACAGCAGCTGTTAGGTTAGCAACTTCTGTACACAGCATGCAGTGGACCCCCACATGAACACTAGGACACGAGTACACCTATGCAGGCTTGGGTGGCTTGCGTGCGTCTCTTTCTTGGGTGGAGCCAAGTGGCATGGTTTCCACTTGCCCCTCTGTATCAGGATGCCAAGATAACTCTTCTTCACCAACTAAAAAGACACAAAGAGAGTGAGATAGTTTGCACTGTTGTGGAGCACTTTACCCAACGACACTCTCAAGTCATTGCCTTTGGCGGGACCTAAGGCTAAGTGCATAGAGGGGATCTCAGAGCACACTAGGTGCTATGTGAGATTATACTATTTATTTCACAACTACTCCTTCAGGCTTTACAGAATGTTGACTTCCGCTGTGAGGTCTCAACTTAAGTTGCAGAGGAAGAAGTAGTTTGTTCCGCCCCCATATCTTGGGGTGCCTTTCATCAGACTGCACCAAACTTTGCAAATCATTTTTCTTCAGCTCTCTGTATTTATAAATAAAGTTTTTCTCTTATTCGGGCAAGAGATGTCTGGCATTTGCCACCTGGTGGGAACCGTGACATGGCACTGTATGCTTGCGGCTCTGTTTAAATACCCCCTCTGCTGTGCTGGATTGGGTGTGATCGGCCAGGTACCCTCGTTAAAAGCCCTGCCATGCTTAGGCCTGTAACCCGGGTCCCGGGCCTATAACACCCAATCAGCCCCAACGGATTGGGTCTGAATGCTTGTTATTCAAGGTTTTGATAATGTGCTTTGCTCAGTAAGACAAGTGTAATGTTCTTATTATGACTAAAGTATATACTGAAAGCGAGCGATCATTAGAAATGAACATTTTAAAATGAGCCAGTTAAATGTTCTTATTTTAATAGCTTCTTTTGCTGAGAATAAATACTATTTTGTCTCTGTAAATGTCCTTCCTTCTTGGAACAGGCCACGCTAAGATTAAAATCAATGATCTATTTTCTCTGTGAGCACCAAGGCAATGCTTAATTCTGTGTTGCCCACTGATTGGACACATATTACAACGTAACAAACATAATTGTCAATCTTGCAGCCGTGTCTGCTGGTCCCTTACAAAGTCTGTCAGTACCCCAGCACCACCGGCGGACCCTATTTGCATGCCTCTCACCCCCACCCATATGGACAATGCACCCTACTTTCGATGGCAACATTGTTGCAGGACACACACAATGACAATGTATGTCGCCAAATACCACGCTACGCTCCACCTTGGGGGATGCCTCTGTCTCTTGTGCTCTCCTTTAACCTTTTTCTCTGGCCATGCTGCTATCAACAATGGCTAGTGGGGCTCTAGCAAGATACTCTTACCTGTAGTAATTACCGTTAGCACATGCAGCAAGCTAATTAGCACCACCTAGTTTAAGTTGTACCACTGCAAACGTGTGCACGTGCAGTAAATGTGAAGGACGGCATGCAGTACCATATTCTGCTAAAGTAAGATTGCAGCGGCCTGGCGTCAAACTCCCAACTTTTGCATGTGCCTAATTTACAGCCAGACAACATCTCTGGTGACCATCGGGAATGTAGGGCAGGCACTTCGAGGGAATTCTCCTTGCAAAGCCCTGGCTTTGCATGTAATAAAAGGAGTTCAAATATGGCACCTATGAGGTACCATTAACATCTGTTAAACACATTTTCCCTTCAATATTAAGGCATTTCCCAGACTGAAGCACCACATTACTCCTTTACTAAAAGCTTAAGGACACTTTTGCAAATCAGTAAAAGTGGCAGTCTTTTAAGAAATGCTTGCAGTGATACTGCTGCACACGCTGCCTCCACAATGCTAGATTTTAGCATCTTTTGCTGCTGAAAGGACGGCAGGTCCCCTCCAATTCCCACTCCGACCTCAGAATGGAGGTGTTGCAAACTGGAGGGGAGAAGTTCTGTAAAAAGCAACGCCAGGCGCTTTATCTCCCATCTGGCATTTGATGCCTTTGCCAGATCTGGACACTGTGGATTGGCACAGTGGCGAGGATGAGCGACATCATGCACCTGGGCAGCTTGATCATCATGATGGGTGAGCCACCTGCCAGAAGCTGATAGACCATTTTTTGGGGGGCATGGGTGTCTTCACATTTTTTGCTTTTCTCTCTTTTCACCTGCCAGATTTGCTTTTGTATGAAGAAATACCACATCATATTCAATTTTTCATACTTAAAAAAATATCAAAGTGACCATTAATAATCAATTTCTAAATGCCCATCAGACTCACCTGCCCCTTATCCAACAAACATTGTACACCTTGTCGGGGGGAAATTCTGCCGGGGTCTGCTGGCCGTCCGCGGACCCCCGGGCAGGGAGGCCCCAACTCCTCCCGCGTATCCCTAAAATGAGTATGAGGCACACGCAAGAAGCAAAGTGGTTCTGCTGTTTTTTAAAAAAAACGGCAGGGATGGGTCAAGGATCGTACGCGTCCGTCCTGACTCTCTCTCTCTCTTCGTGGGGCTCGCAGGCCCTTTTTTACCTCGGTATGACGCGCTACTTGCGTCACCTGGGAAAGTTAGCAAAAAACCTATCGCCACTCTGGATTGGTTCCTCGAGTGGTAGGGTTAGTATAGCATA
Organism: Ambystoma mexicanum; assembly: GCF_040938575.1. NCBI lineage: Eukaryota > Metazoa > Chordata > Amphibia > Caudata > Ambystomatidae > Ambystoma > Ambystoma mexicanum. The sequence goes on from NC_090929.1 coordinate 178,317,988, forward strand.
CGTATAGAGAACGCTGTTAGTGGTTGAGGGTCAGTCAGGTGGTATACTTGGGTTGTCCCTTCAATTAGATACATGAAAATTGTTACATGAAGACCCCTGAGGATTGGCTAATGTTAATGGCGTCAGTGATAAGTGCCCCATGTTCTGATTGGTCCACTCGCGAACCCCCCAGTCTGGGACCATCGCTGTTCCCAGCTCGCGGTGCACCTGTCATTTGCAACAATGTATAACTATGGGTATGTGCAGACAATGCGAGGATTTGTTCATATGCTGGAGGGCAGACTACTCCCACCGCTGCAGATGTCCATTGAGTCGCTTCATTGTTGCTGCCTGTGTCTCAAAACGTGGGATCCAGGCGCCTCCTTCCTCCTGGGTCTGGCACCCTGTCAGGTTCGGCTTGGTCACGTGAGGAGAGACCGTGGTTGAGGCAGAATTCTGCACATTTAATATTGCATTTTCCACTGTGTGTCTGGCTTAGTTTGCAGGTGTGACCTTGGCTTCGGCTTGTGGCATGCGAGTTTGCAACATTGTGCCCTTGACTGTCTGTTCTCGCCGGGCTCACTCTGCAGGGTCAGCAATTGTACTCTTGCTCGTTCAATGTTCATGGAGGCTCTTGCTTGCGGCCTACTTGGGCCTGGTGCATAGGTGGGGATGTTTGATGCACGGCGCTTTAAGTTACGGTGTCATGTTGCTTTATCCCCAGTATCATGTCTTTGTTATATTTCTCATTGCAATGCATGGGTTAGGAGAAGCGTCAGCAAGCATTTTAGATGAGTTCGTTGTGCGTCTTGCGTTTCTGCATTTTGAAAACCTATGTGAAAAATAATAACGATGCGCGTCAGTGGGTGTGTCCGTCACCTATGTCATAGCACTGAATATGTTCTTCGTGTGGATTGGTGTGGGAGTGACCAGTGTGCATGTTTGCACGGGTGTGCTGACCGTTGGCTAGGTTGTCATGGCATCTCTAACAATGTGTTTATTTACTGTTGAATGGTTCAGTCGAGTTCATCCATGCCGCAGGTGTCGGCATGGGCAGGGCAGGCTGGTGGGCAGGCTGGTGGGCACATCCGTATGTTCCTGTACCAGGGTATTTGGTCGTCTGGTAGATAGGTAAACTCCTCTCGTGGTGGGTGTCTGGGCCGCGATCCTCTAGGCCAGGGGCATGAGGGGATTGGTGGGAGCCTTTTGTTCCATTCTCCCACTTCAGTCTCCCCTCTGGTCGACTTGTCGACCACAAACATATCTTTTTCCTTATCTCCTCTTACTCTCCATATTTTAGTTACTCCTCCCAAATGTCCATAGTGGTTGACATGGTCTTCAAATGACCAATACATATATACACATGTTCCTCCAGGTGTGCAGTATACCCATTTCCCTATGTAGCTCCTTGGATTTCTTGGGTTTTCGAGCTTCACAGATGGTGGGTCCAGGTGGTTGGTGATGATCTGTTTGTGCAGTTTTTCTCTCTCTTTCATTATTGTGCCTGTGTGCTGGCCATCATCTGCCGGCATCAAGGGGTGCATACCAACCATTTCGATCATTTCGTCTGTAGTGCGTGCCTTCCGGGCCTTCCAAAATCTTAGTATGATCAGTGCAGCTCCAGCCAGTATTATGCATCCAACTATAATCTTCAGTCCGTCCGACAGCCAAGATGGCATCCATGACCATAACATTGAAAACCAGCTGTCATCCTTCTTCACTCCTTTACTTTCTTCCATCATTTTGGAGTGCATCTGGGCCAGTTGTGATACTGCTTCTGTCAGTGTACCATTGTCAGCATCATTAGCAGGAATGAATGTGCAGCATGATTGTCCTATCTTTGCGCAAACTCCTCCTTCCATTGCTTTAAGGAGATCTAATACATATCTGTTCTGTAGTGCTACCATCCTCACTGCTCCTCTTTTATTGCGTTGAATCCATTTACTGTAGAATTAATTGTCATCATTAGCTCCCATCGAGTTATCTGGAGCCATTTTGCGTTTGCGTAAGCTTGTAGTCCCGGATGTATTATTGACGAGAAGAACATTGCTGCTCTGCTGAATAGTCTGTGTTCTGGTGGGATTGAAGTGAGTGCTGTTTCCGACCTTCCCCATAGGTAATTTCCTGTCAGAGGTTCTCCTTGTCTCTTCTTTCTATTCAGGACATTGTTGTTGTTGTTGTTTTCGTTCTCTGACCCCTTCTGAGGTTTTACAGATCTCTTCTTCCTCTCGTTTCCTTCATCCATTTTAGGGAAGTTCGCCACGTTTACATGTTTCTGGGGCACCACTAGTGATCGTACATTAACGTGTACCATTGTGCATATACCATTCCACAGAGGGGGCACTGTGTGGTATGCCTTGTTTCCGCAGGCCCAGTAATGGTCCATTAATACTGCTGTTCCTGCTCCCCCCTCAGGTAACTCTGTCACGCTTGACAGTTGGTGTTGTATCCCACGTCCACTTCTCCTCTATGTTGGTAGCATACCTTAGGCGCAGACAGCGGCAGTATGCTTATTGGGTCTTCATCCTTCTCCATCCATGTCAGCATGGGTACGTACTTGCCCCAAATCGTCCAACATCTGTTATTGTGTTCATCAATAGTTGTAATATTTTCTCTTGTTACCATGTTGCGGCCAATCACTCCTATGTCCCATTTGTTGTCCATGTACACCTTCCCTGTTATTGTTACCAGTGGTCTTTCCCAACATCCTTGTTACCAGGAACTTCAGTGGCGTACCAGTCACATGGTAGGTATTGTAGTGTTACTTTCTTTGTTTCTCCCTTTTCAGAACCACTTGTCATGTATCTGAATGCTTCAGCATGCAAACTGCTCTTGTGGTAACTCAAATAAGTCTTGAGGAAGTTGTTTTCGTATGGATATGTGTCTCGTGTTTTCCACACCAGTTTCACCACCGTCCCTTGAAATCTCCATTTCGTTTGGAACAGTGCCAGGTATATTATACATCGTGCTGTCTTTTCATCTATTTCGGTGGCAACAAATGTTCGAGAAGCGCTCATGGCGTATGGGATCAATGAGCAGACGTAGCAGCTGTCTTCTGTTGTCTGCTTACCTATTTGGGTCATGTGTTGGTACCAAATGTTGTTCGAGACGTGTGCTGAATCTGTTATGTAATTATCAATACCTTTATTATCTGAGTATGTGCTACGTTTTACTCTATTTCCCTTTTGTGGAGGCTTGCTAGTACCACCTGACGTAACACCTGTTGCAGCCGTGAGTGGGGGTACATTAGGTTTGTGTACAGCCAAAATATTGATAGCATAACTTTTCTGCCATACAGAGGCAGCCAAAAACCCAGTGATCATCAAAATCCCTATCATTTTTATTACAGAAGCTAGTCTCACCGGCATTTTGCTCTTACCTTGCTGCAGTCCGCCAGCTTATTCTTGCGACGTTAAAGTTGCCCGCCTGAAAATTCTCAATAGGCTTGTTATTAGTGTTAGTTGTTGTTTTCAAGCTCTTCCTATCAAGTAGTCATTCAGTGCCCAGGCGAAGAGCTGTTCCCACGCCAATCTAAGCGATCTGTCTCTTAGGGCAGGCAAGTGTTCATGAAGATGGGGCATTGATTGTTCTATGGCCAAGATAAATGCTGTGTAGTAGACACGTACCCTCCTTCTTTTTAGGTACTTTGGCCTTTTTATGTGATAGACAAATTGGTGTGATAGGGCTTCAGGGTAGTTATCGTCTGAGGGTAGCATCTATTCCTGGGCAATGAACTTTGTTAGTTATCTGTTTTCTTAGCAATATAATAATACGCGGTACCTGCATGTGCAAGAAAGAAAGAAGAGAACATTCAAGTGTTTACATGTGTATATGTGCAAGACAATGTCCTTCAATTGGGTGGTTACTGTAGTGGGTAGGGGGTCAATGGGCAGAGGGTTTGGGCTCAACTGGCGGAAGTCTCTTTACCCTTTGATCGTGTGACCATGGGGTGGGCGGTATAGGAATTACCAGTTTCTATTTCATTAGTTGTCTCTGGGGAATCTGGGGGGTGGCAGGGTATGGAGACACTTAGGTCCTCAGCTGTGGTAGAAGTCTCTTCCTCCGTGGGTGACGCTGTCGCTGTTCTTCCAATGGCCCTGTCGGTGACGCTAGGGCGGGTCTGGAGTTTGCAAATCTTTACGTCGTGTAGGTGATTCCAAGCACGCTTATCCTGCAACTTTACTGCTCTCGTAGATGCCTCCTCTACAAGGTGGGGACCAGTGAAGCCTGGGCTGTTCCACTTTCTATTGAAATTGCGGAGTAGCACGTGGTCACCTTTAGCAATTTTGCACAGTTTTTCCTTTTCCGGTCCTTGGTCCTCGTCTTCTTGCTGGTAACTCTTAGACCCGCCCCGCGTGCGCTCGAGCTGTTGAGACACAAACACTACACTAGTAACCAAAGAAGACACATATTGGTACATTTCATCACCAAGAACAGTTGCAGTGTTTTCATAGTCTGTGAATGCCCTTGATGTTGGCGTTAGAGGAAGGCGCATTTGTCGTCCAGTCACCACCTCATGAGGAGTGAGGTGGTGGTCGGAGCCTGGTCTATTCGTCAGCTCAAATAGAGCTAGCGGAAGGCAATACAACCAACTCTTCTTTGTTGTTTGCTGTATCTTTGCAATTGCCTCCTTCAGTAGGCCATTCAGGCGTTCGCATATACCGTTGGCCTGCGGGTGATATGCACATGCAAATTTATGCTTGATGTTCTGTAAGGATGTGATGTGCTGGAACATTTCATTAGCGAAATGCGGGCCGTTATCCGACCGCAGTACCTCGCACACTCCCCACCTGGGGAAAACCTCCCTCACTAGAAATTTAGCTGCTCTAAATGCATCTGGATGTGAGCAGGGTCCTGCCTCAATCCACCTGGAGAATGGGCATACTACTACAATTATATACCTATTTCCTTGACATACGTTGATCATATCAACATAGTCAATATGGATGTGCAGGAAGGGTCCCTCTGGCCGGGGTATAGTACCTTTTATCACTTTCAGCGTGTGACCGGCCGTAAACTGTTGACATGTGATACAATTGCTGATAAAATTTGTCACATGGGAATTTAACCCGGGACAGAACCAATCTTCCCTAATTCGTGCTGCAATAACTTCCTTGCCTGTGTGGGCTGGGTGGTGGAGTTGGCTCAGGGCGGTGTTCAATAGTGCCAATGCCATTACCATCTTTCCAGTGTTACCCTGGCGCAATTGTGGCTCAGTTGGTGACATTGTACATCTTCTTTTTACCCATATTTCTTTTTCTGCCATTGGTGCAGCCGCTTGTAACTCCATTATCTGTGTGGCTGGAGATGGGTGTACCCTTCTCTTATCAACATCTCTTTAGCTATCCCCCTCCCTCTCCCTCTCTCTGACTCTGGGGGGTTCCATATCTCACCAAAATATGCAGCATACTTCGCATGTGCGTCTGCTGCTGCATTTCCTTTTGAGATATGATCTTCTCCATTAGTGTGTGCAGTACATTTGACCAAAGCTAATTCTTGGGGGTCATTTATTACTTCAATTAATTCAGCTAATAAGAGAGAATGTTGCACTGGGGTGCCGTCAGCTCTCCTAAACCCTCTTCTCCTCCATTTGGACAATCCTGAGTGGACAGTAGACGTGACATATGCGCTGTCAGAATATATAGTTACTCTTTTGTCAAAGCTTTCCTTCAACGCCAAGATCAGTGCAACCAATTCTGCTGCTTGAGCAGAGTAATGTTGTGGTAATTGTACGCATTCCACCGCCACACACACCAACTCCTCTGTCATTTTTACCACTGCTGCCCCAGTTCTCCTTATCCCATCACTTTGGTCTATTGTTGATGACCCATCAATGAACAAGAGCTCTCCTCCATTTAGCGCGTCCTCTTCAACTTTTCTAGTACATGAGTACATTTCGGTAGTCTGCGTACAATCATGTGCATAGTCGCCTTCCTCAATCACTTCCGCTATAAACCTTGCAGGATTAACTGTGCTGCATCTAACAATTGATAATTCTGGTCTAGATAAGATGATCTCATAACCTGATGCCCTCTGTGTGGTTAGTGTGGACTTTGGCTTATTCAATATTGCAAATAGTGCATGTTCCACAAATAGTGTGGTTGGGCACCCCATTGTAATTGATGATGCTTTCTCTACCGCGAAGGCAGCTGCGGCGAGACCTTGTTCGCAAGGGAAATGTCCTAACATTACAGGATCCAAGTGACCACTGTAAAATGCTACTGGTTTGTAACCCATGCTTGTTTTTTGAGCCAACACTGCTTTCATTACTGCTGAGTCGCAATGTGAAAATATAAAGAATTGTCGTTCATAATCTGGGGTGGCCAGTACTGGAGCAGTTGATATTGCATCTTTCAGTTCATCAAATGCCTCTTTCATTTCCATTGTCCTCCCCTTTGTTAGCTTCTCTTAATGCCTCAAGTAGGGGTCCTATGTACGAGCTGTAATCGAATACCCATGCTCTACAGTAGTTGCACAGTCCCAGGAAATGCTGCAGTTCCCTCACCGTTTGTGGCAACGGCGTTTTTGATATGGCCTGTGCTCTTTGTGGTGCAATCTTTCTTCCGTATTGGGATATGAGCTGGCCAATGTATAGTACCTGTTCCTGACAGTACTGTAACTTCTCTTTGTCTACCTTGTAACCCTTTTCAGCCAATATTGTCAGCATCTTCAATGAGTCCTCTCTGCATTGTTTTTCGCTTGTGCTGCAAACTATTATATCGTCAACATACTGCAACACTGTGCTTTCCACTTCAATGTTTCCCAAGTCCATCTGTATTACTCTGTTGAAAATTGAGGGTGACTCACAGTACCCTTGTGGCAATCTGGTGTGTTTCCATTTTGTGTTTCTGTACGTGAAGCTTGTTAGATCTTGTGAGTCTGGATGCAGGGGTATTGAGAAAAAGGCATTTTTGAGGTCAATTACTGTAAATCGTGATGCCTCTGCTGGAATGCCACACAATATTGTGGCCGGGTTTGCTGCTATGGGGTATTCTGCTTCCACTATGTTGTTCAAGGGCCTGAGGTCCTGGATGAAACGCCAAGACCCTCCTTTAGCTTTGCGCACTGGATATACAGCTGTGTTACATGGTGATTCTGATGGTACCAATATGCCATTGTTTATAAGGGCCGTTATTGTTTCATATATGCCCTCATCTGCCTCTTTTGATAGTGGGTATTGCTTCACTCTAGGGAGTATTGCACCTTTTTTCAACTTTATTCTTACTCCCCCTATACTCTTTATGCACCCCACGTCATAGGGACTAGTAGTCCATAATGATGTTGGGACTTTTGCCATATCCTCCTCAAAGAAGGGAACTGGGGTGGATGTGGGTGTTTCAAGTGCCATTGCAATTTTCTGTGCCACTTGTTTGTATGTCACTCTTAGCCATATTTCTACACTCATCATAAATACCATTTCACCTTCTTCCTTTTCTTCTGAAAAGAGCTCCTCGTCTGACACCTGGGTGACCCTGCATCCCTCAGCTAGGGCTATCACTGCCCTCCATGCTCTTCCTTCTTTGTCTTGGGCATGTACTGCGATATAATCAGCATTTGCTATAATGCTCTCCATGCTCACTGAAATCACCTTTCCTTCTGGTTCATTGGCTGGTGTTTCTGGTCTAAACAAATAGGCTGTTGGCCTCCTCCAGATCTTTCCTTCTATTCTTGGCATCCATGCAAATGCCATGTCTGTTCCGTACTGGAATAGTTTGCCATCTACTGGCTCAGCCCTAATCACTGTCTGTCCACAATGTGCTTGCATGATTTGTCGTGCAGTGAGCATGTTTATTCCAGGAGTGGAGCAAATTATGCCGTCCTCCGTAAAGGAGATCGTCATATTCAACCTTCTCATTATGTCTCTCCCGAGTATGTTTACTGGTGAGTCCCTAGACTATAGAAGCGGGACGGACATGTCATAATCCCCTATCGATAAGGGAATGCTATCAATAAAGGGAACCAACCCCCTAGCCCCAGAGAATCCTTGGGTGTTCATGGCCTCACCTGACATCTTAAATTTACCTTCCCTTATGCAAGACCGGGTCGCCCCGGTGTCAACAAGGAATGACAATTTTTTGTCACCTATCGTTACCTCTATGCGTGGTTCCTCCGCACTATTAGGTGTTACCGACATGATGGGACACACCAAGGCTGTCTGTGGGCTGTCCTATTGAGGGTATAATGATTGACCACTTCCTGTGTAAGGGTTGTGTCCCAGGACCGTCACCCTTCCCAGTTGTGTTTGCTGTAGTTGTGTATTGGTAGAGGTTATTTTATGGTCTTGAATTTGGGCAGGTTGCTGTACTTGCTGCACTTGATGTTGTTGTGTTATCGCTACCTGTTGTTGTGGTAGTGAATATGTCTGTGGCTGTTGTTGTGTTACTAGTTGTTGCTGCACATTTCCCGGTTGCAGTGCCTGCTGTTGTTGGGTGTCCTGCTGTTCTCTTGTAGGCCCTTGTTGTCCCTGTTCTCCCCATGATGGTGTGCCTGGTCTCATTCTACATGTGCGTGACATGTGCCCTAGTAATCCACAAATCCAACATACTGGTGGTTCCCTGTTCTGCCATGGAAAGCTCCCTGAATTGTCCTGGTATACTGGTTGCCCGGTGGGGTAGAAATTTCTGAATCCTCCTCCTTGCTGTTGTGTGCTATAGCCGTATCCCCTCCCCCTCATCATTCCTCCCCTTCCCTCGTTATAATTATAATATCCAGCTCCTGGCGTTGAGTATCCTCCTCCCATGTTAGTCGTGTATGGTTGGGGTGGTGGCAGTTGTTGTGCTACAATCTGTGAAGGTTGTATTTGGGAGGGATCTTGTGCAGCCACTACTTGTGTGGGGTTTTGAGTCATTGTTGCAGGTGTAGTTATTAGTGCACCTTCCATCGTGTATTTAGTAAGTTTTTTCTGTACCAATTTAGCCTCTTCCGCTTTTCTATCCTCTTCCTTTTGTTTCATCGTTTCTTGCCATGTCCTACAATGATGTACTATCGTCAGCTGTATTTCTGGCCATGCTTTTGCTTCCATCCCCACTACCTTCTTCAGTTGTTTCTGAACTGCTTCCGGGAGCCCTTGTATTAGTATATGATAGAATATTGCTGGTGTTTTGTCCCATTGTTCTCTAGTTTCCATACGCCACTTCTCTTGAATTTCCTGGATATAATCAAAAGGATCTTCGTTCTCACGCATCTTGCGTGATGTAATTGCTCCTATGTCTGATGTGTCCGGGTACTGTACCCTCAGCGCTTGCCATAATGCATGTCTGCAGTTTGCGAATGGTGCCCCATCATGCAATGTGTTTGTTATTGTGACCCCGGGGAAGCCTGCTTTCTTCTAGATGTCATCTGCTGCATCCCGCAATATTGATATTAGAAGGCCCTTTACATCCCCTACTGCCAGTTTCTGTCCTGCGGTGTGTTTTTCCATTTCATATATCCATTTTCCCGCACCTCCACTCAATGATGGGAGCCTGCACTTTATATTTTCCTTGTCTGCATGCTTCCAAGGGGCGTATTGTGGTCTAACCCCTCCCCTCTCCAGAAGTGGCATTAAGTTGTGTCCTGTTTGACCCCCTGGGTTCCACAAAATCGAGTCCGTGCACCCCTCCTCTTCTTCCGTGTCTTCTACATCGTCAATTGCGTCCATATTTCCCCTGCTCGTAACAGTTTCTCCTCCATCTCTTCCCCTTCTTTTATCATTTCCTTTATTTAATGTGGGCGTGTGTATTCGTTCTCCCTGCCTGCACCCTATGCAGGCAGGCTTAGAGACCTCCCTGTCCAGGGAGGTCTCTAAGCCTGCCTGCATAGGGTGTCAGTTCGTGGGGGAAGGGTTTGAGTTTAGGTGGGCATCTTGCACGTAATGAGTGTGGGGTGGTGGAGCATGTTGGACGGGATGATGAGGGTGTAGCTGCACGTGTCTGCCTTCCCGCCATTCCTTGCTCTTCCCCCTCACTTCCCTCCAGTTCTTCCTTTCTCCTGCAGGCCCATGGTGATTCTCTATTTGTCCGGGTGATGTATAATTTATCTAGGCTTTCCCTTTCACTATTTCTTCCTTCCTTCTCCATTCCTTCCTCTTCCTCACTACAAAAACCATCCAGGAATGGCAACCCCCAATCTGCCCTTTTCCCCCTAATCGTTACTGTTTTTAAGTCTATTAGATCCGTTCCTCCCGTTTCTTCTTTACCAATTGCTCCCCTTTGTGCTGATGTTGTTGCTACTTCTGTGTCTCTGTGTACATATCTCCTTACTTCACTCTCCCCTCTCCTATCTTCTCTTTCCCCTTAATTTTTCTCTGCTATTTCTCTACCAATTTCCTCTCTTTTCGTTTTCAATTCCTCCATTACTTCACTACTCATCTTTTCCAATATCCTTTCTTCTTCTTTCTTCCTTTCCCATCTCGCTCTTTACCGTTCTAATATACACTCTATCATCCTCCCTTCTTCGTATTTCCTTGTCGTTTCTGATAGTAATCTCCTCTTCCATATTGCCATTTCTTTTTCTTTCTCTTCTTCCTCTCTTTTCCTGTCACGCAGTGCTGCTCTGGATACCCTTTCTGCTACTGCCTTTACCCTTTCGGCTTCTCTCTTTTGCTCCTCAGTTCGTTCCCTCATTTTTTCCAACTCATTCTTACTTTCTTTCCTTTCCCATGCTCTTTCTCTTTCCTCTCTCTCGAGCTGCTTGATCAGTGCATTCTGCTCATCCCTTAATTCTGCTAATCATTCCTCCAAAATCTCTTCCTTTTGTCGTAACAGCTCTTCCTCCTTTCTTTTCCCCTCTTCCCCTTTCATTTCACTCTTCCTGGTATTATCCTCGTCCATTTTCCTTACTACCTCCTTCTCTTCTCCTGTTAATGAACCTTGTAATTGCTCTTCGCCAGTCCTCCCCTCCCCTGCGGGCGTCTTCCTATGAGCTGATCCCGTCGTACTAGTCCGCTCCCTTCCCGTGTGGCCATCTGTAGCTGTATATGGTGGCGGGCTGTATGCCGGGTTCGAGTACCCCTCAGCCGCCCTTAATTGTTCTCTTACTATTTCTCCTAGTTCTCTTAAAGGATACAACCCCCCTCCCTCCGTTTTCACTACCTTCGCTAGGGGCATATCGTCGCTCTGTTCCTTTTTTATTTCCTTTTCGTTTGAGTTGTTGCTCTTTTCTCCTCGCTCTTGTCCGTTCCCCGTGTTCTGTGTGCCTTCACTCTCTTTTTCCCCATTCTCTCCTTCCTCCTTAATCTTAGCTTCGGTTGTTTCCCCCATAGTGAACATTCCGTTTGGTCCTGGTCGGGACCCTTGGAACATCCTCCATAAGATAAATACCTCCACGTGGTGTGTCAACTTCTTCCCCTTGTATGTGTTATGCAGATGGGTTAATAGTGAATGTTGGGTATATGGATCGAAACTGCCATTAGGCGCCCATGGTGTCGTCATTTTGTTGTCCGTCCCCTGTGTCCATTCTATGCTGTATTTGATCAGTTTCTCCCTATGGGGTGACAGCGTTTTACATATATGCTGCAGCGGGGTAGTGAGGGTGTTTCCCCACCCTCCCGATCCTGTCCCGTGTGACATAGTAGCACTTCAATTGTTATCCTCCCTCTCTATAGTAGCGATTATCTTGCTAATAGTGTACGCTATACAATTTCAGATCTTTACCTGGCCCCGCAATTTTGGGGACTTGCGATTGTCTGCTAAAACAAAATAGTAAAATATAGCATTTACATTTATATATTCTTTTCTTTCTTTTCTTCCTTTACCGAACACCTTTACGGCCCCCTACGGCCGAGGCGCACATAGCCCCCTGTGGCTGCGTGCCCTGTATGACGTTCTTATACAGCCGTCCCACTTTGTTTTACCCCTCCTTCTCTTTCTTCACTTGTCGTGGGCGGCGTTCTCCGTGCGTAGCCACATCCCCCTTTTCACCTTGCCCCGATCTACTCGTTACCGTTTATCTCCGTCTCCACTCCCTTACCATTATTCTCTTCCCCACGACTCTCCGAAAAATGCCTTGTGTTCGAGATGAAAGCCCTACTGGTGACGTCACCGATCTCTTCCAAAACAACTGGTAAGTTCTTTACATGTTTTTTAAAAGGCCAAAATATGCTTGCAATCTACCCCCGTTAACCCTACAGCTGTCCTCTTGTCACGCCTGGAACAAGGTAATCAACAATATAATCGGACTGCGCACACTGTGTCGCCTCGCGTGTGATACGCCCCTCGACAGGAGGGCTTAACCAGCCAATTATCTTCCGTATTAGGCAACCAGCTAGCTACCGCCTACAGGGAAACGTCATCTATCTATCGAGTTTCCTGCTCGATCAATAGGGATCCTCATCTACTCATTGATCAATAATCACCAAATCGTAGGAAACCGCACACACACACACCCTTACATGTGGTCGCGACCTAGGCCAATCAGTTTCTACGAGCGGCCGCACGTGATGTTTTCGTGCTCCGCCCCCTCCTCTTCCGTAACGTAGCAGACTGCTCTCGCACTTGTCCAGCTACCGTTCACTTCACCGTCAATACTAATTTATCAAACCTTCTCCGCGCACCTGTGTAACACCTCCCGCCTCCCATATTCTATTCCTCCCCCCTCACATTGCTTGTTGGGCGTGGCATACTCACCAAGTTCTCTTGATGCGGGGCCGCTCGACTGCGTGCACCCCTTCAAGCGGCTCGCCACCTCCCCTCGTCTGGACCACGTCTGAACACTCGCCAACCGCGGGCGGGATACTTCTCAACCGGCTCCCGAAGGCCAATATCCGGATTGCGCTGTCCAGTCTTCTCGCAGTTCCGCGATGGTCCTGTAGTCCTCAAAAGGGGGCAGCGGCAGAGGGGGCTGCGCCGCCGGGCCTCCTCGCAACGGGAGCACTCGGAAAAATAAAATAAAAGCAGATCTTAAACAGATCTCAGCAGTGCCTCCAACTTGTCGGGGGGAAATTCTGCCGGGGTCTGCTGGCCGTCCGCGGACCCCCGGGCAGGGAGGCCCCAACTCCTCCTGCGTATCCCAAAAATGAGTATGAGGCACACGCAAGAAGCAAGGTGGTTCTGCTGTTTATTAAAAAAAACGGCAGGGATGGGTCAAGGATCGTACGCGTCCGTCCTGACTCTCTCTCTCTCTTCGTGGGGCTCGCAGGCCCTTTTTTACCTCGGTATGACGCGCTACTTGCGTCACCTGGGAAAGTTAGCAAAAAACCTATCGCCACTCTGGATTGGTTCCTCGAGTGGTAGGGTTAGTATAGTATACGTATAGAGAACGCTGTTATTGGTTGAGGGTCAGTCAGGTGGTATACTTGGGTTGTCCCTTCAATTAGATACATGAAAATTGTTACATGAAGACCCCTGAGGATTGGCTAATTTAATGGCGTCAGTGATAAGTGCCCAATGTTCTGATTGGTCCACTTGCGAGCACCCCAGTCTGGGACCATCGCTGTTCCCAGCTCGCGGTGCACCTGTCATTTGCAACAATGTATAACTATGGGTATGTGCAGACAATGCGAGGATTTGTTCATATGCTGGAGGGCAGACTACTTCCACCGCTGCAGATGTCCATTGAGTCGCTTCATTGTTGCTGCCTGTGTCTCAAAACGTGGGATCCAGGCGCCTCCTTCCTCCTGGGTCTGGCACCCTGTCAGGTTCGGCTTGGTCACGTGAGGAGAGACCGTGGTTGAGGCAGAATTCTGCACATTTAATATTGCATTTTCCACTGTGTGTCTGGCTTAGTTTGCAGGTGTGACCTTGGCTTCGGCTTGTGGCATGCGAGTTTGCAACATTGTGCCCTTGACTGTCTGTTCTCGCCGGGCTCACTCTGCAGGGTCAGCAATTGTACTCTTGCTCGTTCAATGTTCATGGAGGCTCTTGCTTGCGGCCTACTTGAGCCTGGTGCATAGGTGGGGATGTTTGATGCACGGCGCTTTAAGTTACGGTGTCATGTTGCTTTATCCCCAGTATCATGTCTTTGTTATATTTCTCATTGCAATGCATGGGTTAGGAGAAGCGTCAGCAAGCATTTTAGATGAGTTCGTTGTGCGTCTTGCGTTTCTGCATTTTGAAAACCTATGTGAAAAATAATAACGATGCGCGTCAGTGGGTGTGTCCGTCACCTATGTCATAGCACTGAATATGTTCTTCGTGTGGATTGGTGTGGGAGTGACCAGTGTGCATGTTTGCACGGGTGTGCTGACCGTTGGCTAGGTTGTCATGGCTTCTCTAACGATGTGTTTATTTACTGTTGAATGGTTCAGTCAAGTTCATCCATGCCGCAGGTGTCGGCATGGGCAGGGCATGCTGGTGGGCAGGCTGGTGGGCACATCCATATGTTCTGTACCAGGGTATTTGGTTGTCTGGTAGATAGGCAAACTCCTCTCGTGGCGGGTGTCTGGGCCGCGATCCTCTAGGCCAGGGGCGCGAGGGGATTGGTGGGAGCCTTTTGTTCCATTCTCCCACTTCAACCTCACACACCCTGTCCATTCCTAAAACAACACATATCACAACCCAACATACCCAAAGACTGTTTCTCCTCCCTAACCCTGAACCTTCATACCTCCAACCCAGCGAGCCCCCAACCCCACCACCCATCAAACCCCCAATTATGCTGCTCTCTTTGACCCAATGCCCACCGTACCCCAACATCCTGAGGCCCCTCTCCCCAACCTAAAACCCATCACACCTAGATCCTTGTTCTTCATGCAGTGCCCATGACAGCCACAAGGTAAGTTCCTTTGTGGCTGCTGTTCTTGCCCACTTGGCATAGGAAGGGATAGTTCGGCTTCTTGTGCAAATTACCTCTGGAGTCTGCTCCCAACATGGATGTCAAGATGGGAGGTGGAAGAGGTTCTTGCAGTTGACTTCCAAGGTTTCTTGACAAATCCACAGCCCTCTGGGCGATGACCTTCTTTGGGGCACTCAAATGTCTGGGGCATAATGGAGAATGTCTGCCTAGTCACGCTTGTGACCTAAGGGATCTTGCTTCACTGGAAGGCTTTGCTAGCAGATAGTTGAAGCAGAAGCAACCTCTTTGGCCAACTCCTTGACCAGAACAAAGGGTGGTGTGTCTGTAAACTCGATTTACCCTTCTCTGCCATTTTTGGAGCTCTCAGTTGTGGCAGATGTTCCAATGGAACGGATTGAGGTGTGTGTTTTTAAAATGGGCACCAAACATCCAAACATTCCTTGCATGCATTGCCCACATGCAGTAATGGCAATTTTGACTGCATGCAGCCCTTCACATTTACTGCAAGTGCACACTTTTGCAGTGGTACATTTCTGTCTAGGTGGTACTCATTAGCTTACTGCATGTGCTAACGGTCATGACAACAGGTAAAAGTATTGGGGGGTCTTTCAGAGGAAGACCAGAATTTGTATTGCTCGTTTGCACTGGAACGTTGACGCGCCAGTGGAAGCAAGAGTGACAGTCCAGGAAACATCATTGACAGTAACCTGATGTTCATTCAGCTTACTCAAGCACCACTTCTAACTTCGCAGGCTCTTGTGATCGTTTGTATATGGGAGCGTCCCAAAAAAGCCTCCAAGACCTACAGTTCATTCAAAAGAGAGCTGCAAGGATTATCCTGACTTTGCAGAAACAGCTCTCAGTAGAGGGGCTACTCGCTGAGGACGCCCAACAAGGCAGAAATACATGTTTGGGGTTGGTGGACTAGCCCTGGTGCAGAGGGAAATTCCATTTTGGTGCTAGTCCTCCTTTGTGGGTGGGCTAGACTGATATGCAAATGGTTATTTCTCCTCTGGTAAGGTACAGTGAGCTCTCCCCTGTTGACTTTCTGACCGAAACTGAAACTGCACTGGTTACCTGGTCACCTTCTGATCTCGGGCCCAGGTCCCCTCCCCCGCCAGTCGCACACCTGCACTGCCTTCCTGGCAACCCTTGCACTTTTGGGGACTGTTTCTGTATCCCTACAGTACCACTGCCAGCACTCAACACCTTTTATCTGCACTTACCCCTGTACTTGCCACCTGCTGGCCGTACTTTTACTTACTGTTATTTACTCTATTATGTACTGCACTGTCTGCTCCCCTTGCCCCAGCACTTTCCCATTTCCCGCTCCCATGCACTTGCGCGATCTGAATGACACCTGGCCTAGTAGGATCGTTGTCTGTCTTCCCTCTGTTCCCCCTCCCTTGAAACACTTGTGTATAGGCGCGTTATAAATGCCATATCATATCATATCGTATCATATCATGGTTGTAGAACCTCCTGATTGGGAGCCGTCCCAGAGAATAGACTTTTTGGTGGTGTTTGTTCTCAGTAGAGTGGTTCCTACACTTTGGCAAATTATAATAAACAGGATCACGTAATGGGAGCTGTCAGAAGCCATGCGTTTTATACATTTGTAAGTGCTTCCCTTTTGAGGTTGAAGTTCTGTAAAATAAACAACTACTCTGGGAGTACATGAATAATATTTAGGGCAAGAATGCATTTGAGCATCAGGTGTTTACCTAACAGGAGTTCCTTCTATTTTTCGTTGTGTATTAGGTGCTTCCATGTTAGGTGAGCAATTGTTGCAATAAATCCACGACAGAAAACCATCTCTCTATTATTTCAAAATCTTCTTTGGACCAACTCAGAAAAGAGTATGAACAATGTGGGAGGAGCTTCTTAATCGTTTGGTGCCCTGAGGGCCATTAGAGGGATAAAAAGACTTGCATTTCTTCCACAATGCTCATACCAGGAACAGCCTCAGATGAGAACATGAGTTGCTGCTCTTTTTCCCCATGTAGCAAGCCCCACCCACCTGGTGCCTTCCTGGTTGCCGCTCTTTTTTCTTACTTAAGCATCCCTCCAGCCTCTTTTCCTTTGCAGATGGGGAGCATGTGCAAGTGGATCTTGGTCACCTGGACTAAGCCCCGCCCACCTGGTGCCTTCCTAGTTGCCGCTCTTTTTCTGCACTTAAGGAGCCCTCCAGCCTCTTTTCCTTTGCACATGGGGAGCAGGTGCAACTGGATCTTGGTCACCTGGCCTAAGCAACGCCCACCTTCTTAGCCCTGCCTCTTCCTTCCTGCTCTTAACTTTTAAATCAAGGGTGTCTCACGCTCGGGCGTCCGAAGTGAAGGGCAGTTGAAGAAAAGGGCAATTCCTGTTTGGACCTGTTCGGACCAGGAGGATCCAGGGCCTGAACCCCTGCTCAGACAGCAGGTAAGCCTGCACAAACCTGTGGTTACTCCCTCTGTCCCCACAGGCCATCCCCACCCCTCTGCCCCCCCCCATGATGTTCCCTTATGCCCCCCCTTCTCGCACACAGGTGTTGCCTGTTTTGCATGATTCTTCTACTCTTTTCCCCCCTCACCTCCCTCCAGCCTACTTCTGCAGGAGTCTGTCCTGATACATTCTGGTTTCACCATCACCGTTTTGTGGCCAATTCTGGATTTGACTTTTATGGACTTCATTTATTCATGGTGCGTCACTCTGTCTCATGGTGGCCCTGAATCATACTGTTCCCATCTTCATCTTGTATCCAGGCTTGCAAAATTATGTGTTACTACTGACCTCTGCAATTGTATTCGCTCTCCCCTCTTGCTTCTCCACTCTTTTTGACTGTTTACTCTCTGTTCTCTCCTCCTCTCCCTGTCTCCATTTTCCTATCTCCTCCCCTTACTTTTTTCTATGCACTTACTCTATCAGAATTGTCCCTGGACCTAGTATGATAGCAACCTCGCCTGTCTCCTCCCCGCTCCCCCTTTGTTCGCCCCCAGCCCCCTCTCCAGCACTAGCTGAAATGTCGTTAGGCCTAGTACAATAGTTGCTTGTTTTGTTCCTCCCCTCCCTTTCTGCACCCCTCTCCCTCACCTTTTGTTTTTCTCTGGCTCTACCAGAAATGTCGTCAGGCCTAGTACATTAGTTACCTGTCTATTTCGATTTCCTTCCCACTTTCCCTCTCCCTTCCTTATCTATGTCTTATCTTTTGCACTATCTGAAATGTCGTCAGACCGAGTACGATAGTTAATTTCACATCCTTACTGTTCATGGCCTGTAAGAATGTCATTGTATTTTGCCTTGTTCCCTCCCTTGCCTTGAAGCGCTTTGAAACATATTGGGCCTCATTACGACCCAGGCGGTAAGTTACCGCCTGGGCCGTGACTTTACCACCATGGCGTAAACTACGTTTACGCCATGGTGGTTGGCGGACTTACCGCCCCATTCCGACCTTGGCGGGGCGGTAAGTCCCCAATCCCCATTTACCCTTCCCCATTCCCATTTTTGCCCCATAGGGCATAATGGGAGTGGGGAAGGCGTTAATTACGCCACCGTAAATTACGGTGGCGTAATTAACTCCATGGTCCCTTAGCGCCATGGATTTTAACACCTGCTAAAAGCAGGTGTTAAATCCGCCATGGCGCTAAGGGACCTCGTACTCAGGCGGTAAGGGTCGGCGCTGTTTACGGCGCCGTAAACCCCTTACCGCCTGAGTTGTAATGAGGGCCATTGTGTATTGGCGCTATACAAACTATCATATCATATATCATATATCATATGCATCAACAGAGAACTGAAGACCAAAAATGCAAATGTAGGATAAACTCTGGTTTATCATCACAAAACACTGGGTTTTAGGTAAGGACTACGGGATCTAAAAGGGAATAGCCATAACACAACAGAAATATGTCTCAAACACAATAGTGCAGAGGTCCATGGAATACACAAGATAAACCATCATAGGGGTGTAAAAGAGAAGAAAAAAACGGTCTAAGATAAAACTGTGGTCTTGAGTCCAGGGTCAGTAGTCTAAGGAAATGTCATGGGTAGTTCACATAAACCACTCACAGTTTCCGGAACTTTGTATGGGTTCCAGCACCTTTCTTTCATAGACTTGACAAAGGATAGCCCTTCTGGACTTGAAGCACATGATACAATGGTGGCCACCACAAATCCTGATGACTTCACGCTTCACTGCTGACAGTCTATGGGCCTGATCACGAGTTGGGCTGTAAATGGTGTTACCGCAGCATTTAAGGGCCCACCCAACCTTGAGTCTGGCGTGTTTACCCCCAGCTCAGAGCTGAGGATAAACCTGGCAGAAATATTCCCATTTTTCGGTGCAATTACTGCTGGCAGTATCACCACATGGCAATTTGCACCGGAAATCTTGGGTCCAATGGACCCAATGGGTAATGGGGACTTACAGTTAGCGCCGAACCCGTAATCCGGTGATAATATCGCCAGACGGGTGGGTGCTAACGCTGGTAAAGTTGGGCGGTATCCCAGCCGGGATTTTGCCCAACTCGTGATCAGGCCTTATGTCTTCCCCATCTGCCATGGGTGGACTGTTTCAGGCGGCAGTCACTGCTAGCATGAGTCATGCCAACAGTGGCATGGTATTGGTTCAAGAGCCCGCCACAGAATCTGATGGAACTCAGCACAGGCATTGGTCTCTCAGGAGCCCGTCAGAGGCTCCGGTCTGCCAGGAGTCCATGACTGGCTCTAGTTCCTCGGAAGCTCACCTCAAGCTCTTGTATCTCAGGGGTCCACCACAGGCTCTGTCTCTCAGGATCTCAGCACATGCTCTGGGCTCTCAGGAGCCTGTCAGAGGTTCCGGTCTACCAGGAGTCCATGACTGGCTCTAGTTCCTCAGAAGCTCACCTCAAGCTCTAGTACCTCAGGGGTCCACCACAGGCTCTGTCTCCCAGGAACTCCGCACAGGCTGTGGTCTCTCAGGAGCCAATCAAAGGTTCCGGTTTACCAGGAGCCCATTACTGGCTCTGGCTTCTCAGAAGCTCACCTCAAGCTCTAGTATCTCAGGAGTCCACCACAGGCTCTGTCTCTCAGGAGGTCTTTGGACTAATGCAGGGCCCAGGAATAGAGTCCCCAGCAGAATCTATCCCTCTCTCGTTTCTTTCTTGCTTCTTCTCTGGCTTATTCCAGGATCTGGGCTGAGGCTTCCAATGGGCCTTGGGCAAGGTTCTCCCCCTGCCAGGTCAAAAGATGAAAGATGTTCATAAGCCTTTGACTTCCTTTCTCTATCATTTTACAGCTTGTTTCTCTTCTGCTTCTTGCTACCACCTTCTCCATATGACTTTCTGCTCTTCTTTCTCCACTCTGTTGATTTTATCTCTTCTCTCCACATTCAACCTCACAAATGCTTGATAATTTGGCCTCCGTCCCTCCTCTAAGCATGTTTTCTCCTACTCTCTCTTTTATGATAGGCCTTCTTGCTTCTCTCCCTCCTCCAACCTGTCCCTTACTAGGGTCTCCTTCCCCTTCTCCTTACAAATATTTCCTTCCCCCAGCTTCAAACATTTCCTTTTGTGCTTCTTTTACTCCTACTCCTTTCACCTCTCTCCCCTCTCCAACACAGGCCTTCCCTGATGCTCCTCCTCTCCTCTTCCTTCTTTCTTGCTATACTCATCCCCCTTCCTCCGCTCTCATTCGCTTTGAACCACCCTTCCAAAGCCCTTCAATGCTGGGCTGCCTGTGTTCCCGTTTATACTGTGTTACTAACCTCAACTGTTCCAACAACACTGGTGATTGGTGAGGCTCTTCTGTCACTCAAAGATTTGTGGGGTTGACTCCTTCGTGCTAGTCCTGGCTTTTTTCCAGGTGTCCACCGTAACCCATTGACAAGTTTCAGGTGCAGTCCATTATTACTCTAAATATGTGTCTTATTTGTTTATAAGGCAGCTGGCCTGTGGTAGAACTTGTAATGGCGTCTCCCCATCTTGGAGCCAGGCCATGTGTCATGGCGGCTGCCCTATTTGGTGCTGTTGACTGACCAAATGTCTGCATTTTCAGTCTGTGAACCATGTCTGCAGATTGTAGGCCCATGGTACTACTCTCTGTGTGTAAGGAGGTCCACACTCTAATGGGTTTAGCA
Source organism: Ambystoma mexicanum (assembly GCF_040938575.1). Taxonomy (NCBI): domain Eukaryota; kingdom Metazoa; phylum Chordata; class Amphibia; order Caudata; family Ambystomatidae; genus Ambystoma; species Ambystoma mexicanum. The sequence continues at coordinate 178,338,773 of NC_090929.1, forward strand.
TGCTGCCCCATGATCATACTTCCTTGCTGCATATTTAAAGTTTCCGTTATCCTTCAAAGTGGTGTTTATAGGAGACTAGTCCTCACAGGGGTGAATGAGGCACTCGTAGGGGTGTAGAACCTGCGCATGATAGCAGTATGCAGGGGGATGGTGCTGAAAGGAGCAAAGAAGGTGCCCAGAAGGGTGAGGAAGATGAGAGCGAGGGTACTACAGAGGAGTGATGAAGGTAGCAGCAGTGTCCACCAGGGTGAAGAAGTGGAAGGAACGCTGAGAAGAGGGGTGCTTCAATGGTTGAAGTTGGGGAGTAGTGCTACACTGCCCACAGAGGTGAAGAGTTCGAGGGTGGTAGTGGTGCAGAGAAGGCTGGTATTTAACGGGTTGAATAAGTAAAGGACAGTGACAGTGGTTCCAAAGGCTTAAGGAACGTATGGTAGTAGGAAAGAAGTGGAACGGGGAAAACATTAAGGGGAAGAAAAGATACAAGGAGGATAGAATGTTTCTAGACGTTTTGATTGAGGAGTGTACGCTTGAGAAATGGGCTAAGGAATGTGAAAGAGAGGGGACCAACAGAAAAGAAATTAGAGAGGGCGAGGAGGAGGAAGGGGAGTTAGAATGGTTAAAGGAGGTAGAGGCAAGTAGAAGAGAGGCATGGTAACTGAGGCTACTGGTTGGCATCACTACTGGAGGGGTAGGCAGCAGAGTAGTTGGTCATCCTCTTAACCTTCCTCCCTCACTTGCTCCATACCCCCTACTCTGGAAGTTGGCCCCCAACCATGCCCCAACTCTCTTTTTACCCCTGACAGGGGTCCCCAACATCTCTATTGTTGACATTCAAGATAAGGCAAGTCTCAGGTACTTTTTGGAAAGATTTCTACCAGCTGGAGATTTTGTTTTCCAATTACAAAAGAAAAAACCTGGAGAACTCACAAGGCTGACAGAAAGCTAAGTTGGGATTTGTGCACTGGACCATCCGTTTCTTCACAGCCCTTGGGACCATTCTGACAATTCTGGTGCCCTTTCATGGCTCCCCATGTATTGGTTTCCCCAACCACTGAACAGGTTCCCCAATATATCACCTCAAACATTACATTTAGACGAGTACCTGATCCTTTGATCTCTGTCATCCAAGTGACACATGCTATGAATTATTACAGAGTGTCCATGCATTCATAAAGGCCTAAACTAATTCAATAAGTATTTGAAACCCCATAAGCTCACGAGAACTCCCCACTCCTCATCAGCTTGCCTACTCCAATTAAGCTGAATTAAGAGACTACAAGATGAGGTCATTTCTTGTCCACAGACTTCGAAACAATTAAACATAACACCTATGACTGAAAAAGAACCTGCTAAAATTCGCCTGAAAACATATCAGTTGGAACATGGATATGGGAAACGTGAACTTTGTTGGAAAAGTCCAAACTGATGATTATCGGCAAAATGGCAAAATGAAAAGTAACCGTAGTTAAAAATTAAAGTTGTCTGTGTTTTCTGTACATATCCAATTACTGAAAAGTGGTATGAAGCATTTTCATTTGCATCTTTTGTGATGTTGTCCAATATTCATACTGTGCCCATCACCACTGTGGTGGTCTTATGGCACCTGACATTGTCCGAGAGGTGGCGTATTCTAAGCAAGAGGGTCGGGGTGGGTTTGAAATATGTAGCCTATTACAAAGAAAACAACAAATTAGATGTCCTTCACACCCACGGACATCAAGTAATTAGATGTCCTTCACACCCATGGACAGCAAGTAATTAGATGTCCTTCACACCCACGGACATCAAGTAATTAGATGTCCTTCACACCCACGGACATCAAGTAATTACATGCCCTTCACACCCATGAACATCAAGTGATTAGATGTCCTTCACACCAATGGACAGCAAGTAATTAGATGTCCTTCACACCCACGGACATCAAGTAATTAGATGCCCTTCACACCCATGGACATCAAGTAATTACATGCCCTTCACACCCATGGACATCAAGTAATTACATGCCCTTCACACCCATGGACATCAAGTAATTAGATGCCCTTCACACCCATGGACATCAAATGATTAGATGCCCTTCACACCCATGGACATGAACTAATTAGATGCCCTTCACACCCATGGACATCAAGTAATTAGATGCCCTTCACACCCATGGACATCAAGTAATGAGATGCCCTTCACACCCATGGACATCAAGTGATTAGATGTCCTTCCCACCCATGGACATGAACTAATTAGATGTCCTTCACACCCATGGACATCAAGTAATTAGATGTCCTTCACACCCATGGACATCAAGTAATTAGATGCCCTTCACACCCATGGACAGCAAGTAATTAGATGTCCTTCACACCCATGGACAGCAAGTAATTAGATTTCCTTCACACCCATGGACATCAAGTAATTAGATGTCCTTCACACCCATGGACCTCAAGTAATTAGATGCCCTTCACACCCATGGACAGCAAGTAATTAGATGTCCTTCACACCCATGGACAGCAAGTAATTAGATGTCCTTCACACCCATGGACCTCAAGTAATTAGATGCCCTTCACACCCATGGACCTCAAGTAATTAGATGCCCTTCACACTCATGGACATCAAGTAATTAGATGCCCTTCACACCCATGGACAGCAAGTAATTAGATGTCCTTCACACCCATGGACAGCAAGTAATTAGATGTCCTTCACACCCATGGACCTCAAGTAATTAGATGCCCTTCACACCCATGGACAGCAAGTAATTAGATGTCCTTCACACCCATGGACCTCAAGTAATTAGATGCCCTTCACACCCATGGACAGCAAGTAATTAGATGTCCTTCACACCCATGGACAGCAAGTAATTAGATGTCCTTCACACCCATGGACCTCAAGTAATTAGATGCCCTTCACACCCATGGACCTCAAGTAATTAGATGCCCTTCACACCCATGGACATCAAGTAATTAGATGCCCTTCACACCCATGGACAGCAAGTAATTAGATGTCCTTCACACCCATGGACAGCAAGTAATTAGATTTCCTTCACACCCATGGACATCAAGTAATTAGATGTCCTTCACACCCATGGACCTCAAGTAATTAGATGCCCTTCTCACCCATGGACAGCAAGTAATTAGATGTCCTTCACACCCATGGACAGCAAGTAATTAGATGCCCTTCACACCCATGGACCTCAAGTAATTAGATGCCCTTCACACCCATGGACCTCAAGTAATTAGATGCCCTTCACACTCATGGACATCAAGTAATTAGATGCCCTTCACACCCATGGACAGCAAGTAATTAGATGTCCTTCACACCCATGGACAGCAAGTAATTAGATGTCCTTCACACCCATGGACCTCAAGTAATTAGATGCCCTTCACACCCATGGACAGCAAGTAATTAGATGTCCTTCACACCCATGGACAGCAAGTAATTAGATGTCCTTCACACCCATGGACCTCAAGTAATTAGATGCCCTTCACACCCATGGACCTCAAGTAATTAGATGCCCTTCACACTCATGGACATCAAGTAATTAGATGCCCTTCACACCCATGGACAGCAAGTAATTAGATGTCCTTCACACCCATGGACAGCAAGTAATTAGATGTCCTTCACACCCATGGACATCAAGTAATTAGATGTCCTTCACACCCATGGACATGAACTAATTAGAATTCCTTCACACCCATGGACATCAGTTAATTAGATGCCCTTCACACCCATGGACATCAAGTAATTAGATGTCCTTCACACCCATGGACATGAACTAATTAGATGTCCTTCACACCCATGGACATGAACTAATTAGATGTCCTTCACACCCATGGACATGAACTAATTAGATGTCCTTCACACCCATGGACATCAAGTAATTAGATGTCCTTCACACCCATGGACATGAACTAATTAGATGTCCTTCACACCCATGGACATCAAGTAATTAGATGTCCTTCACACCCATGGACATGAACTAATTAGATGTCCTTCACACCCATGGACATCAAGTAATTGGATGCCCTTCACACCCATGGAAATCAAGTAAATAGATGTCCTTCACACCCATGGACATGAACTAATTAGATGCCCTTCACACCCATGGACATCAAGTAATTAGATGTCCTTCACACCCATGGACATCAAGTAATTGGATGCCCTTCATAACCATGGACATCAAGTAAATAGATGTCCTTCACACCCATGAACATGAACTAATTAGATGTCTTTCACACCCATGGGCATCAAGTAAATAGATGTCCTTCACACCCATGGACAGCAAGTAATTAGATGTCCTTCACACCCATGGACATGAACTAATTAGATGCCCTTCACACCCATGGACATCAAGTAATTAGATGTCCTTCACACCCATGGACATGAACTAATTAGATGCCCTTCACACCCAGGGACCTCAAGTAATTAGATGCCTTTCACACCCATGGACAGCAAGTAATTAGATGTCCTTCACACCCATGGACCTCAAGTAATTAGATGCCCTTCACACCCATGGGCAGCAAGTAATTAGATGTCCTTCACACCCATGGACAGCAAGTAATTAGATGTCCTTCACACCCATGGACCTCAAGTAATTAGATGCCCTTCACACCCATGGACCTCAAGTAATTAGATGCCCTTCACACTCATGGACATCAAGTAATTAGATGCCCTTCACACCCATGGACAGCAAGTAATTAGATGTCCTTCACACCCATGGACAGCAAGTAATTAGATTTCCTTCACACCCATGGACATCAAGTAATTATATGTCCTTCACACCCATGGACATGAACTAATTAGAATTCCTTGACACCCATGGACATCAGTTAATTAGATGCCCTTCACACCCATGGACATCAAGTAATTAGATGTCCTTCACACCCATGGACATGAACTAATTAGATGTCCTTCACACCCATGGACATGAACTAATTAGATGTCCTTCACACCCATGGACATGAACTAATTAGATGTCCTTCACACCCATGGACATCAAGTAATTAGATGTCCTTCACACCCATGGACATGAACTAATTAGATGTCCTTCACACCCATGGACATCAAGTAATTGGATGCCCTTCACACCCATGGAAATCAAGTAAATAGATGTCCTTCACACCCATGGACATGAACTAATTAGATGCCCTTCACACCCATGGACATCAAGTAATTAGATGTCCTTCACACCCATGGACATCAAGTAATTGGATGCCCTTCATACCCATGGACATCAAGTAAATAGATGTCCTTCACACCCATGAACATGAACTAATTAGATGTCTTTCACACCCATGGGCATCAAGTAAATAGATGTCCTTCACACCCATGGACAGCAAGTAATTAGATGTCCTTCACACCCATGAACATGAACTAATTAGATGTCCTTCACACCCATGGGCATCAAGTAAATAGATGTCCTTCACACCCATGGACAGCAAGTAATTAGATGTCCTTCACACCCATGGACATGAACTAATTAGATGCCCTTCACACCCATGGACATCAAGTAAATAGATGTCCTTCACACCCATGGACAGCAAGTAATTAGATGTCCTTCACACCCATGGACATGAACTAATTAGATGCCCTTCACACCCATGGACATCAAGTAATTAGATGTCCTTCACACCCATGGACATCAAGTAACTGGATGCCCTTCACAACCATGGACATCAAGTAATTAGATGCCCTTCACACCCATGGACATCAAGTAATTAGATGTCCTTCACACCCATGGACATCAAGTAATGAGATGTCCTTCACACCCATGGACATCAAGTAACTGGATGCCCTTCACACCCATGGACATCAAGTAATTAGATGCCTTTCACACCCAGGGACATCAAGTAATTAGATGCCCTGCACACCCATGGACATGAACTAATTAGATGTCCTTCACACCCATGGACATCAAGTAATTAGATGTCCTTCACACCCATGGACATGAACTAATTAGATGTCCTTCACACCCATGGACATCAAGTAATTAGATGTCCTTCACACCCATGGACATGAACTAATTAGATGCCCTTCACACCCATGGACATCAAGTAATTAGATGTCCTTCACACCCATGGACATCAAGTAATGAGATGCCCTTCACACCCATGGACATCAAGTAATTGGATGCCATTCACACCCATGGACATCAAGTAATTTGATGTCCTTCACACCCATGGACATCAAGTAATGAGATGCCCTTCACACCCATGGACATCAAGTAATTGGATGCCCTTCACACCCATGGACATCAAGTAAATAGATGTCCTTCACACCCATGAACATGAACTAATTAGATGTCCTTCACACCCATGGGCATCAAGTAAATAGATGTCCTTCACACCCATGGACAGCAAGTAATTAGATGTCCTTCACACCCATGGACATGAACTAATTAGATGCCCTTCACACCCATGGACATCAAGTAATGAGATGCCCTTCACACCCATGGACATCAAGTAATTGGATGTCCTTCACACCCATGGACATGAACTAATTAGATGCCCTTCACACCCAGGGACATCAAGTAATTAGATGTCCTTCACACCCATGGACATCAAGTAAATAGATGTCCTTCACACCCATGGACAGCAAGTAATTAGATGTCCTTCACACCCATGGACATGAACTAATTAGATGCCCTTCACACCCATGGACATCAAGTAATTAGATGTCCTTCACACCCATGGACATCAAGTAATGAGATGTCCTTCACACCCATGGACATCATGTAACTGGATGCCCTTCACACCCATGGACATCAAGTAATTAGATGCCCTTCACACCCATGGACATCAAGTAATTAGATGTCCTTCACACCCATGGACATCAAGTAATGAGATGTCCTTCACACCCATGGACATCAAGTAACTGGATGCCCTTCACACCCATGGACATCAAGTAATTAGATGCCTTTCACACCCATGGACATCAAGTAATTAGATGCCCTGCACACCCATGGACATCAAGTAATTGGATGCCCTGCACACCCATGGACATCAAGTAACTGGATGCCCTTCACACCCATGGACATCAAGTAATCTAATTTTAGGATTAAGGAAATTCTTGTTTATAATCGTACCATCCGGAACATGTGTTGTCTGATGAATCTGCTTTGTTGCCAAACATCCAGGATGGGCTTCCACCCTCTATGTCCTGCTGTATTCTCAACATCACCAGCACTTCTCTTTTCAACTCCCTGGGATCTTTTTCTGGAGCTGGTGTTCATAAGGTTCTTTCTGCACAATCTAGCATGTGCCCCTGAAACAGAATGCAATGCACTCATTTGCTGGCAGAACTGTCTTCCCAAAGATAGAGATGTTGAAATATTCTCCCTCACACCAGTGTGCAGAATAGTGGTGGGGAATTTGCACCTGGTTGCCTGTTTAAATTATTTTCTGGCCAAAGCCGCAGCGCTTGGGAGAGGAGCAAACGTTTAGCAGTCTTTGCTGATATCCCTGGCATGTCAGGCCTGTCTGGGAGAGGTGGGTGTGTTAAGATGCTGCCGCGGGTTGGATGCAATAGAAGGCACAACACATAGGGATGTTACAACACTGGGTCACTTCCGGGAAGGCGAGGGTTGGAGAAATGCTTAATGGACAGTGAGATAACTCAAGAGGGTCGATTCCAAGACGGCAGTGTCGGGGGTGAGGGCAAACCAAGTCCAGTGGGGCCCAGTGTCCGAGTCCAGTATCAGTTCCCTATGCTAAAGGTCTACCTCCTGGGGCACCCAAACCCAGGAGAACATCCTGTAAATGCGAACATGTCGAAAGGGACAAGTCAGCGGGAAGAAAAACCAGAGTTTATTTACCCGCATTTCCCTTTCGACATTTTCACGTTGGTCCGTCTCCCTCACTAATCCTCACTAATTCGCCCAACCCCCTACTTACCTTACGGCGGCACACTTCGTTGGGTGTGCCGGCTCCGCTGTCTCCATCCGACGCCAATTCCTTCCACTTACGTGGACATGAACCAGTGATGCAGTGTCCTTTTTTGGGGGGAACATCTTTATTTATTACAGAAGGGTGGACACCCACGCAACCCCCAATTGCATTACAGTGAACAAACGTGCAGGGGACACACCCGAAACCCCTTGTACCCTTGTTCGCTGTAATGTGAACATATGGCATCGTTGCTCGGCTGCTGTACGTAATTTCCGTACTGCTGAAATTCCAACAATTATGCCATACGTTCTTTTCTATTTGCCATGTTCTATGGATTCCCCTTTAAATCACTCGGGGCCTCTGTGTTTTAAGCAGACCTCTTTGGTTTGACTTGTTGAACGATCCTGATACTGAGCTCTGTCCTGGGATGTTGTAGCCTTTGACCTCTTCCTGGGGCAAGCCCTGTTGCATCACTTCTCTTGCCATAGGGGTCTGCTTCACTGAGGTTGCACCTGTAGCTTCCCCTCGTGCCCAGAGGGTTCTTCTGGGAAGGATTTTCTAGCACCTACCTAGATATAGGACAGGCTACAGTCATTTTCACCATTCTGCCAAGGGTTTGACAAATGACAAATAATTCAAACTTCTTTGGAAGGAGCTGACGGCTTTGCAGCAATCACCAGTCTCTGGGTTAGGGACCCCAACAGCAGAGGTGTTGCTAGGGGGGAGCTGAGGGGGCTATAGCCCCGGGTCTTTTGGTTGTAGCCCCGGATAGAAGCTCACGGGCTACAACCAAAAGCCTATATCTAGCCCCGAGTCCCACCAGCCACATTAGTTTAGCCCCTGAACTTTTCCAGATTTAGCAACAGCCCTGCCCAACAGAACAACTCACCAGCATCTGCTTCTCAACTTTTGCATTCCCTCAAAGCGTTGCCTGTTCTATAGTTTGGGTCACTTTGCTTTCCCGCCTCCTCTTCTATGACTCTTTCAGCATGCGATAAATTTGACTTGGCCGCCTATGGTGCCTACTTTCTAGTTTTCCTCTTTCTTCCTGCTAAATTCTGTTCCTTCACAGTATGGCACTGCTGGGTAGCCTCCCTCATTCCTCAGGAGATACATGACCTTGTAGGTGATTCTGGAGGGAGATTGTGGGTCATGTAATGGGGCACCAGAGGGAAGACTGGCGGATACATACAAATCCTGGGGTTGTATCGCATAGCTTTGGCGTCACATTGACTCTACATACATTTACAATTTAGCCCCCAGAAGGAGCTCTCATATTGACTTCTGTTGGTAGCTGTTTGCAGCCATTTTAGAACAAATGTTGCTACTCTGCAGAAGAATACACAAAGTCACAAGAATAGATGAATGACTGGAAGTCTGATGTTGTTCCAATTTAGGCTACATCCTGCCATTGTAGACACTGTAAGTAATACTGAAATATCTGTCTGGGCCTATCTGTCTGGTAGTATGATGGCCTGCGCAGTGGTGTGTGAGCACACACCTTCACACCGACATACCTGTTCATGTGCAAGGTGCATGGGACTATGTGTGTTTATGACCATGCACAGCGGTGTGTAAGTGCACACACATAGTCACAGGCAAGGTGCGTATGCTACCTTTGTGTGCTGATTCTATGGACCCCTACTCTCCCCTACACACGCAGATATTGGCATTGTCCTTTCTAGGCTGCATTCCGCCATTAGCCTACATCAAGGCGTGCCAGCTTACATAATATTAATACTCCACTGAGTGCAAAATGTGACTGTCCTCACCTGTCTTACATTTGGCTTTCAGGAACATATATCGCCAGCATTCATCTCACCACAATGCTTTCCAGTGGGTAGGAGAACTACCCATTCACACTTTAAATCCATCCATAGAAAAGCTCCACAGCTTTGGGGAGCACCATCTCTACAAATATTATAGACATAACAGAATATTCAGGCTTACCAATCTACTACCTTAGGGTACTTCACCCTAATCAATGCTAAATTCTCTTTAAGAGTTAGTATGGGACTGACCAATTTCACCAAACCTCCTTTGATTTTGAAAACCATATGTTCCCACGGCCACATTGACTGAACTAATTAAATGTTCTAATTTGAATAATAACGTTTACTGTTCTGTTGATGTATACAGCGCACCGCTACCACCCAAGGGCAGTCTCCAGGCGCTCATGTAGCTCTGCAAGAGAAGAGGGTGGGGTGTGCTAGTGAGGAAAGAATGATAGGATAGGTTCAGACAGAGGCATTTCTAGGGGGAGTAGGGAGGATATAGCCCTGGGTCTTTTGGGTGTAGACCCGGATAGAAGCTCAGGGGCTGCAACCAAAAGGCTAACTAGTCCGAGTTCTGACAGTCCCGACATTAGCGTAGCCCTGGATCTTTTACAAACCTACCAACACTCCCGCGTTCAGAACCAGGAGGAACTTGCGTCTGTGTGCGTTGCCTTCGGTGTGGGAGTTGGTTCGGGAGGTCCCGCTTGCAGTAACTGTAGGACTCAGTGGCTTGGATTTGTGCTAGTGTTTGTGTTGGGTGTGTGGGTCGCATGAGGTTAGGGTGGGGTTTTGGTCATGCGCACTGGTTAGTTGTATCCATACGGGGTCCAGAGTCATGGATGACTGTTAGGTGTTTGATTGTATTGTGTGTTGGTGTGCATTTGTTTAGTGTGGATGGATTTATGGACTAAGTGCAAGGGTATGTTACCTCTAGGGTTATTTCCAGAGTCTCAGAGAGTTGGTTGTGTAATGCGTGTGTAATGTGGCTTGCCCCTAGGCTTGCATAGTGCTGTTGGTTATGTTGGAGGGGGAGGAAAGGGGGCAATTGGTTAGTACATCGGTTAGTTTGACAATGCCTCTGAAGTGCCTCTTTGGTTGCAGCTCGATGATATTTTCCAGCATTTTTGGTTGCAGCCCGTCAGCCCGCCCTGTCTCCTCTCCAAGCATGGAGGCTGACTTCCCCTATGGGTCTGGGGGCATAGGTTGATTGTACCTAGTGTGTTCCTTGTTACTCAGCAGGGATTCAGTTGCAGCAGTTGCATATTGGCCTATTGTGTGGTTGGCTGATAAATGGGTGCACAGCAGCTATTATAATAAATTTGAGGAAGTGGTGCTCGACCGGGCGACCCAAGTTATGTGGGTGAGCAATTGTTAGGGTTATGCTTTGATTCAATGCGTTACCTGGCTGGGCATTCCTGGGTGCATAAATGCGTGTGAGGTGTCTTTCCCTGAGTCTGTCTATTGATTGGGTGGACTACTGTTCGGCGATCTCTCTAGTTATGGGGCATGACTGGGTAAGGCAGGGAATGTGGGCTGTGGGGTATTCTGGTCCTCCTTGATTAAACCCGTTATCTGTGACTGTATCCCTTAGTGTGTTTCATTTGGTGTGCAATGTTTTAGCTGCGTTGTTCCTTTTCCACATGTCATTGTCTTTTGAACAACCAGGATTTTAGCCTTTTTATGAAGCTGGTGTAGTCTTCTGTGGTTCTAATTATTTTGGGCTTGGTGTTCCATAGGTTAGCAATTAGACCTGCGAATGCTGTTCCTCCGAATTTCCTCTTTACATATTGTTTTGTCTCTATTTGTAGGATGTTGCTTGATGTTAGGTGCCTTTTTTGCTGGTAGTGGCTAATCTTGGCCTGGAGGAATTTGGCTCATTGTCTTTGTAGGGAATTATGGGCAATGCAAAGGGCTTTGAATTTGATGTGTTTTTTTACTAGTAGTTAATAAAGTTTTCTCAAAGCTGTAGTGATGGGGTCTCTTCTGTTTAATCTTAGGAGAATCCTGGCTGCAGTGTTTTGGGCCCGTTGGAGTTTCTTGATGAGTCTTTCCGGCATTCCTAGGTAGAGGCTGTTTGCGTGGTCAATGTTTGTGAGTATCAGGGATATTATTGTCAGGGTTCTATGTAGAAATAACTATGGGATCAGCCCCCTGACAGCCAACATATGTTTTCAACCTCATACATAAGGTCTTTCTCAGGGCACTTGTTCTACAACACTATCTTTCATCATCTACCACACGATAATGTAGTTCCTCACCCAAAGCTCAATTAATATCTCAATAATGATACTACAGTATTCAATCCTTGTTCAAATTGCAGATCTAATGGACTATGTTGAACCACTGCTCACAGGGATCAATCCCGACTCAGCTATCTAAATTCTGAGCTGTTTGGACCCAGCAACCTTCTAGATGAATGCATGAGATCTCTACATATATTATAGACATACCAGAATATTCAGGTTCACCAATCTACTACCTTAGGGTACTTTATACTAATCAATGCTAAATTCTCTTGAACCTGCTTAATACACATAATGCCTCCAAACCCTGCACTGCCTTCAGGCCTGTATTTTGATTTCAGGCTAATAAATCAGCCTAGCTGATTACCGCTGGTGTTTTTCAATGTGCTATAAGTGGAGCTTGTTAGAAGTAGCCTTGCATATTTTCTTTGTGTCCTTAAAAATAAGCATCTTCAATTTTCAATTTAAAAGAGCAGAATTGGCTAAAACCCAGGAGGGACAGTCACCGTAACAACCTTGGGGCATGGAAGCTGAGCACAACATCATAAATTATAGACACAGAATAGACGTTGTATCAAAGTAGACCCAGACTACTTGCGCCCATACAACCATAAATCAATATTCAATGTTAATTCTATTACAAGACCGGAGGCGAGCATTATGCTTTATCTCCTTTAATCTGCTTAACAGCAGCTTTTTAAATCTTCATTTTTTTTTATACAGTATTTTTTTTTTTTACACAAGCCCAACTGGTTTGAAAAACAAGAAACAAACAAAATAACATGACTGAAGATGAAGCTGATCCTACATCTCCCATGATCCTCCTCCTGACTAGTAGTCCAAGCCTCAATACTGTGCACCAATGAGGGCTCCTTCCCTATTATAAGTCTCTGTCAGCCTAGGTGCTTTTCTCTTCTTTTTTGCTGCTTTTCGACAGCTAAGTACCATTTAATTACCATATTCCTTTCAGGTCGCAGCGTTTTATACCCAGTGCGAGTAGTGAATTTTCATGAATGAAATAATTCGCGTTAGAGTAGCAGCGCGCGAGCTACCTTTATTATAAAAGCAATCCTTTACAATGCAGCCCGCGTGAGATCTCGCTCGCACTTAGGGCAGCTTACATTCTATTTTAATATTACGCACAGAGTCTAAGTGCCAAATTTCTGAAGCCTGAGGAGAGAATGACACACTATCGAAGAGAGCGCGTGCGCACCGGCACGAAGGACCTCCAACGCTCCGTTTCACTTTGGAAAGCATTTCGGATTGCCACGGAGCTGCAAGCATTTACGCTAGCTCGTTTTCTCACGAATTGTCAGCGTTCCTGTTGACAATAAGAGGCTGGAGGCATTTCAATGCTAATTTAAAAAAAAAAAATCTATTATCACAATTCAGGAACGCGTGACCTGGCACTGCTGTAATTGGAACAGGTCACTTTGACAGAGCCTAAGAGCCTGGGGCTGTATCAACCCCCATCAATTCATTTAACCATGGCCTCTGACAGACCAGAGGAATACTGGTACGAGTACAGTGACCAGGAAGCAGAGATGCAGAAGGAAGAGATGGACTTATCCCTAAGCTTCAAGAAAGTTTTGGGAAAGTCTCTGGTCAAAGCAGTCGCACAGGGGGTGCAGCCCATTCAAGACAGACTAATGGTCTTGGAAGAAATTTTTGGGCACCAGAGCTGGCTCGCAAGATGACCTAGGTGAGGGGACCTCCACTACACAGCCTCTAGAGAACAATTCAAGGGGGAGTAAGGTCGCCCGGAAGAGGAAGCACTCTTCTACCCCCCCCCCCCCGGGCTCTAATATGGGGAAAACAGAGAAGCCCCAGGAGGCAGCTGATGCCTTCAACACTCAAGAATGCCTTTGTAGCAAAAGAATCAGCCGTGCCCAGCCTCTTACCCCCTACCCCCGGGTCAGACAACTTAGGGGAAGCTCTATCATCCTCTGACGAATTTGGACAGGATATGGGTCAGGAGGAGGATGTGTTTAGCTTCGATAAAGAGAGCATTAAAGAGCTAGACACCAAAGCCAGCCTAGTGGAGGGCCCCCAAGATGAAGACACATCTGATATGTTTGAACAAGAGTCTATTAGGCACCCTAGGTCCACAGAATGGACCCCGTCTCAGAGAGTCACAATTTACATGTCCCAGAAGATAAGAAAACCGTTAGAGAAGGAGACCAGGTTTAGACTCAGAGCCGAATGCCCCAGACCAGAGCTGGCCGGTAAGGTGGCAGATACCCCAGAACTTGATCCGAAGATGCTCACATTTGTAATGAAGGCCAACTAGGACGCCCAGAGGGGAATGGACCGAGCATGGCGGTCCTGTCAAGATAAGATCCTGGATCTCACAGGGCCCATCGCCAAGATCATGGACTTAGCTGAGAGATCCAAGGACACAGGAGAGCCAGTAGACCCCTTCATTTTAGCAGGCTGGGCTCAACGGGCGGTGTGCCTGCTCGGAAACTCTAACAGTGCAATCAAAGCCGAGAGAAGAAGATCTATGCTTTTACAAATAGATAATAAATTGGGGGACCTGGCATCATATGAAGCAGGCGAAGGAGCTCAAGGTCTCCTCTGTTGCGACACGTTCGTGAAGGAGATGAACAAATTTGTGGGTACCTACAACGCGCTCAAGAAGGCGCAGGCCTCAGTAAGAAAAGTTTTCCCCGGACGAGTTTTTGCAGGGGCCGATCACTACAGAGGTTAATCGACTGGCCGATACAATTTGAATAGAAGACCTCAAGGTCCGAGGGCCTAGTACTGGGAGTCACGGCAGCAGGACACCTTTTTCCCCAATAGGAGCAGAGGCTTCAGAGGTCGCCGAGGCAGAGGATACTTCAGACAACATATCAACACCTCAGGTGAGAGAGCTTTTGGCAGCATACCCCCCAGTAGGAGGGAGAACCTTGCTTTTCATGCACAATTGGTGCAAGCTTTCGTCAGACGCATGGGTATTGCAGACAGTGCAGGGATTCCACCTAGCGTTCATGGAAGGCCCTCAGCAGATGGTCCCACCGCAGTGCATGCACACTTCACAAGCAGAGAGACAGGTATTAGACTTAGAGATTCATGCGCTGGCGAGCAAGCAAGCAATAGAGAGAGCCCAACAACATGCAACAGGTTTCCTCAGCAACATGTTTCTGGTTCACCGCAAGGGCAAAGTACGACCAGTTATCAATCTAAAGGAGTTGAACAGCAGGCTGATATGCAGGCACTTCAAGATGGAGGGTATCCATCTCCTAGCAGACCTTCTACGGAAGAATGATTGGTTTGCACGTCTAGATTTAAAGGACGTCTATCTTACGATTCCCGTAGCGCCTCAATTCAGACATTTCTTGGAATTCAGATGGAGGGAGGAAATATGGCAGTTCAAGACTCTGCCGTTCGGCCTAGCCTCAGCCCCTTGGGCTTTTACCAAACTTCTGAGACCCCTAGCGACAGCTCTTCGGGATCAGGGAATTTGGATGATCATCTATCTAGACGACATCCTATTTATGTCAGAAGACAAGGAGAGGCTGCACAAGCAGGTCCAATGGGCAGCGTCGCTGATCTCGGGGTTGGGATTTCTCATCAGCACCGAGAAATCCTCGCTGAAGCCATCCAAGAGGTTGGATTTCCTAGGTTTTACAATAGATACCAAGAAAGCCACCTTGGAGCTCCCTCCAAGCAAGATAAGGGCGATCAAGAGGGATCTAAGGACGGCCCTGAAGAAGCTGGTTATATCGCTTCGGAATCTAGCCAGGATAGTGGGGCTTCTAGCAGCTTCCATCCAGGCAATCTTTCTAGGCCCCCTACATTATCGAGCCCTCCAGAGGCTCAGATCAGATACTTATAGAAGGGATGGAGATTCCACGGGCTAGTAACTTTAGACGAGGACAGCAAGACCGAGCTACATTGGTGGCTTCACAACATGGAAGCCTGGAATGGCCGAGCAATCTTCGGATATTTGCCAGAGCTGACCATAGAATCGGACGCCAGCAGGTCAGTTTGGGGAGCCAGGTGCGGTCACACAGAAACCGGAGGAAAGTGGTCTCAAGAGGAACTGACACTGCACATCAATTGCCTGCAGCTCCTCGCGGGTTCCTTCGCAGTCAGAGCCTTTACCAGGGACAGAGCGCAGTGTTGCATCCTTTTAAGGATGGACAACATATCCGCTGTGAGGTATATCAACAAGCTGGGAGGCACGAAGTCCAAAATGTTAGAAGAGCTAGCCAAGGATTTCTGGCATTCCTGTCTAGAAAGAGAAATAGCAGTAAAGGCAGAATATTTACTGGGAGCAAAGAATTCAGTAGCAGACTGGAACTCCGATACCTGGTAGACTCGAACGACTGGAAAATACACAGGTCAGCTTTCGACAAGCTTCAACAGAGAGGGGCCCCTTTGCATTCAGATCTCTTTGCATCGAGACTGAATGTGCAGCTGCCAAAATACCTCAGCTGGAGACTGGACCCGGGTACTGCAGGGACAGATGTGTTCCTGCACTACTGGGGAGAACACACTTATTACGCCTTTCCCCCCTTTGCGATGCAGGCGAGGGCACTAGCAAAGGTGCGCAGGGACAAAGCGGACCTGGTAATAGTGACACCGGAATGGAAATCGCAAGCATGGTTTCCAGTTCTGATGGAACTTTCCACGGATTGCCCCCAGAGGATTTCTCACAGGCCGGATCTCCTCTCGGATCCAGCAGGAGCTCCCCACCCTCTAATCCAGGATCAGACATTGACTCTCCTGGCCTGCAGAATTTCAGGCATAGATGGTGCTTGCTGGGCCTTTCAGAGGAGGCTACAGATCTTATCAGGGTCTCATGGGCTCCGTTCACAATCATGAGCTATAATTCCGCTTGGCAGGCCTGGGAATTGTGGTGCAGGAGGAGGAGTATTTCTCCCATTTTAGCTCCTATAGTTCAGGTCATAAACTTTCTAGCATCACTGACTGCAGGGGGAAAAGCGTTTAGGACAGTAGGAGTTTACAGGTCAGCTATCTCAGCCGGACACAAGCTGGCAGATGGTGCCCCAGTGGGAGAGCATCCAGCCGTAGTTAGATTACTTAAAGGAGTGAAAGTGAGCAATCCCCTGCTACCAAAGTATTCATCACTCTAGGATGTCAATAATATCCTCCACCTATTCGAGCAGTGGCCAAGAAACGACTTGTTATCACATAAACAGCTGTCAGGGAGACTAGCCACATTGCTATGCTTAGTATCTTGCAGATGAGTGTCAGATGTCAAAGCACTCGAGACTGACAGAAAGATGTTTTATCCTGAGGGAGTGGCATTTAATATTGTGCAGTGTACTAAGACGAATTCCAAGGTTATTACCTACCCTTACTTCCCTGATAACAGCAACTTTTGCGTAGCTCAATGCATAAAAGCATATGAAGCAGCGACAGCGGATCTGAGACCAAAAGGGGTAACTCAGCTAATGATAGCGCGCAAGAGACCTTATAGAGCAGTGGCGCCAGCTACTATAGCTAGGTGGGTGACGGAAGTAATGGAACTAGCAGGGATTGATATTTCAGTGTTTGGAGCCCACTCGGCCGGATGAGCAATGGCTTCCAGAGCTTCTGCAGCCAGAGTTCCGCTGCAGGAGATCATGAAAGCGGCAGACTGGTCCAGCGATTCAGTGTTTAGAACCTTTTACTTCAAGCCAGTCCCTAATATTGCATCAGCAGTCATACAAAGCTTTGAACAAGCATAATGCTTGCCTCCGGTCTTGTAATAGAATGAAGATTGCCCAAGCGCTCACAACAGGAAGTTTTGATTCTATTAAAGACACAGAGGCGAGCATTATACCACCCTTTGGGAATTCAAGTATATAAGAGATGTTATGTGAAGATAACAGAGATTGGTTAACAAAGAATATTGTTTAATAGATGGGTTGTAATGAATTCCCCTCCCTTATACTGTTGATCTCTTTCCACATAGGAGAGGAGCAGAAGAATTCTCGAGAATGAGCTTCTAGCAGAGCGACAGGGAAGACGAAGGAAGCTGCCAGAGTAGAGAAGATAGCGAGTTCTTTATGAGACTATGATATAGACTGTTCTGTTTCTAGAGTTAGCAGTTCAAAGACAGACAAAAGAAAAGGGACACACCTAGGCTGACAGAGACTTATACTAGAGAAGGAGCCCTCTTTGGTGCACAGGATTGAGGCTTGGACTACTAGTCAGGAGGAGGATCATGGGAGATGTAGCATCAGCGTCATCTTCAGTCATGTTATTTTGTTTGTTTCTTGTTTTTCAAGCCAGTTGGGCTTGTGTAAAAAAAATACTGTATTAAAAAAAATGAAGATTTAAAAAGCTGTTGTTAAGCAGATTAAAGGAGATAAAGCATAATGCTCGCCTCTGTGTCTTTAATAGAATCAAGACTTCCTGCGCTTAGCGCTTGGGCAATCTTCATTAACAGTCAAACACTCATGTGTTTATCTTCAAAAGAAAGTTTGTATATTCGTATATTCATCTATTGTTCAAAATCCAACCACAGCCAGCAAATGTTTCAGCAACTTCTTGGCCTTCCTCAGGGCTTAGATAAACCCAACCTCATTCACTTGATTTAACTTGTTGGTGGCGTTCCACGCATTAGACCAAAGGACCTTTTACCTACCGCATGTAACGTCACCATGGTCCCAACAGGGCGCTAGGATTAAGCAACCCAGGAGACGAACCTGAATTAGAAGTACCCCACAGCAGTGGGGGTCCATTAACTTATCATTTAGCAAGGAGTGGCTATCAAGCATTTCATATAGAGTACATTCAAGGAGACTTAAGATTGTGAATAAGTTTTAAACCCCATGAGGTTTCAACAAGTTAAATCAAGTGAATAGGATCGGGTTTACAAAGCCCTGAGGAAGGCCAAGAAGTGGCCGAAAAACGTGTTGGCTGTGGTTGGATTTTGAACAATAGATGAATATATAAACGTTCTTTTGACAAAAAACACAGGAGTGTTGGACTGTTAATCAACATTGAATATTGCTTTATGTGATATTAGGAGGATTGTATGGGTGCAAGTAGCCTGGGTCTACTTTGATACATACTAATTCTTGTGACTTTGGTCTCAAGTCATAAATCAACCTGGGTTAGCGCAAGCCCGCCCTAGACAACAGTATAAAGGTAGTGTGATATCAGTTATCTTTTCTAGTAGCTGTGGGAGTTAGCTCAACTTGGTAATAACCCCCCACCAGTTCTTTCCATAGAATAGAACATGATAGCATATTTTTGGACCCATGGGAGTGCCATGCCATCCTTGGTTCTCCAAGGGCATATATGTTGTAATTGAAACCATGGCTAAGTGTTGTAAGCATGGGCTTTGTGAATAAATAACAAATGTTTTAACTAGAAGCTGGGACAACTAAACAGTGGCTTTATCACCTTTTAATCAGATCTTTGCTCTCAGGCTGCCCTAGACATACAAAATACATGCCATGGTTAGAAAGCACACGGATTGCACACGTAAGGAGATATCAAACAACTAGGAGACAGCATACAGTGTGCAAGAGTGAACTGAACTTTGTGTGGCTGCCACGCATGTATGTGTGGTTTGCATTTGCTTTATCCCCCCCTCTTACTCGCGTCCTCCATTTGTGGTTGCTTTTTCAGCCAGGCCACCCTGGCTCTGTCACCTCTGATATTTGGCCTGGCATTTTCAGATTCCTTGGGATTGGCAAGGGCGTCTGTACAAATTAACAAGGCGCCCAGCCAGGAGCCAGGAGAGAAAGAAGGAATGACCCTCCATGATCCTCTTCTCTCTAATCAACTCTCAAGAAAATGGGAGTCTAACTTACTTTAATAGAAATCCAAAAAATAAGGATTAAAGCTGAAGCGCCAACAAATCAGGCCAAAATACTGGAAAGAAAAAAGTCATCTTGATTTAAAAATGACTCACCTCCTGAAGACCCACATGCTAAGCGGTGAAACACGTGTTGGGGTTGTTTCTTTTCCACAACTGAGACTTGTATCACAATAAAGAATTGCACAAAAATGTAAAACTGAAAAGGTTGTTTCTTTTTCACAACTGAGACCTGTACTGCAATAAAGAAATGCACAAAAATGTAAAACTGAAAAGGTTGTTTCTTTTTCACAATTGAGACTTGTATCACAATAAAGAATTGCACAAAAATGTAAAACTGAAAAGGTTGTTTCTTTTTCACAACTGAGACCTGTACTGCAATAAAGAAATACACAAAAATGGAAAATGGAATACTTTTGTCGTCCTTTACGCATGAACAACGAAAATCAACTTTTTCTGTCATTGAATTACTGTTGGGCAAACACAACAGTGCATCTTTGTTACAAGCGAAAGGGAACCCCGAAATATTATTAAACCTCGCCTAGTAAGGGAGTGAATGTTTGCACTATTACTGTAAACCAATAACATTCCACATGACAATTTTGCCAACCACACTTCAAGTGTTTCCAGAACACACATATGTGCCATAATCCCTAATAACCTAATAATTGTTTATTACTGGGAGAACATGCATCACCACAAGTCGTCTCATTTTCTCTCTCCTGGATTAGTATTCCATCTGATCCAGCGAGTATCATCACACATGCATTATCACGTATGCAAACACTTTCTTTCTATTCTACCTGAACTCCATTGTATATTTGTATCAATCTTGTTAGTTTTGTTTGTCTCTTTGCTATTTGGGCTTTTCCCTCCTTACTCACTATCATCCTGTTTCCCTTTCCTATCCTACTAAATCTGTGACTATAATCTGTGTTACCCCTGGCGGGGGCACAATTCACCAATTTCTCAAACAAAGCACTGGTGCTGTAAGACCTCTACGGTGGTGATTGGTGCAGTATAAATGCTTCATGCATGGAGACACACAGAGACACACTCTGATCTAACCAAGGCATGGTGGACCGGGACCATTTGAGTCCAAGCGCGTGCGTAGGTGTATGTCTATGCATACACCCACATATATGCATGGGACACCCGCTTGAATCAGTACGTGTGACATGCACACACTCAAGTTGTGCGAGGCACATGCATGTGTGGGCCACCTGCATGCGCAAGGTGCAGAAATCTAAGTGTGCAAAAGGGAATATACTGATATGCATGTAGTTGCCCACAAGGTGGACGGCCTACATGCAAGGTGCGTATGTGTGAATGCTTTATAGGCGCATGCAAGGTATGCGGGCATGAGGATACAAGTTATATGGAAACCAACAACTCCTTCACAAATCCAGACCAATGAGAGGCAGAGCATAGACCCTCTCCCAGTTGGGCACTCTATAAAAACAAGGGATGCAAAGTGACCAAATGCACGTATTCTGCTAGAGGTCGCCAGCATTCCACACTAGCAGCCACAAAAAACCTGCAAAAGAATGTATGGACATGGGATTAGAGGGAACTGCACCCCACTGGAATGCATCATCCCTTACATACAGCACAGAGACTACACACACACAAACACGGCCCCTTTCAGGTCAGATTGCCAGAAGTTGCCTCTTCCAACTCCTAGGCAGAGACTGCATCTTGCCATACCAGACCTTTTCACAATTTCACAACGTTACAGCGCAACAAAACAAACCACACATAGCTCCACACAACAGCGCGTGAAGGCTTCCAACCAAAAAACACAGCTAAGCTCAGCGAACAGTGTAAACCGAACTGAAGCTGCCAACAGCACATCACAGCTCTCTTGTGCTTTTCCTGCTCAGCCCTACTAACTCACCCCCCGCCCCCTTTCCCTTTTTCAAAGCTGCCAGAGCGCCAGGGGACCACTCCGGTGGTGATAGTGCACAGTATTAATATCCTTTAACATTAACAAAATACACAGGACTCACTCGTCGCATTAGTAATACCCCGGCAAATGTATTAAATTGACTTCAAGAAAAGGACACATCACCCCAGCCCTTAGAATACCCCACTGGCTCCCAGGTAAGCATACAATGCAAATAAACACCTTCTGTATCGTGCACCGTGGCTTCAATGGGACGGGCCCAGAATCCAGCAATAATTGATGTAGTCACTATAAGTCGACCAAGATGCAGAAGTGCCACGCTTGCCTGGAAACATCACAGAGGTAAACCAAGCTTTGGAATTCAACTCCAAGGCATCATGTTGTGGTTGCATAAGGGGCCATGCCTTAGAATACATCTGTGCTGTAGTCAGGAGCCAAGCAGCCAAGGTGACAAGGTTGTAGGTTGCAGTTACAAGTTCTTTATTGGCTCTGGTATCCCAGGTACAAGCTGGGACCCTCCAGAGAACCGGTGCCCACCACCCAGGCTGGGGTCACTCAGTCCCTTCCCTACTGGATCCTGTGTGCAGAAGATGCCCCGTCTGCTCCATATGTGACCTCGGCCATGCGATCAGAACCCAGTCACTCACCAGTACACAGCACTCTGCACTGAAGAAGAGCATTCAGCCTTCCTAAAATCCCTCAGAACCCGGCCAATCAGAAGGCAGCAGCACCCTTAAAGATCACATCAATAGAAGCAAAACGGACCAGGCCTAAAGAAGAGCCATTCGAGATTCAGACGGAAGATACCGGAAATATAAAGACATATGAACGTGGAGAGGCACCCCCCAAAAGGTGAACTGCTGAGATAAAGCTGTGTACCTGTACCCAAAAGACCTTAGGGTAAAAACATAAATACCAGAACACGAACTTCGCAAACTAAGACCAAACAGAGAGAGCGCGGGGTCAGCTTCTTCAACACATGCTCTATGCCTGCCCACTCTGCTTCCCCCAAGAAACTCGGGAGCTAGAACTCAGTCAGTCTCCCTGCTCTTACCAAACAGCCACAAAACATCAACACTAGCCCACAAGCATCACCTAGTGCTAACCTGTGTGGCAGTTTTTACTACCAGACCCCCCTTTGATTTGCATGTTACTACACCGACAGTCTTTTTTTTCAATGTTTTTTTCCCCGAAAAATATTTAATGAAAAAACTCATTGAATTCTTTAAAAAATAAAATATTTGCGGTTACCCACCAATTTCCCCCTCCCTTATTGTTTTTTACCTATTCTCGACCCCCCATCCCTCATATGCCTTTTCCCACCCACTCCGACATTTTTCTATTCCTTTTTTCGCAAAAAACCCATCGAATAAATCCACGTCGATATAACAACGTTACACTGCAAAAACCTATGCCCTGAAGGACAACACAACAAAAATGACAATTCCCAGGTCAGCATCAGACTGGAACTCATTATTCCAAATCCCCTCTCTCTTCCCAACTAACCGGTTCACCTCTCCCAGCATCGCTCAACTATACAAACAGAGCATCACGCGCACAACACGTGTTATGCCTACTAAGAATACTACTGATACTTATAATAATTTATTTTTCTACCTAGTGCTTACTGACAGATTCCTCTCAATTCTAAGCACTTTAATAACAGTTATTATCACTCAATATAATGGTACTCAATTTATCAACCACAGAAGGACGATAGGTTGAGTCAGCCGCCCTGCCGCTGGATTCCAACTTGCAAACTGGAGGGTGGCCCTTTTGTCAGAGACCAGAGCGGAACTTGTGAGCCATCTACCCAAATAATAACACATTTACTTGACAGAGAAATACCACAACTCCCATCTTTAGGTCTACCCCTCAACGCTTCAATGGCAGAGGCTAATCTGGTGTCCCGGTGCTGTTGTCTAATAGATCTTGGGTTCTCTCCAATCGGATAAAACACATACCCATACCAGCAGTCAGGATATGGTTACATCCAGCCTGCACTCATCAACACTTCAGATTTGGCACCTGCCTTGCCCTCTACCTCACTAACACCCTACCCACTGCTCTATTTTGTGTAGTCGTGCACAATGAGGCCACCAAAGTGGTATAGGTGCACTTTACACAACCACGTTACCATAGACGTTCAAGGTGCGTGGGCCGGCCTGTGCACGCATGGTGCGTTGACCCACTCGCCTGCATGCGAGGTGGGCAGGTGCACCCGTGGGAGCAAGGTGGATGGCCCATTTACACCAGCTTGTTGGGTAGCCCTACCCACATGAGCATCGGCATGTATGAGGGAGGCGAATGAGCACTTCCATAGTGAGAGAACCCTAGGTAGAAATGGCATGTTCGGTTATAAAGACCACTGTATATTACAGTGATGCAGGGTAGTCTTGTATTTACTTTCAGACTGGATGCAGCTGTCATGATTCCTGTCCCTCATGTCCCCAGCCCTCCAAGATGTCAGGCTAGAGCCAAGCCACTATCTCCTACATGGCACTCAAGGGCCTCTCCATCCCTCCAAAGACCCACTTGAGTCAGACTTGGCGCTTGTGGCACCAGACTCACTCACTCCATAGGATAACATTGGGGATTGGACTTGTAGTGCATTGATGGGGACAAGATGGATGCCCCCACATATTTCGGTTCCCAGAACTGCATGTGCTGTCTAGTCTTTTGGGTGTGGTTCAGCCCAGAGACACCTGGGATACCCAGACACACCTGGGATACCCAGAGACTATTTAAGCCACGCCCAGGCTGAGAAATGCCTTGTGTTTTCTG
Organism: Ambystoma mexicanum; assembly: GCF_040938575.1. Lineage (NCBI taxonomy): Eukaryota > Metazoa > Chordata > Amphibia > Caudata > Ambystomatidae > Ambystoma > Ambystoma mexicanum. The sequence continues at coordinate 178,363,135 of NC_090929.1, forward strand.
CACTTGCAGCGTGACACTCACCGTGTTCGGATCGGTCTCCAGTAGGCCTGCATTTTTCTTCTGCGCTCAGCTCCTGCAAGAACAAGAACACCGTTAGGAACAGCCTTACCTTGCGGCGCTTCTGCCCATCATTCATCGCTCCTTCTGTTCTGCAGGCATCTTCGGCGGTGTCATTACCATCCCGGCATGCCGCTTCCTAAGGAAAAGGGAAAAGACCAGAAAAAAGGCATTAGTAAGTATTCAGCAAATCTTTGCTTATTTTTAAAGACTGTACAACCTTCAAATGCTTACCTGAATCCCAGCCGCTCTGGGGGAACTCTGTCTCCGGTACTTCTCATCCATCTGCAAGAGGGAAAAGACACTCCAGGTTAGCGTGGAAACATCTAGAGGCACCGCATACTGTGCTTACTCACCGCATTTCTTCTTCATAACCGGCATCCACGATGAAAACGTTGCGGCACCTAAAAGACACAGAAAAAGAACTCAGTTCAATACAAATACGAAAGGGTCGCATTGTGCATCGCGCTCTCACTCACCTTCAGCGCTACTCATCTCAGCAACACATCGCCATCCCCGGACGCCGGCCTTCATCTAAGGAAGGAAAGGAAGGAAGTTAGGAACTGTTCAAAAGACTCATTATACTTACCTGTCAGACTCTTGCCAGTGAAGTAACTAGGCAGCAACGAGCCTGCATCAATCAACGTGCCGCTGCGCTGAAAGCAGGACGGAGAGCACACTTTCCAAGAAAACAAGGTCCAGTCGCCAGTCGAGTAGACTCCAGGGAAGGGTTCGAGGTCGTAAGAGGTCAGAACAGGCTGATTGACGTCCCCGTGGATACCAGGTGAGCGTTACAGTAGCATAGCTGAACAATGTCACGCTTCCGGTCATCAATCTGTTTTTGTTACTTGATAGCATTTTCTGCAAAGTGACCAATATTCATTTCAAAATGTCTGACCCAGTGGTCAGATTGAGGGTTCATTTTGGGGGCTATATGTATAGTTATTTGCAATTCCCCAAGGTGCCACTAATGATAAATTCTATTTTTTGATGGTTCAGCCACTGGTATGCAGCAAGGTTCAAACAGTCTTCTCCACTTCCTTGCCTCCAAGATGTTACAAAACTGTCCGGTTTGCTGCTCAGCCTTTTGCCTATAATTCCAGCTGTCTGATTTGCAGCTCCAAGCTTTATTTACACTACACCATTAAAGAGTACCCAAGCTGACCTAGCCCTGCTTTTACCCCAGGGCGAGATCATTAAACCTGGAGAGACTTGGGTGAAGGCACTGGTGATCCTGCTCTGCACCTTCTCCCTTTCTAACTTGGCAGCGGTCTCTCATTGTTGGTGAGACCTATGGCTTACTTTGTTTCTCATCTGCTCTGACTTCCAAGGAAATAATGTAGACAAGCAGTCCAGCAGGACTTGCCATCATGCAAGATGTGGGGTGCATTTAATGGCCCCAAACCGAAGCCCCTTTCACGTGAATGGCAGCCATTTAAACACTGAAACAAAAACGGCCTGGCTGTTGTTTTTGTTTTTCAAGTAAAGTTAAAGACCCATGTGGAAAGGGGGCTACCTGTCATTACCGATGGACAAGCAGCAGCTTAAGTTAGAGAAGAATTAGGAATCAAAGATCCCTGTGACATAGAAAACAGGATTTTTAAACATTGAAAGCAAAAACGGCTTGCACATGTGTTTGCAAATAAAAACAGCTTTAAAAAGCCAAAGTGGAAAACAATAACACTGCTCTCCGAAAAGTGTCAGGAAAACAAAACATGATGTGTGGGTTGACAAAAGTGGGGGTCATTCCGAGTTGGGCGGTAAGTATAGGGGAATACCAGCATGGCGTTAAGAGCGTTTCCGTGCTGGCACTAGACCGTAAAAATCGGCCTATTCTGACTTCGCGAGCACGCGCTTACCGCCATGCCGCTAATGAACGTTACCGCCATGCCCCAAAAGTGCCCCCAAAGCCCTTACCGCCAACAAATGCACCGTACATAACACTACCGACATGGAGTAATCAGCGGTGACCGTAAATAACGGTCCCCGCTATTTACGGTCACCGGTAAAGAACGGGACCGGAAAAAACGTCACCGCACAGGAACGGGAAGGAGCACGGCGGCCATCTTTAAAATCACAATCCATTGCCATCCTCTCCATACAGGACCCGGAGGCATATACCGAAGAGAGAAATTGGCATTCGAGACCAGCATCATGCCTAAAGCACTAAAAAAGATGGCCGCACGCATAAGAAAGGATGAGCTCCAGATACTGGTGGACACCCTGCATGAACATGCGGACACTGTATTCAGCAGTGATATGCGTAGGCCCACCGTCGTCAGGAAGAAAGAGATCTGGGCCTTGGTAGCACAGAGGGTGAGCGCCATAGGAAACACCCCCTGCACCACCAAGGATTGCCGCAAACGGTGGGATGACCTCCGTCTCCGGGTGCGGGCCATCCTCTCGGCAAACCGAAGTCAGGCCCTGGAGACAGGAGGAGGGCCAGGTTCCCCATCAAAATGATGCCATGGGAGGAAACGTGCGCGGCCATGATGGGCACAGAAGCCATAGAAGAGGTTGGCGAAATGGAGTGCGGTGCAGCGTCATCCGCTGATGGAGGTGAGTGTCATGATTCAAGACAGAACATACATTCCTAATGTAAGTCACTGCCAAGGGCTGGGCAAGGTGTCACGTCATGGTTGGGCAAACCCCCCCCCAATGAAATCATGCCACAACAAGTGGGACCCAGTCTGATGTCAGGTGCAAGGTGTAACCCATATGGCCCATACCACACAAAGAGGCCGAATCTGTGAGGCACACAGGGCAGTGATTGTAAACACTGTGAATGTGAGTCATCACAGTACGCCGCCAACATGTGTGACCCAGACATCTGCATGCATTTAGCATCCAAGCCCAGATCACTGTCCCACTCACCACCCAAATGTCCACAAATCGCTGCAATCCCATTGTGATACCATAGGCATGTACTAATGCTGACACCCAAATCATTGCTCATGCCGTCTCTCTCTCCCCCCCCCACAGGCAGCGGGCTTGACAGTGAGGACCTGGAAAGCACCCGGGCCAGTACCTCCAGGGGCAGAGGCAGGGGCCAACGTATACCTGCAAGCAGGAGAAAAACACAAGCCACACCACCTCCTCCTGCAACCCCCATGGAGGGTGCACAACCCCCACCTGCACCCCTACCCAGGCCTGCAGTGCCGCTAGACACGTGCCCCATGCTGCACTCAGAGGAATCCAGTGTGGCTGGGGAGCATGCAGCAATGTGCCTCCTCGATGTTCCAGACAGTCCACCATCAATTTCCGGAGCCAACGCGGAGGATACCAATGATATTGCCCATACCCCTGACACACCATCATACAGCCAGGTGGCACACAGCGACTCCGGGGAGAGTGAAACCCCAGGGCTCACAGGGCAAGGATTACAACCTGCCTGTCCTGAATCCACTTCCCCTGCAGACACTCTGGAAAGCCCTGCAAGCCCAATAACAAGCCTGCCAAACACATTGGCCACATTGCCACGGATGTATTGCCCTCCCAGCACCTCACAGGCCTTATTGAGGAGTTCATCAGGGACAATCGTGATTCTAGGTTGGAGTGGCACAATGACCTTCAGGCTCTGGGCGAGGTGATCACGGCGAACACAAACTGGCTCTGCGAGGTGCTGGGCCGGATCGCAGATGCCCTGGAGGCAGCACACCCCACACCACAGCCCGAGCGGGTGGACCCACCCTCCCAAAGCTCGACCACGCAGACCAGCCCGGTCCGACGCTCACTGCGTACATTGCGCCACCACGACATGGATCCCCCTGGCTCTGGGAGTGCACATTGACCATGCTGGCACACACATGTTGACTATGTTGTACCAATGGGACTATTGTGGGGTTGTTGTGGGGGGAGGTGGAGGGGGGTGAGGGTGTGTGTGGGAGTTGGAGGGGAGGCGGAGGGGGGTGAGGTTGTGTGTGGGAGTTGGGGGGGAGCGGGAGGGGGTGAGGGTGTGTGTGGGAGTTGGGGAGGAGGGGGGTGAGGGTGGAGGTTTTGTTGTACACATTTGAACATTATTACTCAATACACTGGTTGATCATCCCTAAGAAACAGAGTGGACATTGATCATTGTGCATGTGTCCTTTAATGTCTCACAGTGCATCGTGTACATGTATCCCCACACCCAGTGCCCAATGTCCTGTCATCCTCACGCCCTCAGCTGACTTGTGAGTCAGAAATATTGTCCAATCAATGATTGCCGCACGGAACGTCCCTCCTGTGCATCGGCACCTTGATGCTGTCCTGCCAATCCTTCCTCCTCCCCTCATCATCATCTGGTGGTAGCAGTTCCACGTCAGGGGGCAGTGGCACGTTCCGACGGATGCACATGTTGTGCAGCATTACACATGCCATGGTGATCTTGGACACCTTCTCGTGGCTGTAGATGAGTGCCTCACCCGACCGGCTGAGGCAACGAAATCGTGCCTTCAACAGGCCGAAGGTCTGCTCTATCACCACCCGTGTACGGGTATGGGATCTATTGTAGTCCTCCTCGTGCCTGTTCTGTGGGTTGCGGACCGGGGTCATGAGCCACGGCTTCAAAGTGTAGCCAGCATCACCTGCATGAGAGTGGAATGAAGGTAAGTGTTTGTACATTCATGGTGCAGCACTGTACTAGTCTTACATGGCAGCAGGTGATTACTGGCCATGCACACATGTCCCAGGATACAGTCACCCCATTACTGGCCCGGGTATGTGTCCTGTGCAATGGAATGATGGAGGGGGTAGCTTCTTCCTGATGGGTCATGGTGTGCACTCACGTCTTGTTGCATGTGCGTCGTATATTCATGCAGCAGTGTTGGACTGCATTCATTGATCTCATGCGCGAGATTTGGTGACAGGGGGTGTTGGCTGTAGTTGGTAGCATACTCGTCATTCTGCACTGATCCCTACCATGGTGACTTGCAGCAATCCTATGGGGGTGCCGGACCTGTGACACGCTGTGGGATCCCTGTTAGACTCACTTCTATGCACTCCCAGGGATGACTGTCCTGTGTGTTGTGATGCAGGAGTCAGCGACATGGTGCTATTGCACTGCATGGTGCAGGATGCCCTTACAGTGTGTATGGGCCGCCGATGAGTGGTGCATGTGTTGTGGTATTTGGCCAGGTTTCCTGTTAGTCATGTAGTGTTAGGTGTCGCCTCGGATTCAGCACTGTGCGTTTAAGTGGTCATGTGCCGTGTCACTTGTCTTAGGGCACAGTGTTGTGTGAGGTGCACATCGTGCACTGGCGTGAACATTCCCACACAGGTGGAGTATGCATCTCCCCTCCCCCTTTCCCACACAGGTGGAGTATGCATCTCCCCCCCCTTTCCCACACAGGTGGAGTGTGCAGACAACCTACTCACAGCCCCAATGCACTGCCATGGCCCATTCAGGTTACTCACCAAGTAGCCAGGCACGTCGTCCAGCATGTCGCTCCATGTAGCGTGGTAGTGTTGAGTTCTGCAGGACCAAGGAGTCATGAGTTGATCCGGGGTATCGGGCATTGCAATATGTGATGACTTTACTGGCATTACACACCATCTGGACGTTGATGGAGTGGTATTGCTAACGGTTACGATACGGCACCTCCATGGCATGCGGGACCACCAATTCGATGTGGGTGCAGTTGAGGGCACCTATGCAATTTGGCATGCCTGCCCGTGCATGGAAGGCAACTTTGGTGTCATATATCTCCTGGCGAGTCCGTGGTAGGGATATGTAGTCCCTTGTGTGGTTGAGGAGGGCATCCAGCACTTGGTTGAGTATCCGGGAAAGTATGGGCTGTGAAATGCCATGCATGTGCCCCACTGTATGCTGGTAGGTGTCTGTGGCAAGGAAGTGGAGCACAGACACTATCTTCAGTAGAGGGGGGATGGCAGTGCAGATTTCTATGCGGCTCACTATGTCGTCATGTATCAGGTCCACTATGGTGGTAATGGTGTCCCGGTCAAGCCGGTACAGGGTGTGGATCTGCTCTGGTGTGAGGTTGAAGGGGTGGCTCTGATGCGGGGGATTGGGGGCTGCCGGCGTGGTAATGGTGCCTGCACCGGTAGGGCATGCTGGGCCTGTCTCACCCTCCTTCTCCTCCTGTGTATCCTCTGTGGTGGGGGCTGTGGTTGTTGTTGTTGCTGTTGTTGTAGTTGCTGCCTTGCAAGCAGGGCCTCCAGCTCCAGGAATGCTGCTACAATTGGTATCATCTTGGTGTGGGAGGGGGTGTGGTGTGTGGGTGTGCTCCTTTTGTGCTGTGACAGACTCCATTGCCTCCACCTGCGCTGATTGAGTGCAGCTGTGCCTCTTTGAAGCACTGCTCATGGTTCTTAACACCTTCTCGGCGATGCCGGTATTTACTCCATGGCGGTAAGGTACTTTGCGGCCTTGTGGAGGCCGTTTTTTCCATGTCCCCTTTACTTTGGATCAGCTCCGGTTAACGCCATGGCGCTATTTTCGGTATGGAGTGCTGGGCGCGCGCCACTGAACCGCTATTTACGGCCTCGTAATTTATGGTGCTGTAAAATAACGGTCTGGTGGGTCAGAATGGGCAGTAAAGGGAAACGATGCCGGTAATCCTTTAACGGCATCGTTTTTCCTTTACCGCCCAACTCGGATGTTTCACCTACAAAACTCCAGTGACATTAAAAGAGCCACTTTGTTTTCAGGGAAAACCTGTCTCTGGCTGTGGTCAAAACTTCACAAAGGAAATCTCCCACTTCCAGCCTGGATCTCACATCTCCCATCTAATGACCCCTGCAATAAAATGTGCTGCTGAAGGTGTTGAAGGCCCAGTGTCCTCCAGACCTGCTGGCTCTGGAACAGGGGCTTCAAGGAAATTCACCCTTGGCTGAAGCACGACTAATATGTGTGAAAATGGGGGCACCCACTTCAAAGAGCAAACCACCAACTTCAAAGAGACTCATAAAAAACCTCTGGTCACAGGCATCGCCGAGGGAGACAGATGGCAGTGCTGGATGAAGCAGACCTCCCATTTGCTGAACATTAACATTCACAATTAATTTAAAAGGACTATTATAATTTAGCCCTTTTTCGCAGAAACCTATAATGTGGATTGATTTCATTTTGGTACCATTTGTTATGTAATTTCCAGGCGAAATTGAGAATATAAAATGCATCTACCCGTGACTCTGGTAACTGTAATGGCCACCTAGACTAGGTTTCTGGCTGATCTGAACATGTTCCAAATGTGATAGTTGGTGAAAAGATGGAAAACGAAATTGGGGATATGCTTAATAATTCCCATCTTCATAACTGTTGTACTTTTTATGGAAATGGCAGAAATGTGCCACATGGCCATGCTACATCATAAGAATTTGGCAGTCGGCTTATCTGATTCTCCATGATCAGCTAAAACAGAAAATATATTTAGTATGGCAGTTGCTAGTAAAATTATGAAGTTGTGATACATAACTAGTTTCTGCCAAAAAGTTGAGAGGAGAACAAAGGATGATGACAAATGGGAATAGACATATGTTGCCCGAAACCCCTAAACCAATCCTGACTTGGAGGCGGGGTTGAGAGGAGAGAGAGGTGTAACTGGCCAATCCTAGTGGCAGGGATTATTGCAGGGTACTTCCCCAAGATTGTAAAATTGGTGATGTCATTTCTGCTATATAAGGGGTACTGCACTAGGACAGAGGGACAAAAGACCCGAGTGGCAGAAAAAGGAGAAAGACAGGAGGCTGCTGAAACTTACCATCCTACAGCTGTAAGGAGACACCAGAGGACATTGCTGAGAGTGCATCTGGGTGGAGCTGTCCATTTCTAGGAAGGCCTCAAAGCTAACTGGGTCCTGTGGTGGAGAGCGGGAGGCCATCTTTGAGAGTGGAGTGACTAGACCCCTGCCCTATCTTTCCAGAGTGTCCTGAGATGTGCTGGCTTTCCTGAAACCTTAAACAGAGGCTTGCGATGTAAGTAGAATTAAGCCCTGGAAAACCAAAAGGTGGGGGGATGTTACGCTCACCTGATATGCCCGGGCCGTCTGGAAGGCTCTGAGATCTGGAACCCTGGCTGCGTAGTTGCCCAGTGCTGAATAATGAATCTGCAATTACAGAAGGGAGGATTTGTGATAACTGCCTCTAATGGGTGAATCTCCCACCTCCCTCTGACCAATTTCCTTCCCACTGGGTTCTTTTCTCACCTTAGTTATTTGTGGGGTGTGCTATCCGTCCTGCGTTTCTTGTGTAGGGGTGCTTGACGTTTGTTGGTGAGCTGCCAGAGTTGCTTCACTGGTGCAGTACGCCTTCCTTTGGCCCAAGCCGGCTGTGACCCCGAATCTGCTGGTGGGCAGGTAGGTTTGTTAATTGTAAGTGTTTGTTCTGTTTATGGTGGGAATTTGTTAATGTCTTTATCTCCTTCTTTTCGGATGCAAAGGTCTTGATGCTGGCGTGCCAGATGGAGAGGCACGTTTCTAGGTAAGACAAAGCACGAAGCGCAGCGCCTTTATTGTCTTTTGAAGCTAACCTGTGTTGTCTTCTTCTTCTCACAAGCCGCTGTGGTGCTCTGAGTGGATGAGAGTCTGATGAAAAACAGGCCCCCGGAATCCGTTAAGGTAGTACAGCGCTGTGCAGTTGTTTAATATTGAAAGCGAACCTGAATATGTCTCTTTTTCGTTGCAGATTTTGCTGTGGTGCTCCGGATGGAAGCATGGCATAGCGTGATGGAATTCAGGTAAGACTGATGGAATTCGATGTTTTGGAAGCGCGCGTTCGAATATTGTTTTTCCGTTTCTCGTTATTGCAGGTTGCAATGTTCGAACAGCAGCTGTGGTAGCGGTTCGCCGAAAGTCCTTAAACTAGTACTCACAGGTGAGTGATGTTTCTTCTCTCGGTTTCCACAGATTGCAGCCCAGTTGAGATGCTGAGTGCTGGATGGTGTTTTCTCAGGTAAAACAGAATAATCTTGTTCTTATTCTTGCAGGATTACAGGAAGATGCTGAAGACCCAGAGCTGGACACGGTGAGCGTCACGCTGCTGGTTGCAGAATAACACAAAGCATGTTCTGCAATCAAGATGTGGTTTATATAGCCCAGGTAAAGTAGTACCAGGGAAAGTAGTTCCTGGCCTGGTACGCCCAAAGCACTAGATTGCATGGCTTGGTTCTTAGAACTAGACTGTGTGGGTGCTTCCATGTTGGATTTAAAGGCCCATGTACAGAAATGGGACCTAGTTTGGACAGCCCTTCCTTCCTACATATGAGCCTGGTGCCAAAGGTGCCAGGACTGGCTCCAGGAGCCCTTTTGCTGTGGTTTGAAGGCCCTGAGGGTTCTGGTGGGAGCCTGCTTGTGGCACAACTTGTGGTGCCCCCTCACAGTGTTCCTGACAAAGGGGAGTCTGCTTGCCCTGAATCCTTTGTCTTTGTAGTGTGTGGGGGGGCAAAACTGTGTAGATCCATAGCCTATACAACCAGAAATATTAATTTAATTAATTCCCCATTTGGCAGAACACTTCAGGGTGAATTTTTTCAAAATTCAAAATTAACAAAGTTCACTTCCCAGTGTACGCTGAAAACTATAGCCTAAAATTTAATTGGGTAATCCTTGTTGCCCAACTGACCCTGACTTCTCTAAGGAAGAGCGGTGTCTTTGTTCTCAAATCAGTCCAACCTTTTTATCCAGTTTCCCCAAAACAGGCCTCTCAGTGAGGGGGGGTCTGAAATCCAAAATTCTCCAACGCATTTAAATGTTTCAGTCTGACTACAAAACATACACCAAAGCAGGGGCAGGGGTATGTGAAAAATAAAGCGATAAATCACCCTGTGCTTATTTTAAACCAAATGTTTGGGGTAAAATTATATTATTGATAAGTGTAATTACTCTGTGAAGTGAGATTTACAGAAAGGGAAGAATTATGTCTGTGTTCTTTTTAACTCACTTTTGTGATTTATTTATGCTGAGAGAAGTTGATTAAGTTGTGCCACAGATAACGTGGTGTTTTTGATATTTTTGTGTCAATTTCTATTACTGTTAATTTAAATACATACCAATATATTTCCCGTACACCGGCCTGGTTTTTGGCTCATTGTTAGCTCAGGGGAGAGGGATCCGAGGGGCATGATATGTGCCTGAGATAGGGCAAAAAAAAAAATCTGTTAAACAGTTTGTTGAATAACCACTTGAGTAGGGAGGGAAGGGACTCCCTGTGTTGAGGGTGGCTTCTCAATAAACCGTCACATAGATTTGGTGCCAGCATTCTATAGAGCTAGCCCTTTTGGACTAAGCAATGGTTTTTAACTAGTTATCACATAGAGGGCATCCATGGGTGGGTCAGATGCCGCATTCCAAGGGGGCATGCTCAGGAATGCAATGAATAAAGAAATTACCCAGTCCAGACAATCCCAAATTAAGTATTGGGCTAGCTGAAATATGTTATCTTAAATGTCGTTTTATATAGCACAGCAATCACCAGAAGGCACACATCTTTGACATCTCTAAAAAGTCAAACTTCCTAATCCACCTCTTAGAGGTACTCTGCCTTTGCTCTCCTTCCCACAGAGGCTCACAGTCTCCCAGGCTCTGGTTCTCTCTAGGTTGGACTACTGTAACAGCCTCTTTCTAAATCTTCCTGCCTCCACTCTCCGCCCTTTATAACTAATTCAGAACAGCACTGCAAGACTTGTCCTTGGCCTCAAGCCCTGGGTTTGTATCTCTCCAGCTCTGAAATCCCTTCATTGGCTCCCAGTGGACGCAAGGATTCAATTTAAAACTCTCTGTATTGTTCACCAGGCTTTCTGGGGCCTGGGTCCAAAATACCTCCAACTATCCCTCCGTAAATACCTCCCCTCTCCAGCCCTTCACTCCTCTGCTTCTAACGCCCTCAGAGTTAGTTGTTTTTCAAAGAAACAAGCCGGGGGCAGATCCCTGTAGTCGGCTGGGGCCTCCCTTTAGAACAGCTTCCCTGCCACTTTGAAACTTGACTGTGTTCTGGAAGCACCTCAAGACCTTCCACTTCGCTTCTGCCTTTGCCCCTCTTCTCCCCTGCTGATCTGATTTCTCTCTTGGCACCATGCTCCTGGCCACCCCTTGTCCCTGGGGCCCAGGTACCTGTCTCACCTTCCTGCACTGCCTCCGAGCCACCCCTTGCACTGGGATCTGTATCTGCACCCATACAGTCCCCCATTTCTCTTCTGCACTTATCAGATTTACCCTATCTGACAAATCACACACTTGCCTCTGCCTGTATTTATTAATTCATGTATTGCATTTATTTATTGCACTTATTATTTATCCGGTTTCTCTGCTTTTTGGCACACTTTCCACCTCTCCCCCTTTCCTGGCACTTCCCCCTTTTTCCCCCTTTCCATGCACTTGCGCGTTCTTAGTGTGAGTGGGCCAAGTAAGATTGTTGTTTTTATTCTCCCTTGTTTCCCTCCCTCTGCTTGGTCGCACTCAGAAATACCTGTGTATGAGCGCGATATGAATAAAATATCACATCATATCTCGGCGCTGTCGAAGGAATAAGCGAATAATCGGATAAAAGTGTGAGCTAAATCAGGTTGACGAGAAAGGTTTTACGTTTTTTACGACAGCTTCTAATAGCTTGCACTGGGAAGTAGCGACCACCTTCCCATGTATGTCTGGGGGTAGTCAGCTTCCTGACCAGTTGCCATTTTGATGATCGTAGCGATGTGTGCAATCTCAGCGTGGACAAGAGGGGATTGGAGGAAGAACATTGAAAGCTTTTGAAAACCAGACAAAAAACACGCTTATACAGAAATATAGGGGCTGATTCATGGAATTTGTGCACCGAAAAACTGGGATTTGTGCACCGAAAAACTGGGATTTGTGCGCTGAAAAACTGGGATTTGTGCACCATTCTGCTCGCAAATCCCTGTTTAACAAATGGGGATTTGCAGGCAGAATGGGGCACACATCCCTGTTTTTCGGCGCACAAATTCCATGAATCAGCCCCATAATGTAGACATTGGATTTCACCAAATTTCAAGTGTGAGCGTTTTATAAAGTTAGGTTTCTCTTCCTAAATGCCATTACGATTACCTACTTAGAAGCTGCCATTGTTAAGATAAGGCAGTCGTCTTCAAACAACAATGCCCGGGAGCCGCAAAGATCTTTAAAATGGGATTATGGTGAAATTTTGAATGCAAAAAATAAGCATTTATGGCTTGCAGGCAGGGGTGTGGGGGGGGCGCGTCCGGAAAACAATATTTTTACTCAATGGTCTCAGTATAAACAAGTTTGAAGAGCACTGGGGGAAGGATTTACACTTTGTAATGTGTAGAGCTAATTGTTAAAATGCAGGCAGGCCTAGCACAAAATGGCATAAGACACATGTACAAGTGACATACTTGGGCAGGGGTGGAAGCCCACATGCACAACATACATTTCCCTAGTGTATAGTTTATTTTATAAGAGAACCGCAGTGTAAAGCTGCACGGGAGAGTGAAAAGTTTAGTTTAATTTAAAAGAAGCACACTGAGTAAAGGTGGGAATACACACCTCTGCCAGTAGTGGAGGTCAAAATGCAGTGCAGAGAAGTCAAACCTTTGTCAAATTTTAAATGGGGTTACTCACAAGTCCTACATTCGTTGGTCTCTATGAAATGAGTCAATATGTATATTTGTAGGCATTTCTTGCACAAAGGTCTTAATGTACAACACAAAAAGCAGACATGACCAGAGGCTCCCCCGGCATTCACAATTGGAAAACTTCAGCTAGAGGCAAGCAATATACGCCTGTATTCAGGTTTATGAATTAATAGGAAAAGTAGTTGTGCAGGTCCTACTGCGCTGTCTACAGAAAACACATGTTGACATATTGTCACACATATACCAATGAAAAGTATTTTTTTTTAAATGATTTTAACAGATCTGATTAGGATGTCAAATAGATTTTTTGGATAGACTAAGTTCAGCAGGAACAGTATAATGACTTCTCACCATAACAATCGGGTAGCAATTGCAGCAATAACTGGTACTTTGGCACTAGGACCTCCTGGCCTTGCATTTTGTGTCCATTTTGCTTAATTTAGTCCCCCTGTCCCTCCGGATACTGTGCTTCCTCGTTCCCTTTCGCCACCCTGTGCCCACCCCGTACCCCGATAGGCTGCATGGATCTTATCCTGGTGCCTCGATGCTACACTGCACCACCTGCGCGCCACTTTAGATTCCGGCACGGCTGGTGAGTGAGTCTTGGCCCCCGACCTCCTGGCCTTGCATTTTGTTTCCATTTTGTTTAATTTAGTCCCCCAGCCCCTTCGGACACTGTGTCCCTCGTTCTGTTTCCCACCCAGCTCCCACCTCCCATGCCTGCCCCGTCCCCTGATAGGCCACATGGATCCTATCCTGGTGCCTCGATGCTACACCGCACCACCTGCGTGCCAGTTTAGATTCCAGCACGGCAGGTGAGTGAGTCTTCGCCCCCGCCCTCCTGGCCGTGCATTTTGTTTCCATTTTGTTTAATTTAGTCCCCCAGCCCCTCCGGACACTGTGCTTCCTCGTTCCCTTTCCCCACTCAGCTCCCGCCTCCCGTGCCCGCCCTGTCCCCTGATAGGACGTATCACCGGTCATAACTTGCTTGCTCTAGGGCAGCACCCTGCCTGGCAGCCCCTTTGGCTAAGGGCCCCAAGGCAAAGAGCGGCTCCAACAGAGGCAGCTCCAGTAGTGTCTGCAGGTGTCGGCAGGGGAAGCAAATGAAGCCAGCAGTCAGCAGACACCAGCAAAAACTGTGAGTGTGGCATGGGTGGGGTGTAGAGCAATTACTCTATTCCAGAAAGCCTGTGCCACTCTACCTTACCTTTCCAGAGCATACACTACCATAGACTTACATAATGCATACTTAGAGAGACTTGTGACCACTGCAAATGGACTGTAAATGTTGCCCTGCAATACATACTAACTTACTTGCCAATGTCAGCGAGTGCCACACCTAGAGGGAATTGTGAAGATTAGCCTGCGTCGCATCTAGATGGGATCATGATTGTTAGTATGCACCACACTTACATAGAATTCTTAACCTTGGCCTGCGTCGCATCTGGATATAAATGTGAATGTTATGCGTGGCGGTCCCCCGCCTCCGGCCATTCCGCCTAATGGAGGGTTACCGCAAACATGTATTATTAAAAATAGAGCATACATTGGACAATGCGACCTCTATAGACAGGACAACCGAAATGAAACACAAGAATGATGCAGAAAACTGTTTATGTACCACTCTTAGAATTGAGAACATTAGCCTGCGCCGTATCTAGGTAGGATTGTGAATGTTAGCATATGCCATATCTAGATGGAACTTGGATGTTAGCATGTGCCACACTTAGAATTGAGAACATTAGCCTGCGCCGTATCTAGATAGGATTGTGAATGTTAGCATATGCCACACCTAGATGGAACTTGGATGTTAGCATCTGTCACACTTAGAATTGAGAACATTAGCCTGCGCCATATCTAGACAGGATTGCGAATGTTAGCATCTGCCACACTTAGAATTGAGAACACTATCCTGCCCCATATCTAGATAATTATTGTGAAGATTAGTGAATTCCACACTCAGACGGAATTATGAGGATCAGCAAGTACTACACTTAGACAGAACTGTGAATGTTAGCATGTTAAATGTAATATAACCCACTAACCAATATAAGCTCAAAATCCCTGCATACTTATCTCACAAAAAACTCACACAACCATCTCTCGCACAACAAGCTGCACGCACTTCACCACTCTGCAACAACACATAAGCCCCACCAACAGCACACGCGGACTGACACCAATCCAATATTCGCACCAAATCTCTGCACCCGATGTCTACTGAGTTGAAGCTGCCAACAGTACACCACTCCTCTCACTATCCTATTCCCTCTTCACCTTACTAACCCATCCCACCTTTCCATTTACAGATCCACCAGAGCGCCTGGGGACCAATTCAATTGGTGACGGTGCACTATATAAGTACCTTTAACATAACATAACTTCACACTTTAATATCTTTGCCTAATTGTAGACACTCCCAACCTGTTGAGGCAAACCTTTCCTCCTATCAATGTACATTTATTGGGATTTCCAAATGTTACCAGAGTAAAGTTACTTACAGTAGTGACTAGAGTACTCATAGTCCTTAGTCTCTTTCCTCCGTCCTTGTGGAGGACCCCCAACAGGGGGCCGGTACCGGAACGGTTGTCAGCAAAAAATGTAGCTTCCCCTTTAAAACCCCATTAAGTACCAGGTTATTACGCAAGTCTATGCAAAAAGGATGAGAATACTTGTCCTTGGCACTTAAGAATTCAGTGCAGCACGCAGGGGCGCATGGCAACACCCCTGAGACCCTGCCCTCCGCCACCTCACCTCAGTTCCATTTTAACACATCAGACGCTTAAATACATGGCTATGCTGAATATTTTAGCCCCTGGCATACAAGCAGGGGAAGGTGGTTGGAACGTATGGAGGAAAGGGGACTATGGGCTATGAGTACTCTAGTCACTACAGGGAGTAACTTTAATTACTCATACGTCCCATTCCCTTTCCTCCATCCTTGTGGGCGATTCCACCGAACAAGACCATAGGCTGGAGCTGTGACAACCTGCCTCATATTTAAGATGAAGCAAAAAAGGTTCTTCAGAATCGCCTGACCGAACTATGCATCCCACCTGGAGCTGGTATCCAGGGAATAGTGCTTACAGAAAGCAGACAGAGTGGCCCAAGTAGCCTCCCTGCTGATGACATCCCAAGAAGCATGTCTCTGAAATGCGATGGCCGTAGCTTTAGCTCTGACCGCATAGGCATGAATCCCCACAGGAGCCTGCTTGCCCATGGCCATGAACGCCTCTGAGGTGGCCTGGACCATCCAATGAGCTATAGACGCTTTGGAAGCCTGGGTGCCGGGAGCTGCGTCCCCAAAAGTGATGAACAATGCCTCGACATCTTGAAGGATTTTGCCTGAGAGAGATAGAACTTGAGGACTCTCTTGAGGTCCAAGGAATGCAAAGCTCTTTCGGCTTCCGACTGTGGGTTCGGAAAGAACACTGGCAGGCAGATTTCCTGATTCAAATGGAATGGAGAGACCATCTTGGGAAAGAGGTTCGGATGAGTGTGCAAGGTGATCTTGTCATTATGAAACGTGGTGAAGGGCTTGCATGATGACAAGACCTGCAGCTTGCATATCCTGTGTGCAGAAGTGAGCACCACCAACAACACTGTCTTCAGTGTCACCAGCCGAATGTCCGCCGAGGCCATGCACAAGGCCGTAAGAACCACATTAAGGTCCCAGACCAGATGCGGCCTGTGTACTTGAGGAAAGAGCTTCAACAGCCCCTTGAGGTGGGCCTTAACCACTGGTTGGCTGCCAAATAAAAATGTGCTCTGGGGAATTCTTGTAGGCCCCAATGGCCAACTGATAGGTGTGGCAGGTATCGACCTGAACGGTGGAACAAGCTAGATGTGTGAAAAAGGCCAGACCACCATCCAGGAAGCAGGTGAGGGGGCCCAGTCCTTTGTCACGAGCCCAGTGGCAAAACCTATTCCACTTACACTTGTAGTGAGATCACATAGACAGCCTTCTGGCCTCCTGTATGATGTCCCAGTTGTCCTCTGAGAACTGAGCGTGGTGCAGTCTCAACTGGTCAGGAATCAGGCTGCAAGGGCCAGCCTGGCTGGGTCCAGGTGCTCCACTGCCCTACCCTGCTACATCAGGAAGCCCCTGCTGGGGATTGGAAGTTGGGACAGGCCTCTGGGAGCAGAACTGCGGCAGTTCCAAGAACCAAGCCCTTGTCGGCCAGTGAAGGGCAAGCAGGATGAGGCTGCAGTCCATCAATGCCCGGAACATTTGGAGGGTCTGCTGGAACTATGGAGGAGTAGGAAATGCATAGCACCTGTGGGCATGCCAGCAGAGCTGGAACGCTTCCCACAGAGTTCCCACATCCTGTCCTGTCCACAAAGCAAATCGGGGGGCACTTGGAATTCAGAGGAGATGTGAATAAGTCCAGATTCAGAAACCCCCATCTCTGGAACAGGGGCAACAAACAGTTGATGTGTAATTCCCACTCGTAGGTGTTGAACCCCAAATGGCTGAGCTGGTCCGCTTCCTCGCTGCTGTCCCCGGGAAGATGGACAGAGGAAATCCATATCCCCTCTGACAGGGCCCATTCCCCGATCGGCACCACTTCCATGCACAGGGGGCGGGGGGACGGGTGCACCCTGCTTGTTCAAGTAAAACATTGTTTTGGAGTTGTCGGTCCTGACCAGAACTGCCTTGTCCCTGATGAGCATCAGAAAAGCCTTGAGAACCAGGTCCACCGTCCTGAGTTCAAGCAGATTGATATGCAGGAGAGCTTCTCTGAATCATGCACCTTGAATCGAGTAGCCCTCCAGAGTAGCCTCCCACCCCAAAACCGAGGAATCAGTTATCACAACCAGAGTGGGCTCCAGCAGGGTGTAGTGGCCTCCCACTGCCACATCGCATCCCATCAGCCACCATCGAAGATCCGGGAGGAGAGAGAGGGAAACTGGAAGCCTGTCTGACTGCAATCCCATCTCCTGGTCCCAATTGGCCACCAGGTGGAGCTGGAGGTACCTCATCCTGAGGCAGGCGTGCCAAACTGTAAGCACGCAAGACGCTATCAGTCCCAGAAGGTGCTGGAACAACCATGCCATGGTGGCCAAATTGGCCAGAAAGTGCCCTATTGCCTTGCAGAGAGACAGGAGACTCTCGGGAGTGGGGAACATCCGCTGCACGGCCGTATCCCAGCGCACTCCAAGGAACACCAAGTCCTGGGTGGGAGTCAGCTGCGACTTCCACCGGTTGAGGGAGAACCCCAGCTGGTGAAGAACGTCCACCAGTCATTGGCAGAAGTGCTCCTCTCCTCAGGCAAACTGGCCCTCACCAGCCAGTCATCCATATAAGAGCCTATGTGATGGCCCTCCAGGTGGAGGATACCAGCCACCGCATTGATCAGTTTTGTGAACACACAAAGGGCCGAGTTGAGGCCAAAAGGAAGTGGTACAAAGTAATCATGAACTGCAGAAATTTCCGACGCGGCTGGTAGATGGGGACATGAAGGTATGCATCCTTGAGGTCAAGGGAACACATCCAGTCCCTCGCTCATAGAAACTCTGACATTTGCACTGGGGTAATCATCTTAAAGCATACAAGCGGTAAAGATATGTTGAAGAATGACAGGTCCAGGACTACCCTCAGGCCCATCTGGTTGTTCTTGGGTACCACAAAAATCCCAGAGTCCCTGTCTGACTGAGGAACTGGCTCCACCGTCTGCATCTCCAAAAGAGAGAACATCTCCCGTAAAAAGGACAGGAATACTATCTGAAGCAGAGGAGGAGAGGCAGGAAGAGAAAAAGGAAGAGGAAGACTGAAGCCCATGGAGACTATAGGAAAGGATCCAAGGACTCATGAAGCAATGCTCCCAGCTACCCTTGAAAAGAGCCAACCACCCCCCCGTCTACAGACGAGCGGTGTTCCTTGACCGTTATGTCATTGCTTTTTAGAGTCTGAGGCGGGCGAAGATGGGGAGTTGAAAATAAAACGTGCAATGTCCTCTGCTGTTTCCTCCTGTGATTACTGGGGGACCTGTCTGGCCTCCGTGCACCACGGTCCCAAAATCCCTTGAAGCCACTGAAAGCACAGGGTTTAAAGTCAGTCCTGCCCTGGGACCCAGAGGAAGTACTTCTGCCTTGGTTTAGTCAGGATGGCCAAGGATTTTGCCGTCTGCGTAGAGGTCTTCTTTTTTGTCAGCTCGTCATCTGTGGATTAATGTAAAAGATTCGACCCCTGAAAGAGAAGATCCAGGATCCTCTCCTGCCTCATCTTGACCCCCAGGTACAGCCCTCTGCTGGCTGTGTCGATGTGGGAGACTGAAGATTCCATGAGGTCCTGTGCAACTGCACAGGGATCTGTCATGCTGGCCTTGAAGGAGGCCTGTCTCTCCAGGTGGAGGTTGGGCAGGAACTCCCCAATCTCTCATCACAGCTTCTGGTTCGCCACGGCTTGGAGGGCATCAGTGTTGGCCTGCCGCAAACGCAGCCCGGCTTGAGGTAGCAATGCTTGCCAAAAGACTCAAAGGCTTTGTCTTTCCACAGCCTTTTACAGCGCTGTTAACCCCTTAGTGCCAGGGTCGTAATGACCCCCTTAGTTTGTACTCATATGGAAAAGGCCCAGAGCCAATACAAATCCACTTATGACAAAACAGTTAACATAAGATCATTTTCCATAGGACAAAAAGTACAGGTCATCTTACCCACCTCAGAAAACAAACTTGTAGCCAAGTGGCACAGACCTCATTAGATAGAACAAACGTGAACCTGTACTTATAGCATAGCCCAACCAGACAGAAAACAGAAGATCCATTTGTATCGCGTAAATCTCTTGAAAGAAAAGGAAGGAAACCCATCAGCCACACATGCCAAAGTACTAGCATGTCTGGTTTCCAAAGAGATAGATAACTTTGACTTAATTCCTTCTGAGCTAGCTATCCAACAACAAGATCTAAATGATGCAGTGGTCTCATTTCCTGATGTATTTTCAGAAAAACCAAGAAGAATAAATGGCACATACCACTATATTAGAACACCTAAAGATAAAGTGGTTCATTTAAAACCCTATAAACTCACAGAAGCTTGTAAACAGATAGTGATTGAGCAAGTCAACTAAATGTTAAAAGCCAATATTATCGAGCCTTCTTCAAGTCCACAGTCCTCTCCTCTCGTGTTGGTCACTAAACCTAACCGTTCCTGGAGATTCTGAATAGACTTCCGTCAAGTTACTGTTATTTCAGACTTCAAGGCCTATTCCCATGTCATGCATTGATGACTCAATTTATAAACTCAGAGCAGCCACCTTTCTATGTACACTAGATTTGTACAGGTCTCAACACCTTCTGTGGGTCTTGGCACCCTGGCGTCAAGAAAGGGACTCTGAAGCACATCAGGAAACTGAAGCAGGATTTTCAAAGACATCAAGTTTTATTTTCTTCCAGCATTCAGAACACATCATACAGCGTGAAAGACATCTCTGGAACTCTCCTTTCAATTCTGAGCTCTTTCTTCCTTATATACACTCTAGGGGGGTGAGGTGATGGCCTGATCAATAGTACAACCCGCTTCCTGCTTGTGATTCGTTGGCCTATAATGGCATGATCAATCTACAACCCCCATTCCTGCTTGTGATTCGTTGGCCTATCTGCCACTCAGAACTAGCCTAAACAGGTTTTACTCAGCTCATTCTTCACCAGTGGACTCTGGATGGACTTTTAGAAAAAAAATCTCTATTGATGTCATAATGACTTAGCAGAAAAGCCACCATTTTAGAAATTGCCTGCCCATACCTGACTTATCACAAAATGGTGGATTACCCTATTCCTGGTCAAAATGTGATACCTGCTCCGATTCAAATCTAGTTTTTCAGTAACTTATGATAAGCAAGTACTACTTAACACACTTTCTATTGCACAAGACATTTCTAGACATTCTGACCCCATGAAATATATCGTCCTTCAAAGCGCTTTTCTGCAAAGCACTATAATTCTGATTTTTGCAACATTTAAAGTCATTGAACAACCTGATAAATTATCAACATTCGGTATGAGGTCTATCTCCAGTACATTCAGTTTGAGAGGGGGTATAACTAGCTCCTGTACAGATTTAACCAAAGGGTACTGCCAAGTTCCCGTATATGGGCCAGATAAGGAAAAGACAGTGTTTTCAATGCCTTTAGGACTGTTCCAATTCAAAGTCCTTCTTTTTGGCTTGCACAGTGCACCAGCCACTTTCCAACGCCTCATGGATCAGTTCTTACAACCCTATTCCAATTTCTGTGGAGCTTATATTGACACTATCGTCATTTAAAGTAAGACTTGGGAGGACCATCTCTTCCATCTTTATACCATCATGAAAGTCCTCAGAAACGCTGGCCTGACTGCTAATCCAGCTAAGTGCAGATTGGCTGAGTCAGCCATAAAATACCTTGGCTTCTTTGTAGGGAATGGGAACGTACAGCCCCAGCATGAGAAGGTGAAAGCCGTCTTGGATACACCAACCCCTAAGACCAAAAGGATTATCCCTAACTTTTTGGACAAAACTGCCAGTCTGACAGATAAACTTATAAATGCTGAACCTCAGAAACTTCATTGGAATGAAAAAGACGAAATATGTTATAACACCTTGAAACAAACTCTGTGCCAGAACCCAATCCTGAAGGTAGTCGACTTCTCTAAAGAGTTTGTACTACAGACGGATGCCTCCCTTACAGGGTTAGGAGCCGTCCTGTCCCAGGTTTGCGATGGATTGGAACACCCCATATTATTCACTAGTCGCAAGCTGTCCCACATGAAAAATATTACTCTGTGTTGGAACTAGAGGCCGTGGTCATCAAGTGGGCCATCATCCATCTTAGACACTACTTATTAGGATGAAAGTTCACATTCTTTACAAATCACTCATCCCTAGTTTGGATTAGCCAACGCAAAGACTCTAACCCTCGGGTCATGCAATGGTTTCTAGACCTACAATCCTATTGTTTCACTGTGGAATACCGAAAAGGAAAAGACCAGGGAAAAGTAGATTTTCTCCCCTGGTTCCCCTGTGAAACAAATGTGGTCACATCATATGGAGGAAGGGTAAGTGATAAACCTGAAGGTGTCTCCCTGACTAGTCCCATGGGATCTGTCATCCAGGTGGCCAGGACATAGCCATCGCTATTGAGATCCAGTTCCTGGGGGTGGACCAGTGAGGGAGGATCACCTGGATGGGGGTCCTCGGGAGTGGTTGTGGGACACTGAGGGGTGAGACACCGTATCCACCTTCTTATAAAACCTTTTCCCCATCCTACCACGTAGGATGCTCGGAAACTCCACCCTGCCCCCATTTTCCGACATGAATACTTTCACACACCATGAAAGACAACAGACTAAAACCAGAGCCGTTTACCTGACATGTCCCAACACAAGGGTCAGGCAAATTCAGGCAATTGACCAGAATCACACACATATGACGGCCCTTCCCCTTCCCCACGGGGATAAGAGGTGGAGCACAAGAGCACATTATGAGCAAGGCAGACTGCATGATGAGACAGCTATCCCAATACAGCAGTTCAAGAGGAGGAAAAAGGCGGTGAGAACCGAAAGGGTGACGAGGAGAGAAGCGACCTTGCCCTTTCTGACCCGTGAAGCCTTCGTGAAAGGAATCGACAGACTGTGAACAATAGCCAGCGTGTGTTGCAGCAGATGTCAACGGTACAAGAAGCCCTCCTACACTGATAATCAGGACAGGGAGAGATGATTGCTACCGTGGTACCGTCATTGACTCCAGAGACAAGAAAAGTCAAGCGGTTCATCACAGCCAAGGGGAGAGCCGATAAGAAACTGAACTGTGTTGAATGAAAGTTGCAAATGGCAAATTAGCAGAAAATCCAAGACCTGTTTATACCTCAGGGGAAAACCAGCTACAGAGGGGTTCGGCACCATATGGGTGCTCACTGGAGAGACTCTGGTTGATTCCTTGTTTTTGTTGAAACTACCAATAACAGAAGGCTCTAGGAGAGCCGCAAGGAAAAGGTCAAAGTGGTCATATGGGGGTCTAGCAAAATCCCCTGTACAGTAGAAAGTCTTTGACCACTGAAGCATTGGGAAACTAAGGGAAGAATCCTGCATAGTGAAAAAGTAGAAGGAACTAGGAGGCTGGCAAACGTGAACCCGACAGAGGGATGCCCGCAGAATGGGGCGAAGCATGATGCCCTAATGAACATTGTGTCGATGAAGAGTGAACCCGACAGAGGGATGTGCACAGTGGATTGTCTAAGAGGACACTAAGACTGGTTAATGCAACGGATGAAACTGTTTTGGAAAAAGCCGTAGTGAACCCGACAACCCGGAGTGAGGCTCACATTTGAGAAGGGTCTGAGCCCGGAAGAGGGGGAACCAGTGGTGAAAAGTCATCACCCAAAGTACATACAGAAAGGAACTTTTTGTTTATTATTTTGAACACATTAGGTCCTCGAAGGCAAGAGACTTTTTGTAGAAAAGAGACTTCACCAGCAAAGGTTCCGATACCTGAGAACGGAACTGTAGTCTTGTGCTGGGAAAGCTCGAGCGAGTGCTGTGCTCCGGAGTCCCGCCTTGATCCATGCTCAAAATATGGGGAAGGGAGACCCTAAGCTACCACATCTTGACTTATAATTTGTGAACACTTCTTTCTTTCTTGTGAGCCCGCACTATCCCACACTCTTTTTGTAAGGATTGGCAATCGTTTTTATTTTTAGTATAGGCCCTTTTATTTGACAATGCCACTAGGACTGCCTCATTATTATTTGATGGTCGTAGCTTGCTCCCATCTTAGATTTAGGTTTAGATCAGGTGTTTTTCCAACCTACCTATACAGTTTAATAAACACACTTGAACTGTGATCACATGTGTCTATCTTTACAGTGCCTAGCTGCCAGGTCTGACACCATCCATCAGATGCGTTGCTGGGGCGCGGGTTAGGGGGCTATAGCCCTGGGTCTTTTGGTTGTAGCCCTGGATAGAATCTCAGGGGCGTGCAACCAAACGGCTAGCTAGTTCCAAGTCCTGACAGCCCCAGAATTAGCATAGCCCCGGATCTTTTCCAGACCCAGAAACACCCCTGCAGTCCGTGCAGTAAAATGGACTGAGGTGGGGTGCTGGAGGGCGGGGTATCGGGGGTGTTCCCACGCTCAGGGCCATGCCCCCGAATGCCATACTCAATTTAAAGGGGAAGCTGAATTATTCACTGTCAAAGATTCTAGCACTGTCGCCATGTTGGGGGACACCCGCAGGAATAGGGACGGGACGTATGAGTATGCCCCTTATATGAGCCTCCAGCACACCTGATCAAATCCTTCTATAAGAGCTACTTGTAAAGAATTATGTATCAATGAATGGACAATTCAGGATAAGCTGGAACTGGCAATAATGACTTGCAATTTCCGATGACATTACTTTCCATTCAATTATTCGTTTTATGCTGAATCTTTTTTTTTTGCACTTCATAATGGGCGTTATCTAGCACACCCGTCGGCAAATTCCTGTTTCATGTACTTTTGAAGACAGGTTATTGAGGGGTGATGGAGCAGGGGAGAGGGCTAATTTGCAAACCATTCCTAATTAGCATTAGGGCAAACGTTGCCCTTGTGTAAAAATGTGTCAAAAATGTATATTTTTTGTAGTCTGGCAATTTTCGCCATATATTATTGTTTTGCTTGTTGCCTTTTCTAGCCTGCATTTTTATTTCCTGTTGGGGGAAGCATCATAGTGGCTTGTAGCATCATACAGGCAACATTGATTCTGGTTCAGAAGCTAATCGACTCAAATGTCAGGATAACTTGCCCTATAACTAAGGTATGGATTTCTCCTGCCTAAAGAAGATTCTTCATCTGCAAGTCCAAATCAAAGTTCTGTCTGTGTCAAAAACCTATGCTTGCCCTCACATTAGGAAATTAGCAAAGTGTGGGGTTCTTCTTGGCCAAAATAGTGTTCAAAAGTAAAGTCTCGGCTAGTCAGCTTAAGTCATTCCTATTTCATGCTCATTACAGTTCCAATTGCTGTTTGTTACACCAATATTCAACCAGGCCTTGAGGCTCCCTTCCAAAAGTTCAATATGGTACAGTTCACACAAAAGATCTTGGGGTTCCCTTCCTCAGGACAATAATTCTCAGCTCATTTGCTTCTCGCCAAGATTTAAATGTAGTACTTAATCTAAAGTTACTTGTTCAATGTAAGTAAACAACAGTTTCACCTGATCTGCTTTATCAATTAGTTCACAGTTCTCTGTGGCTTACTCAGAATGTCTTTTGATAGTCATCATTTAGGGATCCCTGGTCTAGCTGCAGTTAT
Organism: Ambystoma mexicanum; assembly: GCF_040938575.1. NCBI lineage: Eukaryota > Metazoa > Chordata > Amphibia > Caudata > Ambystomatidae > Ambystoma > Ambystoma mexicanum. The sequence goes on from NC_090929.1 coordinate 178,387,999, forward strand.
CAGACCACACAGTCCACCCATCACTGGTCAAACAACCCGGAACCCTATGTTTCTGCTTGGCTTGATTCAGGATGACTGATCTTCACAGTAGAGAGCTCTTTGGTATAGGCACAGTTGTTAGACTGCACGTCCACCCATTGCAGGTTGCACACCCATAAGTCTCCCCTTTTGGTTAGTTTGGACCCTCACAGGCTCTTCTGCCTTGGGCTGTGGGTTTTCCCCACTTGGCTTCCTTTCTGGCAAGTGCAACCCTTTTCCGCACCAGTCTTTACATTGCCACAAGTTCATAAATCTTCCTCACATTTGCATTTCAAATACTTTATTTGCCCTGTGCTTTAGTTCTGTTTACAATGTTGCTGATAAACAATTTTGACTTTCACTATGTCGATTAAACTTCCAAATGTTAATTTGGTATTCAATATCACGTGTTCTTAATCATATAGCAGTTTCCATTCAGTTTGGTATTCAGTAGGATGTGCTTTCTCTCAAATAGCAATTTCCATTCAGTTTGGCATTCAAAATTACTCGCATTCACTTGTGCTTATGGACCGTTACTTGTACCATGGGAGCGCCCCAGTCTTCCCGTGTCCTCTGACACTCACCAGCTCTTCGTGTCTCCCCATCTGTGGTCCCAGCTGCTCCCATTCACCTCTTCCGTGGTTGGGAAGCAGACCATGTTTGCTCAGCTCACTTGCCGGGCACGTCCTCGCTGTCTTCCTAGTTTTTGGTAACGAACGCGGACCACATTCTCTCTGCTCCCAGCTCCTTTCTGCAACAGGTCAGCTGTTTGGCAGCTCTGTCTGCCTGCCTTCCACTTTGAAGACTCCTGGTCCTGCGAACGCCACGCGTCCCACTCTCCCTGGGTCCTGTAGACCTTCCGGGATCTTTGCCGGTCTCCAGACTGCCTAGCCTCGCTCCAACGTGGCAGTTCTCCTTTTCCATTCACCTCATTGTCTCTCCTTCCTTTGTACACCTGAGCCCTATTAAGGGTACTCAGGTTTGTGTTGTTAACCTGAATTGCCTGGCTACATTGCGCCCAATTAATGGAACATGCCTGACCTTCAGTACTGCGTGCTCTTACACCTCTCTTATTCGTCTCAGTACGAGAGTGGTATTGGCAATAGGAAGTGTGGATTGCTCCTAGTGCCTCTTCCTCTTCTCAGTACTTGGCCATTTACAAGGAGAGATAGGGCATGAGTGGACGTAGCCCATGAAGGTGGAGGAAAGTGGGGTTGAGTCAGTGTTAGGGAAGGGGAATACCCTGTCTCACCCCTAGATGTTTTCTTCTCCTTCTTAGGTTTTTGTGGGAACATAGGGCAGTTGGTGGATTGTGAACTATAATAGGAACTATATAAACTGCATGATGGTTTCCCCTTTTTCCTGCTCCCCACTGTTTTGTTCCAGTCCTGACATTTTGTAAACCTAAAGGAGCAAAGATGGTACAGGGTTGACAATAACCCATAAACCTAGAGGGAAGGTGGGGTATTCTTCCCACAATCCCTAAGGGCCCTCTACTCAGGTGATCTTCCCTTGCTGGTCCACCCCTAGGGTTGGGATCCAAAAGCGATGGAGCTTCCCTGGCCTCCTGAGCAAAGGGTCCCCAGGGAGTAGAGGTGAGAAAACCCTCAGGTTTGTTTTGTTTGTTTGTTTATTTATTTGTATAGCACTCCAAACCCAGGGGTAGAAGGGCGCTTAAGAATACGGTTACAAAGTTTGAAAGTATCTTTGTGTTACATACTTCGAACAATTTACAATACATACATATAAGAGCAGTTATCGATAACAGATATCACTATACAGTGCAGATACAGTACGCACAATATACAATTTACAATATAGATACAAAGCCTAGACCAGTTACTGCACAGGGTGAAAGGTTTGGTGTTAGAGGGGCTACTCATTGTTTAGGAGCTAGCTGATGACCTGCTTCCTGAAGGTCTGGAAGGATTTGATAGTTTTAATGTTGAGAGGTACGGTGTTCCAGAGTTGGGGGGCAAGTACTGTGAAGCTTGCGCCTCCAGCTCTTTTTAGGCGGAATCTGGGCACTGTCAGGCATAGAGTGTTGGAGGATCTAGTGGATCTGGTAGCAGGTTTCATGGTGAATTTGTCAGCTAGATATGGTGGTGCTAGATGATTGAGGGATTCATATGTGAGGCAGATGGTTTTTAAGTAAATTTTTTGACGTATGGATAGCCATTTGCAGGCTTTCCTGGTGTCGGAGATATGCTCTCGTCTAGGAATGTTGAGGGCCGCGCGCAGAGCGTTATTTTGTATTACCTGCAGCTTGCTGAGTACAGATTGATTAGCACCTAGGTACAGGCTGTTGCAATAATCCAGTTTGGATTGTATGAAGGCCCTGGCGAGGGTGAGGCAGCTGTTGAGAGATAGGAATGGTCTGCTGGCCCTAATGAGCTTGCTGGTGTAGGCAGCGGCTGAGGCGGTCATGTTGGTGTGTTTGGTGAGGTTGGTGTTGGCATCTAGATAGAAGCCAAGGGTTTTCACACTTTTGGCAATAGGGATGGTGTGGCCATCGATGGTGATGTTATTGTAGCTAGGATTAAGTTTTGCACACTAACAATCTTTGTCACTATTATTAACCCTTCCTCGTAATCAATTTGTTGACCTCAGGAGTGTGAAGGACTGAGTCGGCCGAGCTGGGGTAACAAATCCACAACCTCAAGGCATTGTCCTGTTTCTAAGGTGAGGACGTTGCATTTGAGCTATTAGACCACATGAAAGCTATGGGAGGGCATCACATGCTCCAGAAAAACAAGGAGGGCGCATTTCTCAACAATCACTGCTCTCGGTCAGTGGGTGAGATAATCATGATGATTTGCTGTCTTTATACACACTCTCCTGTGTTTCAAGGTGCCTAACTTGGGGGATAAGGAATTCTCACTGTAATGACTTGCCCCTCGTGCACCAACGCCCATAATTAACCTAATCTATGCAAAACCTAGGGGATATGCAAATGCTTTGTTTTGCATGTTTCCATGATCAACTCGATTTTTTAAGATCAGGATGTGAGGCACAGTGGTCCATCCATGGCCGTCAACTGTTGAATGATCCAAATGATTATATCAAAGAGAGTCAAAAGCAAGGAGGAAAGCTTGGTTGTTGTTTCAAGCAATTAGCTTCCACCCGCCTTAGGACCGTGTCAATGGTATGCCCACTTGTGGGGGTCCCCTTACGTGGGTGGCCCTCCCTCCAAGCAGAACCATGATCAATGTTGCATTATACAAATAATGGACTCAACCAACCCAGTAAGATGCCTAAGCATATACAAAAGGGAGGGAGAAAAGAAATGCAGAGGAATCTAACAAAATCATAAACTACCACAAGCATGCAGATTTTCATAACAGAGCACAGTTGTCAAAAAGAGCACCCACTCTTAGCATATGATGTACAGAAAGTTCCTCCAACTCCCACAAACAAAACACTGGATCAAATTCATAAGGACCTGTGTATTGTGCCAACTACTGCAAAATGTCCTATTCAAGAGCACCCACGAAAGCGTTCATAGATTCTAAAACCAATCGGCCATGAGCCCACTGAGCAGTACCAAGTTGGACCATCCAGGCTCTCCACTGAGTTTTCCTGGGTTAAAATGGTTTTCTACACAGCCGTTGGGGGCTGCAGATCCAAAATACCTTTGTAAACCTGTTCCAGATCATGTGACCAGCCATAGAGAAACATTAGGAGCATAACCTGGGAATACAGGCAAGAGTCAACCATGCAGATCTTAACGGGTGAAACTGTAAGGTTGTGGACCCATGGCGAAAAAAAAAAACGATGAAACTATTGGCCTTTTAAAACAATCTGAAAAGAAACAGTTTCCAGTAGACATTCTATTCCAATCTTCCACTGACTCGTGCCCGTCCGAGAGTCCTCAACCGAGTGCTCATGCCCTCCCTCATGTAATTGAACCATCTACTAATTGATGTGAAGGGGCTATGAGGCGACAAGCAGGCGCTGTTCCAAAATACAAAATGAATTACAGAGGCAGAGATGGAGAGTGATGCAGCGAGGGAAAGCCAAAGAGAGAGAGAAGTTAAGTGACGGAGAAAAGACAGAGGAGCGTGACAGAGTCTGAGGCTGGGAGAACAGGTTAAGAAAACGTACCATTCGCTTTTATTAAAATCTAAACTCCTTTTAGCATCATTTTATTAGAGGAAGACACATCAGAATACAAAAAGGTAACCAAAAAAATACATTGCTTTTGCAAACTACAACTTTGCAGGTAGATACATATTACAGCATTCTTTTGTAAACTACAGTACAAAGTAGTTTGTAAAACATTACTGTAAGTACTGGCACCGGCCGACTTTACCACGCCTGTGAGGTGTTGCAGCAAAGTCAATACAGCACAATTTTACCAAGAAATAACATCTTGATGGAAAGGTTGAAGACAAGTCCCTTTCACACACACACTCACATCAAATGATTGTTGCTGTTGGGCTTTTGAAAATATTTAACTTTTATTTTTATCCTAAGTAAACACAGGGTTGTGTTGCAAGCAGTTCCATGATGTTCTTGTGTGTTCCATCCCTGCTATCGGTAGACGATAGTTGCGATAAATCCTGTGTGGCATAATATAAGTTTCACTTGCTTAGATTTTTTAAACAAAATCCTCTTTTTACAACATATTTACAAATATAAAACATCGGCCACAGGCTTATACGACACTACATGGTTGAGTTTTTTGTCTCTCACGGAAGTATGCACCTTTGTACAAAGGATGAGACACAGCAGTCAGAATGCCCAGTCTGGTGACAAGTCACATAAAAGGTTACCTGTCCCTCTGAAAACCAAAAATATCAGTGCGCACATACATCTAATAAATAGTTTGAAGAGGTGGACTTAATATTACAGGTGGGTGAAGTCAGATTCTTTCAACATTTTCAAGGATAAGATTTGCTTATAAATATCTAATACTCAATTGAATGCAAGCCGTTTAGTTTACAACACCAGGGATTCCCATCAGTAAGCCAGTTAGAGCCCATCAAAGCATCAAATACCAAGTCCTCCAATGGGATCTTATGCTGTAGGGTTACTGCTGAAGTTCAGGAGAGCCAATGCAAATTATTAACAATCTTTTGTAAAGCAATGCTGCCAATTCCTTTAACATGCTTGCCCCAGCTCAATGTGTTCACTCTTATATCATAAAATAAGCACACACCATGAAAATATTATCAGACTATAAAAATATATTTAACATCCATTCATGTTCTTTCTGAATTCTTTTAGGGAACTGTCATTCAACACGTGTGCTTTTTAGGATACTCTATGATGAAATTTAGCTTATTGAAATTTTATGGCGCAGAAATTCTAGGATTCAGATTTTCAGCAGTAGTCTGTGTTCAAAGTAAGAACAAAAGATAGAGCTAGTTGTGAAAGTCAAATATACATACAACTTTGTAATACTGAAACTGTAAACAAAGATTCGTGATAAAAATGTGATCTCAAGAGTTTCCAGGGAAACATTTTTTTAAGATACGTTTCAAAACATAATGTCCATAGGTTTCCTGTTGTTCCATTTCCATGTGCAGTTGATATTCACCCAGCCTCATTTCTTGTCTTTGCTTTCCAAGGGAAATCAATAAATACATGTATTTTTCACAATCAAGAATCTTTGCTTATATCTTACAAAAAAATATCAACATTATATTAATGATATGGATAAAAAATTCTCTCTGAAGAGCTAGTTTCAAATGTCTAGAAATGTAACAAAGCATTGAGCTTTGTGTCTTTAGAAACAGAATGTATAAATAAAAAAGGCAGTGTTTTCATTTAAAAGTACATAAATAAATACTAAAAAGTTTTTAAAATGTTTTTCTTCTGTATAAAAAAGTATAAAAGGATCCTTCAGTCAAACCACAGTGTCTTTAGAGTTTTTTCAAAAGTTTCTCTTAATTATATATTTAGTTAAACCTCAAGTTCCACTGTGTACCGCTGTCTCTAAAATAATTTAGGTCACTTAAATGCCTCTGGGATATGCCCCATTTGTGCCTGCATACTTGTAGGAGGGCTAGAAATACCTTCTGACCAATCGGAAATGTTGGAATGTGGCGAGGAGCTTGACCATTGGTCTGGTGATTCAGGGGATGGAGTCAAAAAGGGGTGATCTGACACTTGAAGTTGGTGGTTAGGGGTGTTATCCATAGGGGAAGAGTAACTGTGTTGGGATGGTGGGGTTAAAAACTGTGTAGTCGCCATAGACTGGGTCAGAGAGGCTGGCAGCGATGATGTTAGTAGCTGGGTATCTTGAGGCAAAATTGTATGGACAGCCATATTGTTGCCTGTCATCTGCTGCAGGTCTGCCTGGGTTAACTCATTACTGCAGAATACTTGACCAATATGATTGTTAGCAGTGGAGCTAGAATTGTGGTGTTGCTGCTGCATATTTTGCTGCTGCTGCATTTGATGCTGCTGTATCTGCTGCTGAATTTGCTGTAACTGCTGAGGCTGCAACAAATGGGTTTGTGTGCCCAGCCTGGTGTTTGTCATGGCCTGGTAGCCAATCATTTGGGACAAGCTTGTTGTAGGCAAGCCATTTTGCAGGGATGTCATCATGCCATGAGCTTGTTGGTGGGCACCAGACGGGACACCATTCCTCAGTGCAGTGTACGGGTTCGAAACCATCTCATTTTGTAACCTTGTCAGCCAATCACACTGGCCATTCATGGGTGGCCGCCCACCTACAGTAAAGTTTAAAGATCCACTGCTCATTACAGTACTGGGGCTTGATACAGAGAGATGGGAAAGGCGCGGAGGTCCCGACTCGAATGTCATTCTGTTGGAGCTTGCCATTGGCATGTCCTGCTTTACGGACATACCGTGATGACTATGGGTCATGTGGGCGTCAGTAATTCCCGGCAAATGATTCAGAGCCATTGATGGGGACTGCTGAAATGGAGAGGTCATCAGTGGCGGGGAAGCAACATCTGAAATGTATCCGTGAGGAGATTCAAGGGAGTCTACTGGCGACAATCCACCAGAGCCATCCAGGAGACTTTTGCCATCTTGTGATTTTTTCCTCCTGGCCTTCATGTCTTTGGACTCTTTTCCACTGCAGCCATTGCTTTTGATACTTTGCTTTCTGGCTTTCTTGCCATGAGCAGCAGGTTTCATGTTGGCCATGTAACCATTGGGAGAGCAAATTTGAGGTGACAATGTGGGTCCCCCAAGACCATTTTGCATCTGTGGGCTCCGCACTAGGTTATACTCGTCCAGCAGTCGCACAATGTCATGGTGCATGCGCTCTTGAGCAATGTCTCGGGGCAGCCTGTCCATGTGATCAGTGATGTCTCGGTTTGCGAAGTTTTCCAAGAGAACTTTGCCGGTCTCATAGCTTCCTTCCCTTGCCGCAAGAAACAATGGAGTTTCCTCCTGTAACATGGAGAAGACAACAAGGAAATAGACTTAAATCAAATCTTTGTTTTTCATTCTGATGTAATACTGTTACAATGTAGCCGATGCTCAAAATATAATCACACATTGAATCCTTTGCCCATCCCATTTGCATCTACATATTTTAACACACCCGCACACATGCACAAACACACCCACACCCACACACACTATACGACAGCTTATTGGTGTAAAACACCTACTGCTGTCCATATTTTTGTGCACAAAGTGAAGATTACCGTTAACCCTGGTTTCCCAGTCTGGAAACTGTACCATGCTTTGTGTAAATGGACCACTTACTCTGGGCACAAAGGTATCGCCTAAAAAATTACATTGAAAATAACGAGACCGAAAAGGCTGAATTCTTTTAATCAAATCTTTCGATTTTGTGCAACTTTTCCACAAACAATAGATGGGGGGTGGGATAACGGAATATATTATGGTAGGAGAAGTGTGGGTCTGGAGGGCCTGCGGGTGGTCTCGCCCGCATTTAAAATGGAAAAAAGTGCACAAAAAATAAAAGGCATTTTTGAAATTCGATTTAAAAAAAAATGTTTGGCATTGTTATTTTCTTTTCTGATATAACGTACATGCGGGCACAACTCAAGGAACACGTTGGTGGACGGCATCCATCCACTTTTTTCCACCTCTGTGTTTTAAAGCATTTTTTTAAAATGCTAATTTGCTGCACTAAATTGACATAAAAAGTGGCAGACCCAGCATGCAAATCCGGGTCGTGGGGCCTGAAAGACCAGAGACTTAGCACAAGACCACAGAAACTTCATATCATGAATGGATCAAAATGTCTCAAATTGACATTCTGCTATACAGCACAGATATTAGTACAAATTCCTAGATACACTTAGCCAGCATTGTTGTTAATACATCTACTCTTGGCAAATACGTATTCGTCCTGTGCACTTTCATAGAAAAGACAGTTTGAAATACATTTGCATATTTCACTTTAGTATTTATTTATTTATTACATTTATATAGCTCGCCTAAACCTCGGCATCCGGGCGCTTATGTCCACTGCCTGTTATGACACTTGCCATTGCGTACGTCAGAGTCCCCTCACTTATTTTTTTGTTACGACTTTAGCCCTGCAATTATTACTGATATTCTGGGTTACAGGCCCTGAAACTCTCCCTGGTAGAGTGGGCCCCTGTTCCAGCTGCTAGACAGGTTAATATTCTGTCTTTTTTCTGTCGATCTAGCGGCCATTACCTTATTGTCTTGCATGTCTTTATTGGCCCCATTCTTCAGAAGTACCATCGCAGCGTCCACATTGTTCACAGCGGCAGCCCAATGGAGAGCCGATTTACCTGCAGGCATAAACAGCACAGGGTAAGTACACACAGCACACCAGCAGCTCATTTGGCAAATGCGTGCTGCGAGAGAGCGCTTTGCCTACCGAGGTCGTCCACTGAGTTGACATCGGCCTGGGAGTTGATGAGCTCTTCCACCATGCCCTCCACTGCCAGGCGCGCTGCCAAAATCAAAGGGGTTGTTCCATCCTGCATACGGGCATCCAGGTCGGTAGCTCGGTTCCTGATCAGAATCTGTATGTACCAAGAAAGGTGAGGGTGGCAGAAGATATTAGGGTGATATTAAGGACTGTGTCTCACTACTTAGGTATTCATCTCTTCACTTTTAAACATATTTAGGCATACCCCCTTCCTACTAATCACACCCTTGCATGCGCCCATGAAGGTATCCCTATAGTCGTCCTTGAGACCTCTTCACAGTCTTCTGAGCCCCTCCCTCCCACACACCATGGCGCAGTACACAACAGCAATCAATCAATCAATCAATCAATCAATCAATCAATCAATCAATCACTATATGGCTTTTTTGGGGACTGGTGAGATAAGCGTTGTAGGATAAGGAAGGGACCGCAAACAACCTTTTAGATCCTGGTAGGATCCACATGATCTTTCCTCTTTCCAACAGAGATGCACCTCACCCGGGTTCCCATGATCACTGACAATCAACGATCAATTACGGTTCCTCCATAGTCGGTCCACGAGGGCCATGTTTTGCCCATGATAGTGTCTACATTTTTTATCAAATAGAGTGCTGCATTAGAGGGCACTATATATTTCTGGCGGCTACACTTCTACGGAACAGGATATGTTCCTTCGGTCTGATTTTGCTCTGTAGAGCCATCGGTAGGACACATTTATACGATACATCATGGAAAACAAAATAAACCTCCACCGTAACCCGAGAAGCCGAACCAACACCTGCAGAGCTTTGGAGTCTGGGGTGCTGCTAAGGAGTAATGGACGAGATTCACATGCGCAAAACCATGTTCTCTGCTAACTTGTCCACTTGCATGTGCTTTTACAAGCAATAGTGTAGTCTGCAAGAGAAGGTTAACTACTGCTTAGGGGGAATCTTAAGATCTTAATTCACGACATGTCTCAAAAGAAGGCGGCTCAATTATTCGCAGTCTGAAAAGAGCTTTTGACATCATGTACGCTACCTATTGGAAATCAATGCTTACATACTCTTTATGTTGCATCGGTACGCTGCGTTAGCACTGGAAGGATCAAGGATGGGGGCCTCTTACCTGGAAGACACCCTGAGCATCAGCAGCAACAGCAGCATGGAGCGGGGTCCTCCCCATGTTGTCCTGAACGTTGGCATCGGCGCTCGCCTCCAGCAGGCGCTTAGCGGCGTCTGAGCGTGCATACCGTGCTGCCAAGTGGAGGGCCGTCTCTCCTGTTCGGTCGGTCTGATTGTGCAGATTGGCACCTTGATAGAGGAAGTCTGAAATCATGTTGGCGGAGGCGTCCTCCTCCTCTTCACTGTTCCCCGTTTCGAGTCCTCCACCGCTGCATGAAGCGATCATAAGTGGGGTAAACCCCCCTGGAAAGAAAGGAAAACAATTGCAAGTCAGAAAAGGAGTATTTGCAAAAAGATCAAGAGCAGTCTTTAAATGTATTTAATGAGCGCATGCTAAGGCTACCAATTCACCATTTACGGGTGACGTCTACAAACTCGTTTCCGAGTACTCATCTCACTAATGTTTTCACAGGCTACTTAATTAAGCCATAGAGCTCATGGGGGCGGGAGCGGGTGGACATTAATGTTAATGTTAAAGATCATTTGTACTGCGCGGCTCTGAAAGATAAGAGTGTGGCGATAGGGGTCGGGGGGTGTTGAAAAAGCCTGAATTAGCACCAAGAGTGAAGAAGGGTGTTAAGGACGGCTGCGGGTACCTAAGACTCCTGAGGGAGCTAAGGGGATTTGCAACCAGGGATTAGGGAGGACCAGACGGGAGCCAAGAGAGGCGAGTTAATAAAGTGGGAATGCCGTCCCCTCCGTCTCACGTTGACGGCAAGATGCAAGAGGAAGGCGGGGCATGTTGCCACATGGGCTGTAGCGCAGAAGGGAAAGGGGCAGCAGCAGACAGCAATGGTGCAGGGGAGTCTGGGTGCAGGCACTGAGCACGCTCCGCTTGTCCCAGCCAGACAAGAAAAGAGGAATTCCGAGTGACTACCAGGTAATAGAGCCTTGCATTTCTCAGAAATCCCCGATCCTCGGCCAATCAGAATGTTCCATAAAGGGTTCTAATGTATGCGAATAAGGAGAAACCAAAATGGTATGAATAGGTTTTAACTCATTTGATCATAACTGTTTTTTAACCATTTCAGAATAATTTCACCCAGACCATGTCACATCATAGGCAATGTGATATATTGTATTGTATTTGGTTATTTATATAGTGCTCTTTCCCCAATGCGCTTTTTCCTCGGTTGGAATATCGTGCTTTCTCTTGAATAATGAGCCAGGCGAAGGCCAGATCAATGGGCGGATGCAAACAATAACATGTTACTAAATGTGTGAGAAGTAAACATTTGAAATGGATGCATGGGTGAGCAGGAGTGATAAGGAAATGTGCATGAGTAAATGCAGAGTTGGACTCTGAAGGCGCTGGGGATGCTGCATGCACTCTGGTGTAGTTGTTACGCCGCCTCTTCTATTTCCCTTTCCACCTTTATATACAAAGGGACTAATCAGATATCATCACGAGCTTAAAAATGCATTCACAAGTAGGTGTGTTTGTTTGTAAACAATGAAATGTTTTGCAAACAAAATAGATGTTATGTCCTCAACCTGGGTTGATAAAGAACTGCAAGGGGGCCAGGTGGTTTGCAAATGATTTACACTGATTTACCGTTTTTCAGAAAGATATAAAATAGGACTGTGATGGCATATGACAACCAAGAGACGCTTTCAGCATGTCTCCATTTACACCCTAATTCCTCTGATCCCTCTTCTGCACCCGGCTTTGCTAAATTTACATGTCATGTGAAGCAACACAATTTGAGCTCATTGCACCAACTTTTGTTGTTTTTGTTAAAAAAGAAATCTGCTTTATCACGTACTCCCAGTCACAGGGTTTTTTCAGGACCTCTACTTGTGCAAATCCTATTGCACAGAAAAAGAGCACTTGCTTTTCATATCATTTGTTCCCTGTGGAATGTGAATGGTTTCATAGTCCATCCGCCCTTCTACTCATTCCATATTTTTAATGAACAAACAGTGACTACAGGCATCCTCTTGCATTCGCCCTATCACGCAGCCATGTTAAGATAGACATCGAAGTCGCGAAACAAAAAACATGTAGGTAAAACGTCTGCCCTTACCGGGACCACGAACATTCACATCCATGCAGTCTGCATCAATCTCGCCTTGCGGTGGGGTCGGGGCCATGGCAGGGATTCGCAGGTCAGCAGCGTCCAGGTGCTGCTGGGTCCACTGCCGGTGATCGGGCTGATCGTTCATGTCCGCTAACATCGACTGCTCTTCAAACTAATGACGACAAGAATGGGGTCGATTAAACTGGGAGCATGGAGCTTGCCAGGAAGAAGTGGCATTAAATGACAAGAGGTCTACGTAAAATTCTATAGCTCCCTTCGAAAGGGTTCGTCGGATACATCGTTCAAGATTCTGCGGATTGACTCCGAAATTTTATTTTCAATCATGTTTACGGCTGACTCCACGCTCTACGGTCACGCAAAAAAATAACCTCTTGTAGCTGACTCACCCTAAATCTTTTGCTATCCAGTGTTTCTTCATCACCCCACTCATTCTGGTTGTCATCCATTAAGTCAGTGGAATTTTTTAGGGGTCTTTAAAATAAAGAGACAAGAGTGAATAAAACCCAAAGAAAAATTAACGATAACAGAATCTACAAAGGGCATTTGGCCATTAACAAAAACATCCATCCATGAGTTCTATTGTTTGGAATCTTATACTCGCATTATACATCAGACAGGTGCACGCTGACCTACGAAGCGTGCACAGAGGGTGCATCTCGTTGGCTGCAGCCTTGACGAATAATAAGATGACTTACTTCAAACCCACGGAATCCTCCCCTAGAGGCTCGCGTCGCTTCTTCTTGTTGTTCTCAGTCACTTTGAAGCCTTCGGGGAACCAGAGCTGCCCGTGCTCCCGGTGCCGCTTGCGGGACACCAGGACGCCCATGCCAATGAACGCAATCAGGACGACTGCCGCCATCACCACGTACATAAGGTACAGCTGTGAACCCTTTGTTGGCTCGCCCGTTTCACCTGGAAAGAGGCAGGGAGCGGTGAGATGCGGAGGCATTAAGATGCATTTCAAGCCAGTAACAGGAGCAAAAATGAAACGGAAGGAGTTCATATTAATCAGAATTGCTAACTATGCCTCCATTCAGCCCAATAAAAGGCTGCTGCACGGGGAAACTGCTTTACTTTCCTCCCTTTGGGAGCAAGGATTAGCAAACTTCAAATCAAGCGCACTTGCACTGAGCTGTTAAGACAAAGGATTTAGGGGGGATTTTCAAGATACAAACTTCAACACGTTGCATAGGCCATCGATCAATTTCTTGCTTTATAAAAAAAACGCAGTAATGATTTTGAAACAAATCCATTGGAGAAAAATAAGATATGGTCTATTCACTTCAGTGAGCAGAAAAGAGGGTGTCCCCCATGATATGACTGCCAAGCAAAGCAGAACTCGTGGCGGTGTTGCAGTGCTCATTATCTGAAAACTCAACATTATTTCAAAGGATGCTGGCACTCCCGGATCTACCGTATCAATTTCTTCCAAGTTCAATAGTACGCATCTCACCAGTTGATGTCTATCGGAGCACAATGACTACTTACTTTTGACTGCTTCAATCTTGTAAGGGATGTTGAGGTTGCCATGTGAGGCCAGGGCACCAAGAAAAGCTGCCACGTCAGTGGCACTTTGGAAACACTGGGACGAGGATTGGAAGCACTGGCGGTTGTCAATCTCCAGATACACAATGGACCTATAAGTATGACAACAATTTGCAAGAATAAGACGGAAGAACAGACAGGCACCTGATCAACAGAAATAAACAGAACATGCCAATATATACAGTTCCATCTGTTTTTGCGAAAACTTGCTGCCCCTGGTTATGAAGGTCAGTGAGGGTAACACTCTAATGACAGGGTACTTTAATTTGTCCAGAACTATGTTAAGTTTGACCACTAGCATTTGTAGAATATTTTTTGGGATGAATTCTTAGGTAACCCCAACAGCCACCATTAGGTCACTAGCAGGATTAATCATCTGGCAAACTTGTTTTATTTTTTATTTTAATTAATTTTATTTACATTGTAACAAAAACATTACATTTGAACAACAGCATCACCTATCAAACCTACAAAAGAAACCAACACCCCCCAGCACCCTGATCAACCTCCAGAGATGCCTTTGAACACTTTAAACTTATTCTGATTCCTATAGAGTACCCTTTCCATCAACGACAACCTGTGCATCTTATGTGCCCATTCGTCAACTGAAGGCCGGGTTGTAGACTTCCAGCCCCTAAGTATTAGCTTCTTAGCCAAGGCCGCTTCGAACAACCATCTCATTTGTGCCCTGGAAAGATCCCCCAACAAAGGGTCTTCCCTCAAAATTAGTCTCAAAATCAAAAGCCAACATCATCCAAAGGACTTTGTTAAAAATCCACTCAAAATCACTCCAAAAGAACCTTACTCTGTTGCACTCCCATAGCATGTGTTCTAGTGTACCAGCCACCTGTGTGCAACCCCAGCAGAAGCCATAGATGTATAAGCGTGTTGTTGGTGCCATAGAAGCGGCCAAACCATTAATGGAGAGTTGTCTATGAGGTTGAGTGAGGAGATGACCAAGGTGCGGTGGACGAAGATTTGTGGTAATGTGGCTCTCTCTTCTCTTAACCTGAGCGAAAGGTCTAGACAGATTAAAATACTGCATAGAGTGTATTGGACACCTGAACGTCTGTATAAACGTGGCATCACGAACTGGCGAGCTTGTAAATGACTACAAATGCTACAGTGATGTTTCGGCCCTAAGCTAATGCCTTTTGTTAGATATGCACGGGGATCACCCCTCAAACCTTGCGCTCCGTTTCCTCTCAACCTTGTGTAGGAAAGGATTTGGAAGCCTACCCAGCATTATTCATAATGAGCTGCCAGTTCTTATTGCGTTCTAGTCATGGACCATGACCCACACCATGTAAGGCATTTCTGTTTGAGATGCTTAATAAATACATACAAATGTGTCCATGAAATGCTTTACTCACCCTTTGATGTCCATTTGGTCTAGTTCCCTTCGCTGCCGGCTGTTGGATGATGCATAAAGGGACATTTTTACTTTGCTGAAGGCACTGGTAGAGACGTCGGACCAGGACTCGGTAGAACGTTTGATGTGATGCTTGGTCAGCTCTTCGTCGCTGCCATAATATGGAATGATCATGTACTCCCCTTTGCTGTCCTTCTTGAAAACCACATTGGTGTGAAGGACCCGACTCAGCTCTCGGAGGAAGTTGAAGGAGTTGTTCTTCAGCGTTTCCGGCGGTGTAAGGACGACAAGGACCAACGTGCCATCGGCAAGCTTCTCCGGCATGTTGTTGGAACAGTCCAACCCATCCCATTCACATTCTGCGTTATTGCAGCCTTGGTCACAGTGGCCATCTTGAAAATGATCTTTGCAGTACTGGTCGTACAGAGGACTGTAAGCAAAAGAAACCAAACAGCAGTGAGATTTTATTAAAATCAGTACAAATATTCCCTTTGTTACCTCATACTATATAATTCGGTCCAAAGAGAAAACTCGAATTTGTCCACACATTAACTTTTGTCAAAAAGAAGTAATAATACTGGCAGATTTTGCGCTAAATATTGCATGTCTGATTGAATGAACACTGTGTTTCATCTATAAAAATGCATCTAGCTTAGTGTTTTGTAGCTCTTTTGGGGGAGAACAACAGGAAAGAACTAGGTCTTTTAATGGGCCTGCAAATGTTTGCGATTGATGCCCGCATCTACTCTAGCAGAGGCAGGAAATGTAATGCTGCTGTGAAAACTGAATAAGTACCTCCACTGAGAGCCCGATTTGGATTCCTCACGCTTGGGCAAGTAACTCTTCTATTTCTGTCAACTTCCTTACATTTATGATGTTTTAAAAGAATGCATGCTTGAAAAATTTGCATGGGAATTACTGAGGGACTGGGTGGCTGAGAAACAAAAAAGCATTGAAAGACCCACACACCAGCGTTTAATGACGTTGCACTCCCCACACACACAATGTTTTAACGATAGTCTGTTTCCAGTATTTCATGACTGCTTTCAGTGGAGAACAAAGTACTCTTTGTTTCTAAAGTTACTTAATGAGCAAGATTCACAGATTCTTATTCTGACATGAGGGATTTAACATTTCATCGTTAAAGAAAAGTGACTATACAATGATGGGAGAAGGCTGATCAGCAAAAGGGTACTTGACGACTAAAAAGGCATTTCTATATAAAGTATACACAAATATTATGTCAATTTCAAAGTTGTTTTATATAGAACACAGCTGGCGTTGGTATGACTGCAGTATTCTATCATGCTCAAAATCAGGACGGGGGTGTATTGTAACAAATTATTGATGAATGTGTGTCAAGTAAAATCGGAAAAAGCTGAGTAAATAGTAGAATTGGGGATATAGAAACTTCACGGACAGTAAAGCCATATATATGTGCAGACTCCATCATCCGTCACAGAAACAGTGTATTCATAGGATGTCCTTGTTTATGCTACTTACTTGCACTGAACTTCCACTTTCTGGCAGTCAAACCCATCATAGAGGCATCCAGCATTGTTGCATTGGGAGTCACATTTGCCATCGTTAAAATACTTCCAACACTGCAGAGACTGAGTGCAGTTCTTCCAAGGGTCATTGAAATTTAAGGAGCAGTCACCGCCATCCCAACCGCAGGCATGGTTGTTGCATTGGGCATTGCAGATCCTGTTGCCAGCATACGAGGCGCAAACTGGTATTTCGCATTGCTCCTCAATGTCGGGAGGAATGATGTCCCGGCCCACGCCGCCGGAGAAATCGAAATCCAGAATGTGGCAGTAGAGGCCGTTGAATTTGCCAGGGCACACACACTGGTAAAAGGGGGCGTCAGGAACAAACTTGCAGGTGCCGCCATTATAACAGGGGCTTGAATTGCAAGGGCTGCTGACGGGATACTGACACTGTGGTCCAGTGTAGGCGGCAGTGCACATGCACTGAGAGGTTTTGTGGATGGAGACGCAGGTTCCGCCATGCAGGCAACGCAGATTCCCACAGGATCGTGAATCATATTCACAGGTTGCGCCATCGTAGCCCTGAAAGAACATCAAAATGATTACATTTTACACCCCCCTCAAATAAGACAATGATGGTCCACAAACGCAAAAGGGAAATCACAGTATGTACTCATTTTGCAAACAAAAATATGTATCTAATCCAGCAGATGATAAACGCTTTTATATCACATTTGCCTATAGATACCATTAAGAAATGCAAAGTATTAAACATAGGTTCATGAAAGCTTATTACGTGCTTCTTCTTTTAGCGTTTGGGTTAGTGCGCACCAGATCTACCCACTGTTTTACATTTGGGAAATAAGTAGGCTTTATATTACTGGATGCTGCTTCCTTCAGATTTAATGGCTTTATGTATTGTATTTGGCCAAATATTGCAGCCCACCAGGTCCACTAAATTACAAGGGGTTCTTTGAGCATTCACACATCATGCATACATAGGCATGGTATTGACAGATATATGTGTTAAGGCATCCCAATTTTTCTTATGAATCAAAACCCAGGGATACAGTCAACATTCTTTCAGCTGCTCGTAATCTTTCCCCAGATCTTTATCAGGGCAAAAATTATCCTAATGTTAAGTGCGGGCAAAAATATGCCATTGTTGTCTGGGTGATAGGCCCCAGGTCTGTGGGTTCCAACAGGGAGGTATTCCCTCTAAAGGCCACTTTCATGTAAAACCAAGGAGAGTACAGTCACTACTGAAATGACATTTGAGACAACACTGACAAACCGGCAATGTTTCCACTGAATAAATAGCTACAAGACCCACTCAATCCTCCTATGTAATGCCATTACGAGGAACCTCTCATGTCCCGTAACTGCCTTACCCTATCAAATCGGAGTAATGCTGTCAATTAACTGTATATAACTCGCCTTGTATAGTATGTCTGTAAATGTATACTTTGCTGCTAATGTAACATATGTAATGTCTATGTATATTGATGCTAGGTCTGTAACCTCTAAGATACGTGCCCAGATGCCTTTGGGCCAGGTGCGCTATATAAATAAAATAAATAGAAATACAAATACTTACAGGTGGGCATTTACATATAAAGCCACGATCCGTGTTGCTAGCAACTGCGCAAGTTCCACCATTTCTGCATGGCTTTCCCTTGCAGCCATCAACCACTGTATTGCAGCGCCGCCCTAGAATAGGAAACCGATGTGCTTATTAGAAAAGGAAGTGGGATTGTATGATGAGCAGCAAACGGGTCTATGTGAAGATAAGGCTCTGCGTACCTGCATATCCCTGCCGACATTCGCACCTGTAGTCGTTGACCAGCTGGATGCAGTTCTGGGTTCCCCGAGGGTCGCAAGGGTTGGATAGACATTCATTGACATCTCCCTCGCAACGCTCTCCAACAAAGCCAGGTGGGCAATTGCAGTTATACCCCCCAACTTTATCAATGCACTTCCCGTTGTTAAAGCACTTGGGTTCCAGGGTGACGGCATCAAAGAACGGAGTGCAGTCATCCACGTTGATTTCACAATGTACGCCTAATGCAAAGAAATTACATAAAATAGAAGAATCACACAATTGTTTTGATTCTTTCAAAATGATATAACTCTGACCAACAAGGGACAGATCATAGTGCCGGGTCAGTTTCATCTGCTCATTTCCCTGTCTGCTTAACACTACGGATTCCATTTCATGTTCATGCAGCCAGAAGCCCTACAAGGCCACTTGACCATAGAGGCTGGGCTAATTGACCCAAATCCAGTCATGATATCGGGAAATTTACAGTAATTATGCATAAGAGGAAATATAATATGGTCACTTGTGCATCATTCACTGCTCATGTGACACCTTGTAGTGAGCAATGCAATATATATCCTTTCCCCCGTGCTACTAAAGTGTAAGAGCGTAGACCAATGACCAGACTTGAAGCTATCGCTTCAGTGACTGAACCCTAAAACTGCCAGAGGTCCATGGATTTACCTTGTGTTCCTCTGGGACAAGAGCATTTGTAGGTGTTGACAAGGTCGATACAAGCTCCTCCATTCTGACAAGGGTGGGAGAGGCACTCATTGATCTCCTCCGAGCAGTTAACCCCGTGATAACCAGCAACGCACTGAAATGAGACAAGCCACAGAAGGTGTTAGGCGGACACCTACAGAAGGTGTTAGGCAAAACGGGCACTCATTTATTTGTTACTCGCTATTGTAAACACAATTCAATGTTGTAATGCTTTGCTGTTGCCAATTCATTTTAATTTAGCAAAGGAGTGAACCCCTGCACCAGTGGTCTGCAACCTTAGGCTCCCAAGATGTTTTGTACTACATATCCCATCAACCCTAGCCCACATAGTCAATGGTGAGAGATCATGGAAATTGAAGTTCAAATTATCTGGAGCACTGTGCTCTACACAATGCAATAAATGAAGTCAAAGACATTGCTCCATGTGCACTCTATTTTTGTATTAGCCATTCGTTTTACTCTAAACAAGAGCTATTTACATACTGCTCACTCAATGACACTGAGCCATTGCATGTTTACTACTGTTGTCATTTTTGCTGTTCATGTATGTTGTTATATTGTGATAACACCTGCCAAAAGACTCTATGCAAAAATTGCGATCAATTTCTCAGATGACTGCTGTAGCGGGTGAGGAATGGGTATATTAAATAAAAGGCAGTGCTCTTTTTTAGGGAGTTGCCTAATCATCTTCAATTTAATATGTATCTGGCCATTTATATAGGTGTCTTCTACACAGTGTGGTGTCTGGATCTCAGTGCTATCATTCTGTATGGGTGAGAGCCAAATGGATGTGGGGAATGCTGGGTGATAGCAAGAGAAGAATGAGACAGGCTGCAAATCATCAGGCCAAAGTTTAACTCAAGAAAATCTACCACCACAGCAAGAACACAAGAGGGTCAATTTCTAAGAAAAATAAATGAACACATGCATCAAGTTACATGCCCAAGATTACACCGAGTGCCAGACGATAACCAGGCATAGAAAATGGCACCTGTTATAAAGCCATGTGATTAAAAGTAAAGACAGTTCCTCGCCACAGAATAGATGACATTGCCACCGAATATTATGAATATGATGTATGCACATTTTCACATGTTTTCTCAAAGTAGAAGAGCGGGCATACCTCGCATGAGTAACCACCAAGATAGTCAGTGCAGGTGGCGCCGTTCTGGCAAGGGTTGGGCGAGCACTCATCCACTTGCTCTTCGCAGTAGCTCCCAGTATAACCCGCCTGGCACCGGCAGTGATGGGTGTTGCCGGTGTCTTCGCAGAGACCAGAGTTCCTGCACAGATTGGCGACCTCGACTCCTAAACGATGACAAGTAACAATTAGCATCTGCGACACACAAGAAAACACGCTCATATCCTCGTAATCAGTCAGTGGCTAACATGAGCTTTGTCGGAGGAGTACAAAGCAAATGAAAGTTGGCAATGTCTTCAATAAAAAAAGAGACCGGTTACTTTAGTTACTTGCAGTATACTGTAGAGACATCGTACGTTGTTCCAAGGATGTATCCCCGTTGATCTCATGTATAACTATGTGCTCTGTGCAGGAAGCGACGTTTACAATAAACGTGTTTGTCCAAATCATCAAGACTACTCCAGAAAATGCATCAATGTCTAAAATATTTTTCTTTTCATGGACAAAGGTTTTTCTTCTCTTTTCATAATATAAACATTAGACAGGAGTTTTGTGAATGCCATTTCTTGTTAGCACCCAAAGTATTAATCAAAAAACAATTCCTTGCATTTCAACTTTGGCTGGATTTAAGAATCCACTAGTTGGCAATTGGCATGTACAGACCACCCCCCACCCCCCGAACGTGTCCCCAACAATATACAACATTATATTCAAAAAAGGATTTCAGAAGGTCTACTGATTGTCACCCACATGATCAGACACACATTTGCTTAGTCACTGTATTCACCTTGCTGTTTGGCAGCCACTTCGCAGGAGACACTGGGTACGTCACAGTAGAGACCTGTCCACCCGCTGTTGCACTCACAGCGGTAGAGGTTGTTGGTCTGCCAGCACTTGCCGCCATGCTTGCATGGAGAAGAATCACACCAGCGCACAAGATTCTGGTGGAAAAAACAAAAATGTTCAGAAATTGTCCTAGCGTACGAGCCCTGGAAACCAACACAACAGAACATGAGGACGGACCAGTTTTGGAAATTAAAGAAGCACTGCTAGAAATAAGCGTCCAATTAATGCCCATTATTCTGATGAGGAAGGGTTGGCAGTTTTTGAGCGGTTGTCTTTCACTCCTTGGGTACTTACTTGGCAGTTCAGGCCCGTATAGCCCTGCGGACAGGTGCATTTGTATGTCCCGTAGCTATCTTGACAGGTCCCGCCATTCAGGCATGGTTTGGAGTCACACTCATTGATGTCGTGTTCACAGTAACTGCCTATGAAGCCAGCTGGGCACCGGCAGGTGAAGGTGTTAATGCCATCCACACACGTGCCACCATTGAAGCAAGAGCTAAAACAGAAGAAACACACACACTGATGAGCACACATCTCCACCATGTAACCGTTGCAGTCTTTAACTACAGGTTTGAAACACCACTTCCTCACCACTTAAACTTACAAAGTAATGATATTGTGATTCTTTTGAACATAACATATTATAAGGTATTTATAGCCGGGTTAAGCGCATGCCTCTGATATGAGGAAATCCTGCTCTTCAGAAGTATGAATCCTGGCAGGGCCGACTCAGATGTTCATCCTTCCAAGGTCAATCAAAATTGGCTAATAATAAAAACTACTGTTCCATCTCCTAGAAGCGAGAGCAACCCAGCAAGGTGTGTTCTATAAAGACCTCACGATATATCATAGACAGGATGACTCACATAAAAAGTTCAAGCGTATAATGGAGAGCATAGACTTGCATGCTTGCAGTTGCAGGAGCACTCAACGGGCACGGGCAAAGCCTGGTTCATCGACAGATCCAGGTGGATGTGGGCTTGTAAGCGAGCCCGCAAATCAGCCAGTCTGCCCAGTGTTGAAGTACACATAACCTTTATAGGGCCATTTCTGAGCTTCCATCTCTTGCCAGAGGAGGTTTGCAGAATGACCATCTGCTCTGACAGCTACAAATCCTTCAAACTTGTAACTTAAATTATACCCATCCTTATTTTAAAATTGTACATCTTGTTTAATCATCTGGTAACATCAAAAACTCATTAGGTCCATCTAAGGATTTTATTTTTGTTATGATGCAACCTTTCAGCCTCCTTTTTGGATGACTATTCAATAGAGGTTTCATTTTAGACATTCTTCCTATGTGAAAAATGCTCCAGCCTTAATAGATTTTCTCACCCATGTCTGTATTTTCCCATTAGTCAACATATTGTATAGTGCACTCACCAAAGCCAAACCCTTGGTTGAAATGTGGGAATATCACTCACTGTAATATCTCTCGTCATTACATCTCTTCTTGAACAATCTAATCTTGGCTTTTCTTTTTTTGTTATGTAATGGAATAGGATAGGATAGGCTGCTCATTGAAAGATTTTAGTTGGACTGTGCAACACCTGGCAGTTATCCGAGTTAACGCTCAAACATAGCTCACCAGTTCAGCTCTAAGATGTGTTTTGTTTTATCCAATAGTAAAGTTATTCTCGGTCTTCTGAAGTATTAACTATCTTCATGAAATGTGTGCTATCTATTCTTATTGTTATTTGGCATTTATATACCGCTCCATATATCATTGGTGTGATCTCAAAGTGCTTGTGGGTTGAACGCCCTTGGGGACCGTAGTCCAGGTCAGTCGAGAGAGTAGGGTAGCATACATGTTTAGTATGAAGTCCCCCATCGATTTATTCCATCCTCTCAGTCGTTTAATAGCAGTTCTAATGGTGAACCTTTATAATGGCTATATTCCAGATGGACCATGCTTGCCCGTGGGCTTCTTGCTGTGCCGCGGTGTGATTGTATCTGCCCCATCCTTTCACAGGGAATGTTTTATGTGCAGGACGTGCTTGGACCCATCAATAGCCTATGTTGGCCCCACTTGCAGATGGTGATGCATGTATAAGAGTTGACTGTGAAAACTCAACCTACTCTCCACGTATACAAGCTACAGCGGCTCCATCGGTGATGGAACTGAAATGAAAATACACTACTTCAGACCGAGCGTAGACGGAGTAGTGACAACTCGACACATGAGCATTTGTGAACACACATTCTGCTGCCTCCCACAGAAAGCGTCAGTAGCAGTAGCATTCAGTAAACAAAATCCCACACGGTCACTGGAGGTCCAACTGTGCTCGTCTCCTTAAACCATACAAGTCGGAGGTACCCATACTCAGAAATAGGGGATTGCACTGTGTAACTAGCATTAGAAACAATGCACGTGCTGCTGATGTATGTTGAGAATACATGCCCATCAGCACATACTGTATTATGGCTTGACAGATGCGAACACATTTCTTAAATATTGCAGTTTGCATATGTATTTATTTATTTATATACAGGAGGAACAATGCCCATTTGATCACAAAAGAACGTACAATAAATAAGAAATCAGATTTGACAGGACACAGTGAGCTTCTTACAATGGGGTGAGTTTGAGGGACATTCTGACCAGGTTGTGGAGGGGAGTAAATGGAACAATCACTGGAGACAATACATGAGTGGATATACATAGATTAAGGACAACCAACATTGGACATTTATAAGTGCAGGTAGGCAGTACGGACAGCTGTGCTCAGGACATGACCATGATAGGTTAAATGCTAGAATGGAGGTAGAGGAAGTGAGAGCCTGTGAATCAGAGGAAGAACAGAGACGAGCTTGCAGATACTAGATATGTGCCATAAATATTGCAGCCAATGAATACGCATGATGTTGGAAAGGTGGGGTTAAAATGATCCGAACCTATTAAACAAACAGGGGGCTCTAAGATAGTAAGCGTATAATATTGTACCTCTCTGTGCAGTCAGGAGTGTTGTTCTCACAGTGAATCCCACTGAACCCCGATGGGCAGGTGCAGGTGTAGCTGTTAACGCAGTCAGTGCAATTGGCCCCGTTTTTGCATGGGTTGCTGGCACACTCATTGATGTCCTCCTCACACTTTGGCCCGCGGAACCCAGCAAGGCAGTTGCAAAAGAAGGTGTTGACACCGTCAGAGCAGGAGCCTCCATTGTGACACGGATCTGAAAAAGAAATATTTGTAAAATGGTGTCAACGTTCAATGGTTTGAAATGGATCGGAGAAGGTTCACTTGAGTGCACACACCATTTTATTCTGCAGAGATTCCCAAATATCTAGTACAGTGACAACAGCGGTGTAGAATGAGTTTAAGTTTAGAGTGGTATAAAGAATTAACTTATTGAAAAGGAGTTCCATCAGGGTAATAAACTCTGAGGAACTCAATGAGAAATTTGACCTATGTATTGTCACTGGGAGAAGTTCCAGGTCTGATTCTGCTGAACATGTGGTGGATTGTGATCTAATGGACAAGAGATGGAAGTGAGTATCACAGTTTACAACCCAGCAAGTCCAACAAATGCAAGTGACATGCCTATACGTCCTGCAACAGTAGCTGGGGCCTTGTGATATTGGATAACTGGTCGAAATGACAGTCATCTTCAGTTTAGAAGTTTCTATAATTTGAAAGACATTCAACCATGTACTTCACTACCAGAAGGGCTCAACTCATGGAAGCCCATCCCAGACTAGACATTGGCCCTCATTACAACTTTGCCGGTGCTGAATTAACGTGCGGTATTACCGTATACTGGCACGGTTCTGCATCAGCAAAGTCAGCAAAGTACAAGTTTGCTGGTGATAACTGGAGGTCATTCCAGCAACTTTACTGGCAAAAAATAGCTGTCAGTCCTATGGGACTCCATGGAATGGGGATTTACTACTGTTGGCATTCAGAATAGGGTGGACATTCCACTGGACCGGGTGTTGGTAACGGTATTCCCGTTTGCCAAAATCCTGGCGGTGTTACAGGTGCGGGTAAATTGGCCTGCATGATAGACTACTTTGTGTTATTTGAGTGGGAGAACTCACTTGGTAGACAGTCATCTATGTCGGTCTCACAATGGCGGCCCGAGTAGCCAGCTTTGCAGTTGCACCTGTAGCTTCCGTCTGTATTCTGACACACTGCCCCGTTCCGGCAGGGGCTCTTGACACACTCGTTGATATCAATCTCACACGTTTGCCCTGAACAAAGTGGAAAAAGGTAGATGGGGTTAGCATACAGTCTGCCTTCAAGAGGTTGCGCCGTAGACAGACTTGCATTGAGCAATGAATAGAGCTGACATTGCTACAGGAGACAACTGGCAGTGAAGGCCTATTCATGATTAGATGGCAACTGATTTAAAAAAGGAATGCTCTAAGCTCTCCGATTACTCATCACAGGAATCCCTTTCATGCGAGCCCCTCGCAGATTAAGCAATGGGCGAAACAAAAGGGCCCTGTTCAGCAGAAACACCCACCTCTACCATTCGAAATGTCCAATGCAGACATTGACGAACTATCCAAACCAAAGGTTTTTTCTTAGAAATTTCCCAGCATGCTCTTATGCCTGCTCTGCTATTGAGACTGCATGGGAGCCAATGGAACACCGACGCTGGTGCTAATCAAGGAATACATTAAGGAGTTCTGCAGCACACTACTACTTCCAATCATGTCCCGCGGCTGCATTCACAAACACCAAGCCATTGTTCATTCCCTTTCTTTAGCTGGTTTCAAACTAAAGCACCAAACGTCATTCAAAGGTTATCTTCGAAGCGCTATACAGAACACACAAATAGAAACAGAAAAACAACAGAGCAACACACAGTGCTGTCCTTGAAGTCCGTTTTCAATGTTGATGACTGTCTTCAACATTGAAAACGGACTTTGGGGACAGCACATGTCATGCTTTGGCAAAGCCAAAAGACATCCTATGATGCTGCTAGTCAGATATTTTGAACCCTAGGACCTTTGTTATATTTTTACACACACCATCCCGAAAAAATGAATAATATGTTACTACTAGTCTTTCATTTCACTACAAAACAACAATAGTAATAATAACATGCCATTACTAATTGTTGCCATTCCTATCAGAAAAAAAGGGACAAGCTAATATTTTTTAATGCAGGGCTGTGTGCTGGGGTGCTGCATGGCTTCGAAATCAAGTCACTGAAGGCACAATCGGCTAAGATGTTTTTATCACACTAGGAGCTGCTTAAAAGCCACAATTAATCCGTTATCTTTCAAATTTCTGTTTAATGCAAGCGGAAAAAATCGCCTTAATGTGGCAAGTATTGAGGTAATTAGCTGTTTAGTAGCTGTAGTTAACTCATTACCTTTCAGGCCAATGTTTTGTAAGGTAGAAATGGCTGTTTTAGTTCACCTTAATGTGAGAGGAATTTGTATAATACAGTTAATGGGCCACTGATCAACCAACTCAAACATTTATAGCCTTCCAAAAATGCCAAGCCCATATATACTGTCTAGTCCATTTGACTGGTGTCCCATACAGGTGGCTAGCTCCAACTCTACGAGCCAAAACTAACAATACATGCATATTACGGGCCGAATATACAGTGAGTGAATCCCCATGCGAGGCAACCAATCAGAACTTTGAGGACAGGGGCATTTGAAATAATGTACTTCTTTCACTGGGGAGTCACAATCTTTTGCTATAGTGTGAGAGAAAAAACAGAATTGGGAAATCAATGAGGCTGTAGGAGACGTAAACTAAAAAATAATGATGCCATCAATTAGACAATAGGGCTGCAGTTAGGAAGAACGCTCATCATTTTCCAAAACACACAGTCTTCATGAACAGAGCAAGCGGGTCAGCTTTAGAATGGGATCATACCTTGCCAGCCGGGGGGACAGGAGCAGGAGAAGCTCTCGTAATCTTCAGATTCCCTGCAGTCGCCCCCGTTCTTGCACGGGCTCTCAAAGCATGGCGCCAAAACTTCCCCGCACGTGGGCCCTGGGAGGAGAGGTGAAATTCAGACAGAGTGCAGTGGCAAACCAAGGAGAAAACAGGGGGGAGGGGAAACAGGGGGAAATGTATGGCCATTTTCTGAAATGGCCATACATTTCAGCTGGTCGTGAAAGGCACAGGACTGCTGTTGGAGACGGTGCATGTAAATAAAAGCACCCTTTGTGGAAGCTCCTCGGACACAGCTGGGGCTACAACAAACAACTCAAAAAACAGAACTGCCTACATTTGCCATGTTCGAGAAAACAGCACAATTGGCCTTTGAAAAGCCCATGCTCTCCTTTTTTGATCTCCGCCAGTGCAGAAACAACTTAATAATGAAACGTGATAAATGAAAACTGAGTAGGAGCCCTGTTTACAAACACAGCGAGTGGGATGAAGCAGCCGCGGGAAAGTCTTGCTCCTTGTCAGCTGTTATCTTCCAAGAAGGCTTTCTGTGATTTTCCAGAGTCGTTTTTTTTGCCCTATCGGTTTCTATGGTTACTGGGACAAGACAGGAAGTTTGACCGCTTCCTGCAATTGTGCACATGTTGCCATTCTGTGAGAGGAAGCAGGAAGCAGGGCCTCAGAACCCGGGTCAGCCGCTCTTCCCATCCCGCCACAATCTCTGTACTATTATTCCGACCATCTGATGTGTATTTTTTAAAAAGGTAGTGTCAGAGAATCAACTAACTCGTTTCCCCTCGCGACCTCTAACAGATTGACAGAGCCCCAGCCCCAAAAAACACCCCACAGCTCAGTGACTTTCTTCAATAACCACAACAGGACTTGAATAAAAAAAAACAAAAAAAAAAAAACAGATGAGCCCAAGAGAGCAAAACGTGTTTTAATCGCGTTATGAAATTTCGAGGTATGGTCACATAATGAAGCAATATGCCCCGAGGCAGAGGGACGACCCTGTCCGTAAAGTCCCGCCGCACAAGTTAAGGGCCTGACCGAAGCGAGGGTCCCTCAACAAGGACGGCAGTGCCATTACGGACAGGGTCGACCTGCGCTGAGGGGCATATCGAAAATTAGCACCCACGTAGTTTCACACATGGGTGCTAATGCCGTCATATATTAAAAAAAAGAAATGTATCTTTCCTGCGCGGCCTGGAGACGTACAGTGCTGACCTTGAAGTCCGTTTTCAACGTTGATGACTGTGACGTCATCGACATCGAAAAAGGACTTCGGGGGAAGCACTGCATGGACCGGCTCCACACAGAAAGGTATGTTTCTTCTAGTTTTATTTTAATATAGGGACACCGTTAGCACCTGTGTAGGCAACTACACGGGTGCTAAGAGGTGAGGGGGAACACAGGCTTGTACGATACAATACTCGCGTTCCGAGCATCCCGATTGCTCATCGCCCCTTTCCAGGGTGCTAACATACAATTGTGCTGGGCAAAATTACCCCCACCGTTTCAACTGATTGACCAATGGGAAAACGACTTTGTCAACAACAGGCTGGCTGATAGAAATATGGGTGAAAAAACAGCTGGAACCAGCAGCAATATATGTGATCTAGCCCAGCGCATTTACATACTTTCTCAAAGGTGGTCTACCACCATTGAAAAGCACATTTTATAGGGAATCCAAATTGTCTATTACGAACTGCAGGACTTCAGCCTGATCTGTTTTTTAGTAAGCATTTCATAGTCCTCTTAGGACTCTGAGGAGAAGCGGACGCTTTACAGAGAACTACTTTCGGACATGAGGCCCTGTACCGAGAACACTGTGGTGTGAAGGCTCCATTTGAGACCTATATTAATCAGAGTGTGACCGAATGGAGGGGGTGCAAGTGGGACATACACTTGTTACCTGAACGGTTCACATTGCGTCACACATATTTACCATTTTACGCACAGGGAGCTACATTGATTTGTCAGTCACCAAATATTTCTGGTCAAGTGACAAAAGCCGCATTAGAACATGCCTCTCCAGTAATGTATCTACTAGAACACAAGTGTTTACTAGATTGATAGAGGTTCAAGAAAGTTCTAAAATGGAGAATCTAGGTGCTTCTTGCATCTGTACTCCATTAGGAACTTTATAAAGTGCCACATGCACAACAAAGCAGGAGTGAAAGGCAGGGGGTGGTGGGAGCGATGGGGGAAAGGCAAAAGAGTATACATGCGGGCAGCGTTTGCAGCACGCAGGAATGTTCCAAGGTTCGGGCAGCTTTCTGGCAATCAGCTTGCCCCTGAAACTTTGCTCCCCACGTGTGGTCTCCTTAGGAAGCGGGCAAAGGTGTCTTCATTGGGCAGAGTGTGAGACTCTACATCTCAGTAGGCCTATAGATAACACTCTTTGTCTTCCAAAAGACGTGCTTGAGAACAGCCCAGTCAAACCTGCCATGAATTATCTAACCAGTAAGGTTAGCCTTATGGACCAATATATGCTCTTCAGGGTTTGGGTGGCCAGGTATCTGCACCGGCAAAGTGGGGCTGTCAGGAACATGCCTTTACACTGCACCTCCAAAGTTGGGCTGCCAGGAACCTGCTTTCACACTGCACCTCCAAAGTTGGGCTGCCAGGAACCTGCCTTTACACTGCACCTCCAAAGTTGGGCTGCCAGGTATCTGCCTTCCACAACACCTGATGTTTCCCCTTTTGTCCATGTCACTTGTAAGTGCCTTACCAGATGAATGTCTAAATATAGAAAACCAAGTGGTCGAAAGTCTTTTGCTCGACCACAACTGCTCGTCCCCTCCAACTACTCACTTCTTGTTGTTCCCTATGAGCAGTTGCATACTGCTGGAACCCAGGCACTTAACATACAGAACTGCTTGCCCCCTCAACCCCCAAAAGCTAGCCCCTGCACCTGCCCTTATACCCTTTTCCCTCTCCCCCAAAACCCTCCCTGTTCTCTTCATTTCAGAGGGATCACCCAAATGTCCCCCCTTTAGACCTATATGACTCCAGATGGACTCTATTAACCTCTACCCCTGTACTGGATCACCCGCTACTATCCCTGTCCCATTTATCATTTTATGGTTTCCAACTCCCTACACTGCCCCCTCCCCCGGATATCCCCAGCTCTCCCCCGCCCCACCATGCATGGCGACCACTTAGGTGCTAGCATTTGCAACAACACACACTTAAGGTCTAGCATTAGACCCACTTCCACTTTGACCTTTAAACAACTGGGCATATAATACCCCCATTGCAAGGTGCTGTTCTCTCCACCTGGGAACATAGGTAGGATTAAGAGGATCTGAGCCCCACAACGTGTTTGGAATATAAACGAGCACATGCCCATGTTGCATCCTTACCGGTGTAGGGCAGCTGGCAGTTGCAGTTGTACCCAGCCACGCCATCTATGCAGGTTCCCTGGTTTAGGCACGGGTTAGAAGCACACTCATTGATGTTAGTTTGGCAGTTGGGGCCTGCATTGCAAGGGCACAAACCAAACGGGATTAGTCAAACGGGGTGTAGACAATGCAAGCGCTCGTGAATTGTTGATGTGCAATGTCACAGAAACACATTTTACCATGCAAAATGGACAACCCCATAACTTCAGGCCCCTCCCCACAGTAGCTGTAAATCATCACAAACACTGTGCAATACCCCTCACCCCTTCATGTCCTGCTCTTTTATCGGGTCTCCTCCCCCCTGCAGCATCCCTTCATGGAATCTATGTGATCACTGCGCCGCCCGTAATTCCGCCGACGAAAATGTCGAGTACAGATAGATCACTTTTACCCACCTGCTCCGGCCCGCTATACGCAAACCGCACCTCCTCACTTACCTTTACAGCGACGCACTTCTGTGTGCACCGCCGACATCCTTGTACCGCTGCAGTCAGTTCCTCCCACTTACGTGGGGCGGTGCTGACGCTGCATGGTCCTTTTTTTTGTTTTTTATCTTATCCGCCGCTTACAGTAATGGTAAGCGGTGGACAACCCTACAACCCCTGACTCTTGTTACTACATCCAGGAAGAGCAGGAGACACCCCCAGAAACCCTGCTCTGCTTGGGTGCATGGGGGGGATGGCTTTTTCATACCCTGCTCAGGCGACGTTTTAGTAATGTCGCCACAATCGTGGCAACATTTTGGTACGCCCCCTAGACCTCACCCTTTCATGTCCTGCTCTTTAATAAGTTCCTCAGCCCCTACACCTCACCCCTTTATCAGTTCTCCAGCCCCCTACACGTCACCCTGTCATGTCCTACTCTTTTCGCCAGTTCCTCATTCCTCTACACCTCACCCCTTCATGTCCTCTATTAATCAGTTCTCCAGTCCCCCACACCTCAACCCTTCATGTCTTGCCTTTGATTCAGTTCTCCAGCCCTCTACACATCACCCCTTCATGTCATACTCTTTTCACCAGTTCTCCAGCCCTCTAGACATCACCCCTTCATGTCCTGCTCTTTGATCAGTTCCTCTGCCCCTTATACCTCACGCCTTCATCCGTTCTCCAGCCCTCTACACCTCACCCCTTCATGTACTCCTCTATTAATCAGTTCTCCAGTCCCCCACACCTCAACCCTTCATGTCTTGCCTTTGATTCAGTTCCCCAGTCCTCTACACCTCACCCCTTCATGTCCTCTATTAATCAGTTCTCCAGGCCCCCACACCTCAACCCTTCATGTTTTGCCTTTGATTCAGTTCCCCAGTCCTCTACACCTCACCCCTTCATGTACTCCTCTATTAATCAGTTCTCCAGTCCCCCACACCTCAACCCTTCATGTCTTGCCTTTGATTCAGTTCCCCAGTCCTCTACACCTCACCCCTTCATGTCCTCTATTAATCAGTTCTCCAGTCCCCCACACCTCAACCCTTCATGTTTTGCCTTTGATTCAGTTCCCCAGCCCTCTACACATCACCCCTTCATGTCATACTATTTTCACTAGTTCTCCAGCCCTCTACACATCACCCCTTCATGTCATACTCTTTTCACCAGTTCTCCAGCCCTCTACACATCACCCCTTCATGTCCTGCTCTTTGATCAGTTCCTCTGCCCCTTATACCTCACGCCTTCATCCGTTCTCCAGCCCTCTACACCTCACCCCTTCATGTACTCCTCTATTAATCAGTTCTCCAGTCCCCCACACCTCAACCCTTCATGTCTTGCCTTTGATTCAGTTCCCCAGTCCTCTACAGCTCACCCCTTCATGTCCTGCTCTTTGATCAGTTCCTCTGCCCCTTATACCTTTATCAGTTTTCCAGCCCTCTACACATCACCCCTTCATGTCATACTCTTCCGTACTCTTTTTATCAGTTCCTCAGTCCTCTACAAAATCACCCCTTCATGTCCTGGCAAACTTTTACCTGCCCATAAAGGGCACAGAGCAGGAACTTGCTGGTTATTATGAGTCGTTATGGACTACCCTGCATGCTTTCCAAAAAACCAAGGGCTCTTTTAGCTACAGCTCCAAAGAAGTTCCCAGGGTGCCCCAGATTCTGCCGAGCTGTCCTTACCGCTGAAGCCGTCCCGGCATGTGCAGAGGTAGCCACTGGTCATGTCTTTGCAGGTTCCGCCGTTCATGCAAGGATTGGAGTCGCACTCGTTGTTATTGATGTCGCAATTCATCCCACTCCAGCCCTGGTCACAGTCACAGCGGTAACTGCAGTATGAAAGGATAATGATAAAACACATCAATAAAGAGGCAGCACACGATGTTAAACATATTGATTCATGCATGTGTTATGTAGAGTGCAGCATGTCTCTGTGCAGCCTCTTCGAAGTGCTTGCCTGCCTTCTGGAGGCCGTCAACGTAGAAGCTTGGCTCCTATGTGAGTTAGTCAATGTGATGCCTCATTGGCTTGTGGGTTCTTTCAATTGGAGTTGAAAGAGACCGATCCTCTGACGTTGGTGGGGGCCGGTCCATCGGCCAACGGTGGAATGTCTACTCTATGTGGCCAAAACCAGCCTACTGTCCGCTCAGGGGTTGGGGATGGGTGCCATCAAGGAGAATAATCACTCATATGGCCATGTTTTGTTAGTGTGTCAATAACAGTAAAGGGGAGCAGAGTATCGACAACCTTACAAAGGGTCGGGGAGCGTGGGGGGTTAGGCATGCAGCGGAGGAACAGGGATAGGCTCCGGCAATCGAAGAGGAGAGACGGAGTCAAGGAAGAAGCCGAGAAGAGTTAAAGGGCAGCTGTGGTGATTTTAAGGATGGTGAATCCGGAGGTTGAGGGCAGGTTAGGGGCAGGGTAAGAGGTGATGGGCGGGGTTCAGAGGTGCTCCACATATCGCTTAGGGGCCTCTTTGAGGTTCCTCTCTGCTGAGCGGACAGTGTCAACCTTACAGTGACAGCATTTGTGATGAGTTCACTACTTCAGGGTTAGCTGGTATACTAGCCTGCATCTCTATTTCCACTGAATAGCAGAAAAGGGAAATGGGGTTTGAGGAAATGCCATTGACATAATGATATATGGTCGGCAGCGGGGGAATGGGGGGCTTTTTTATGTCAGCCATTTTTGTAAAAGTTGACTCAGGATGCAGCGGTTCCTGAGCAAACATCAGGCGATGATTGGGCCACTGTTTTGGGGATGCCAGGCAGGAAGGAACTCATCCTGCACACCATGCAGAATATTCTTTGGGCGGCGATTATATGTGGAGATGAAGAGGGACGCGCCGCACCGTAGGCCTGAATTTGAGTATTCCTCTACTCAAAACGTAGTTAAAGCAAACGGATCAAATTGTGGCAAGTCACACAGGTGCTGCTGATTCCCAACTAGTTAGCCGACCCCAGGGGAACGACATCCGTGTAAACGCACCCATTGATGCCATCGTGACACATTCCGTGGATGCAGGGGTTGCTGTTGCACTCGTTAACCTCTGAAAGGCACATGGGGTCCTGGTAGCCTTCTGGGCAGATGCAGGTGAAGCCATTGATGCCGTCCTTGCACGTGCCACCGTTGTGGCAGGGGTTGGAGTCACACTCGTTGATGTTGATGTTGCACATGGTCCCTAAGAGTGGGAGAAAACAGAGACACATGTACTTAACCCCTGAAGCTTCTCAGAAAGCTTAGCTCCGCGTAGCAGCTGAATGCAAATGTGGAAAGAGAGGATACAAGTGGCACAAAGCCCAACATTTGCATGGTGTGAGACCACACCGGGCCTCCTACATAATTCCGTGCTATGGCTCAACACCAGCCCCAGAATCACATCTGAGCCACTATAATGACCCGAGGCAACTTTCCTTTACAGGGAGTCCTAATGTATTGGCGAATAAGGACAGGGATATGCCTTCCTTGCAAACAGAGCTTCAGTATCAAACAAAAAAAGACTAAAGGGAACCGTCCTTGCCCATGATGGAGAAGAAAGACTCTATTGTATTTTTTCCATAGTGACCCTTTGGGAGGGAAACTCCACAATTATAGAATTCATAATATAGATGAGCAAAAGTGCCAGGGGAGAGGGCCTTCTCCCTTTTCAAAAGGAGGCCATTGACAGCCGCAGTGATCAAACAACCCGCCCGCCAAGGCAGGCAACGTGATACCCACGCCTTCAATGGGCTGGGGGCTTCGATAGCAAGCTTCTATTTATTCTCTGCGCCAATCAAGCTATGGAGAACACAGCTCTGTATACCTGGCCGCCCTCGCTGTCTGCTATCGTGTTCCAGATGATTAGTCTTAATTTATTGCAACAAAAAAGCCTCTCTCCTTTTATTTGAAATCAACAGTATCTATCAAAAAGCCAGAGCTCAAATAACAACGAATCCATGAAAATACTGTTGATTTTGTGAGTAGCACCTCTCTAAGAATGCCCCATTTTAAAATCCCCTCTCATAACTAACTCAGTGTGAGATTGCTCTGTATGCCGAGCCCGTCCCCTCCATTCTGAGTACAAATATTTTTAGCTGGCCCTCAAATGCCAAAACTACTGAATTAAAAAGCAATCCCCCTAGTCCTATTCAGCATGGGCTATTTGAAACGAACCTATTGGACTGTAGTAGAGATAAGGAGAAATGGCATATGAGGGACACAAAGCCTATAGGTGTTGTTTGGTTATTTGCCCACCCATCGACTGCTCATGGCCATGCTAATCCATTGACCATTCCCATCCAGTTCCTGCCACTCCCGCCCAAAACACCTGCTCTCTTTAAGCTTGCTTTAATGAAGCCATCAATCTTTTCGGTCAAAGCGCCTGCCAGTGTTTTTTCAAAGCAGTCTTCTGAGAGTTAATCACTTAATTGGAGCTGTGAACTTGTACTGGTGTAATAGAACTGTCTTAACCAGGTCTTCCTACCACAATTCGATTTAAAAACGCTATTCGTCTGCTTCACTGAAGTCCTGTTAAAAACATGAATTGGCAAAGCCAACACTTTTGGCTTGTGAATAAGTATCAGGCATTTGCCAGGCACTGCTATTAGATTCCCAGGTACATGCACCATTTTCCTCCGGCTACCATCAATTTCCAGTTAATACCACAACGACAGTACTTGGCAAGTGCCTTTCCCATGCCTACACAAAAGCCCAAACTGTTGGCATTGCCAATGCTTGTTTAAAGAGCCTTGCATCCCTTATGGGAGCCAGCCCTGCAGTTGAGTCCATATAAGTGGACTGACCGTTCACAATTCATTTTGGCCGCAGCCATCGTGACTTACCTGTGTACCCAGGCTCACAGATGCACTCATAGCCATTGATCTTGTCAATACATTCGCCGTAGTCACATTGGTTGATGGCACAGTCATCAGGGTTGATTTCACAGTTGTCCCCTTTAAAAATAATATTTGAGACATCTGTCAGAGTTCTGTCGGCATATGATATGTTAACGTTTTTTTACACCGCGCACTATCTCCACCTAAGTGGTCCCTTGGATTTGTAAAGCAAGAGGGTAAGGTGTGGGGGTACATTAGTAGGACTGAGCAGGACAAAAGAGCAAGAGAACTGTGATGTGCTGTTGGCAGCTTCAGTTCGGCTTACACCGTTCGCTGAGCGCAGGTGTGAATTTTCAGTCGGAAACCGCCAAGTGCTGGTGTGCACGTCTATGTGTGGTTTGTTTCGTTGTTGCAGTGTTGTGCAGGGTGTGCGGCTTGTTGTGCTGCAGAGGTATGGTTGTGTTTAGTTCAGTGTTTGAGAGGTGTATGCCGAGGGATCAGGTTGGTTAGTGGTGATATCTTATCGTACCCCCTCAGTTTTGGCTGCCTGCGGCACACATCGATACCAATGTTCTGTACATTGTGGTGCGCTTCAATTCCCACTTCTATTTTCCATGCAGATGTGTGGGTCTTAACAGGGCTGTTTAGTGGTGGTACCTTCTCCACCTTCACCCCACCCCCGTGTTCAGAATAATGAATGTCCACAGACACAAAGTGTGGGGCATAGTGGGATGTCAATTTCCTCCATGCAAAAGATGTTTAAAACTTGCATAAGCAATACCTGGGCAATTCGAACGATGGATAAACTGATCTAAAAATGGAGTTATCCAACAGCTACTTTCAGATAGATTGGGAACAGTCGGACAGGACAAACAGGCCTACCCTTGGTTCCTTTTGGGCACTTGCAGATGTAGCCATTTTTCCTGTCCTGGCACTCCCCTCCGTTCTGGCAGGGCGTGCTCTGGCACTCGTTGATATCGATCTCACATCGGTGGCCTATGTACCCAAGCTGGCAGTGGCAGGTGAAAGCAGCAATGGCGTCGGTGCAGGAGCCGTAGTGGCAGGGATCTGGGTCACAATCGTCGATGTCTGTCTCGCAGTGGAAGCCAGTGTACCCTGGGAAGGCACAAATACACATCACACCCTGCAACTTACACCCATTTGTAATCAGGAAATATACCACAAATGTCACCACAAATGCGCAAAATGTAGAGCGCGGCCCATATGGCATGCACATAAGTGAAGGTGAAATCAATGGGGTCTGTGGATGTCGATGGGACATTATGACACACTCACAATTTAAATGAAGGAACTCGCTCTGCATTTCTTGTTACAGTATAGACTTTTACTGAAGGAAGGAACACACCCTTTAAAACGCGCTTTTGAGCCAGCCGGGAAAAATAGGGACATCAACAATTTAATTCTTTACTAATATTTCATACAAGCACATGGGACCCAGGAGGATAGCTCAGCGGCAACGTGCTCGCCTTGGAAACAAGACGACACGAGGCAACATAGGTTCGATCCCCGGGTCCGTGCTTAGAAACCTGTGGGTATTAAGCATGTTATAAATACACAACTAAGACATATTCCAGTAACGGCGCCTTGATGCCCCTGGGCTGTGAGAGCGATTTAAAAATGGAAATAAATAAAATGTGTTGAAATGTTTCCAGTTTTGTGCCACCATTTTTTCTTTTTATGCAACAAAATGTTGAAACTGATGCATGCCGCCATGTCCTGGGTGGCTGGGTTGGGTGTTAATGGCAGGGTTCGGGAATGGTGTTACATAAACTCGGAAACAACTCAGCATATCATCCACAGTTTTTCGTATAAGCTGCCCCTTGAACATATTTACTCTCAAAACATGTCAACAACAAGACACTGACAAGCCCTAGACAGGATGAAACAGCAAGGGCTGTCTTGTGCTGACACAGTCGCGCGTAAACTAGTGACGCCTTTGAAATATGACATTAATCTGAGGATTTGCATGGAATCTTGGAAGCTAAAATGCGGGAGAACTTCCAATGAAAAAATACACATTGCGTCTACTGTGTGGGCATCCCTCTGGGAAAGACGTAGAGAGGTGTTTGCGGGCTACAAGTTACCACGTGAAGTGTAGCTTTCCTACGGCCATGTAAGTTAATAAGTCCACCCTACACTAAAGGCCCAATGTAGAACAGGCAATTGTGGTGAGCTTGAGAAGATGGTTGCCCCAAATGATGAAAGGATTCGGCGTGCGGCGGAGAGACTGCCCCCTGCCACAGTGTAGTGGATGCAATGATTAAATTCAAAACCCTCTGCATTGTCCACAAGGCTTTCTGGAGCCTGGGTCCAAAATACCCTCAGCTATCCCTCCGCAAATACCTCCCTCCCCTCTCGAGCTCTTCGCTCCTCTAACTCCAACTCCCTCAGGGTCAGTCGTTTTTCAAAAAAACGAGCTGGGGGTAGATCTCTGTCTTCGGCTGGGGCCTCCCTCTGGAACAGCCTCCCTGCCACTCAAGCACCTCAAGACCTTCCTCTTTTCTTCTGCCTTCGCTCCCCCTCTCCCGTGCTGATCTGTTCTCTCTTGGCACTGTGCACCTGGCCACCCTCTGTCCTTCGGGCCCAGGTACCTGCTCACCCTGCCACCCTCCCGCACTGCCTCCGGGCCACCCCTTGCACTGGGGTCTGTATCTGTACCCATACAGCCCCCCCTTTTTCTTCCTGCACTTATCAGACCTACCCTGTCTGCTGCCTTAAACCTAGCACTTGCAAATTGCTGGCTGCATTACCACTGTTTGTTGTCTTTATTAATAATTTATTGCTATTTATCTGTTTCTCATCTGCTTCGCACTTTCCACCTCTCCCTCCTTCCATGCACTTTTTCCCTCCCCCTCTCCCATGCACTTGCGTGTTCTCAATGTCACTGGGCCTAGTAAGATCGCTGTTTTGTTCTCCCCTGTTCCCCTCACTTGCCTTGTCGCGCTCTGAAACACTTGTGTACGAGCGCAATAGAAATAAAATATCAATCAATCAAAAGCCTGTGCCAGGAAAGCTGGCATCATAGAAACAATAGACCTGCCTAGCACCTCTACTGGCTTATAGGGGAGAGGGAATTAGAAACCAGGACGATGACTGATACCAATATACTTGCTGCACATCTGGAGTGGGCTGGCACGCTGCCCGCTTCGGCGAGGCAGGGCGTGAGGCTGAATGAGATTAGCGCCAGGGGGAAATGTGGATATCTGCCTCATCTGCCTTTACTTAGCGTAGGGTTAGGCACCATGGTGGGACTGTGGGACCCCGGGGTAAAGGTGCCAACAGCAGGCATATACTTTATGCCAGGCTGGGCAGATCTGTGCTCTGTTACCGCCTTGGGAAAAGGCGAAGCACTCGGTGTTCCTTAGCTTCTGCAATGTCTTACTGCACCGTTTTTATGAAACACTTGTGTACGAGCGCGATATAAATAAAATATCATATCATATCACAGCATAGTAACGCTGCGTGTGTGGCGAGGTACCAAGTTGGGCCACGGAGGCCGGAAAAAAGGGGACCAGCTACCGACAAACAGCCAATCACTGCACAAGTTCATATACTACAATGCTGCTAACTCATGGCATGTGCAGTTTACATATGCCAGGTATAAGCCTAATGTGCCTTGGTGAAGCCCCATAGTCAAGGTGTTGCAATAGTATGCCCAAGTACTGCTATCAGATCTAAAATACAGCCATCCTAGATTACTAGCACCCTATTCCGGGTACATTCTCCTATGCCCGAGATTAGCCATCATATACTGGGTATGATGCCAGATACCGCCACCAAATGTAACATATAGCCTCATATGCTATATAGTACTACTTTTATGAGATGCCCAGAGGTTGTCATCATATCCAGCCATAACTCAAGCCACTCCTATCATATGTAAAGTGCAGCAGCAGCCTCATAAGCCAGGGTGCTGTCTTTTCATGCCACTGGCTGCCATTGTAAGCACAGAAAGAGGCATCATAAGCAAACTGCCACCTTGTGAGCTACATCTAATGCAAGAACAGCCATATTATGGCCCGTTACTTTCATTATACAACCCCTGCAGCCTCAGAAAACGCAGATGCATACTCCCAGGTATACGCCTCCACGCCGGGGAACTACCATCACGACGACCTGGTACTTCCATTATATGGGAGGTACAGTCCAACATGGCCATTTAGTCAATCAAATAATAAACACGAACATCAAATTCATGCCCAACACACTCAAACTTTACAAAGTACAGCAGAGCCTAGAAACTACAAACCTGCCTTTAGAAACTACAAAAGTGCCTTTGTCAGTGTATGTTTTTAATGTCATATAAGGTAATGTTAATACACAAGTTACCATTATACAGACATAGCCAAGGGACATTTTCAATAATGCACATGTATATCTGTAAAGACACAGATATTAGAAGACATAGCACCGAAACCTTGCCACGAAGCAGCCGGTTTACATTGCTCGACACACTTTGATACTCACGGCGGTGAAGTAGTTGGCACACACAAACCGTGAATCTTAGGCATAAATACTCTGGCTTTCTCCCAGTCTGCGCAGCAAGCAGAGCATTTAGGGGAAAGCAAGTAAAGCATTGAGTATGGTTCATCAAGTCCGCACAACAGCTTTTCATCGATGCGCGCCACCGGCGAGGCCATAATTGGAGGCTGTTCAGCAGGGGTATTTCTGGCGGGAGTTCTCCACAAAAGAGACTTTGTTTCCTGCCAGGGCTCATATCATCGCTTTGTCTGGACCGCGGCAGAGAGAGTCGCTGCACTGGTTATTGGTTAATCTGCTGGAAATGCCAAGGGGGAATTTAGTTCCCCTACAAGGGGACACCACCTCCTGGGCACATATTAAAAGGCCTGTTTTTCTGGACAATGATTGATAGTAAACTTCCTTGAAGAAAATCTGAAACTATTCAAGCTGGTATTTCTTTGTATGGGAAGAGGTTTTCAGATTTGCTGGTTTTGATGAAAGCCTTTGGTTTAAATGGTATCCTTAAGCCTTTATCAAATGCAGGATTCCCTGTCTTTGATTAACCGGACTTATAAGGAAGAGCAAAGATCCCTGAGGAATGCATCCAATCTGATTGCAATTTACAATGATAAGACTAGACGATTCCAAGGTAAAGCCGATGGGCACTACCCGCTAGACCAGACCTCATTCACCCACCTATGCCCGGCACAAAGTAAATGCTTACACACTTCTGCGGCTGCTTACCTTCTGCGCAATCACAGGTGTAGGAATTTGGCCCGTCCACACATTTGGCCCCGTTCTTGCAAGGGGTGCTGGCACATTCGTCAATATCGTACTGGCAAAGGGGCCCCGCGAAACCTGGATCAAGAAAAAAGATGCATTCATTAGTTGCAACCAAACCTTTTCTGCAGTTTTCTGTATGATGGAATCAGATCCATGTAAACTGTAGAGTCTACATTAGCTTCCCCTTTAAAGCACTTTAGATGTGCACTATACTTTCACGAGACTTGCTACAATAGGTGCAGGGGGCAGCATTCAACAGAATAGAAGACATCTTTGATTGCTTGAGTGAGAAGACGATGACATGGTGTGCTCCTGTCTGCAGTTCTATTCTGTATTTGAGGGTAGTATCAGGCATGGAGAGATTTTAATACCGCAAACGTCCATTAATAACCTACCCTTCTAACTGGAACCACAGTATCTGACCCCTTTACTCTGCGCCCTCGTTATACAGCTCTCAGTTGCTTCCCAGCAAAATTTGTGACACATAAAACCCACTCCATATAAACGTATTGTGGTGCAGGTTGTTTGCCTTAATGTAAACAGTAGCCATGGGAGGATAGCTCAGGGGCAACGCGCTCGCCTTGGAAGCAAGACGACACGGAGCAACAGAGGTTCGATTGCCGGGTCCGCGCTTAGAAACATCCGGGTATTAAGCGTGTAATAAATAACCAATCATAATTATAGCCACTGCCTGATTCCCTACTCCTATGCTTAGTTTGCGGGGGGCACCAAGATTTGCAAAACTTATCGTTGTACAAACGGTGGAAACGCAACATAATACCGTTTTTATTTCCCTAACCTTCTCTGCAAACCTTTCAGATCACCGAGTGTCAGGCTTCTGCAGTTCATCCAGGCCTGTGCTTTTCTTTGCATTTTCAGAGTAGTCTCGCACATATTATGGTATATTTGAAACTAGAAATGCCAGATTGAAAACAAAAAAAACAGGGCTCGGTAAGGTACTCAGGGCTGAGTTGGGACAACCTGAGAACTTAAAGGAATGAGCGGCCTTACGACGACCATTGGGCCGATGGCCCGACTCTGATGTGGCCAGTAGGGAATCATAGCCAGTGTTTAAGTTTTCTAACCGCCCCCGCTTCTTTTTCAGAAGATTAATGTAGCCACAAGCGGATCCGTTTAGCCACCCGAGTCTATATAAAGGTGCCGGTAGAGACTGTGACCTTTGCCTCAGCACATAGCCCCACTCACTAACTCATCACCGAGTGAGCCTACACTGCACATGATTTCAGCTTGTTTAGACATGGTACTTAATCAAGCCAATCAGAAAAGAGCATGTTCACTCGATCGTGTCTACCATTTATTGCTCATGCCTGAGCTATAATTCTATGCAACCTATCGTGCTTCACATCCAGAAGGACTATCAACCTGTCCGGCTTTCCACCAGCCCCTTGCAGGACCCCCTTTCAGTTCCCAACAAAAGAGGGGTGAAAAGATTCCTCCTGCTGCCACTGAAGAGCAGCAGTGTTAAGCGCACCTCTCCCCTCTTACAAGTTCAAACCACATTCCTCCCAAGCACAGGCCTATTTGATCTGCCTTGAGTTGTTTTTGTGTGCAGGGGTGATCTCACCCTGCGTACAACGCTAAGCAGTTCCATACAATGCAGTTAACGGCCTGGGCAACCCTGCACCAATGGGATGAGCAGGAGCACCCATTCAGTGGGAAGCTTTCACTGCGCTTGCCTCGTGGAGATGGGTAACAAGCTTGTACCTTGATGAGCGTAGCATTCGCCATTCCTCCGAGCAGTGGCTCGAGGACTTTCTCAAAGGCCCATAGAATTCAACCCTTTCATGAACCCTCTCCAACAAGTTTCCATGGATAAGGCTGCAAGGGAATGCGAATGGGGGTCTGGTGGGGGGCGAGAGTTCAAACCGGCCATTGTGAATCTGCTCTTTGCATTTCAAACAGGGATATACCAACCCTGGCCACAGCCGTGAAGTGTCCACCACTTATGGGGCTTGTCCTCTCTGTAGTGAACGAGGCAACTTAGTTGGCTGGGCCCACTGGTTGCATCAGTGGGAAAGGAATACCCCCGTTCTAATTAGATCAAGGTGGATCGTGCCTCTTAGTGATACATTATCACTTTCTGCACAGCTGAGCCTGTCCCCTCGTTTATATGGGGGTCAGCCACACAGGATTTCCACAAACAGCAGGGAGGAAGGATGTGTTCGGCTCGGACCAGAACACCTGAACATCTCATCCCCCCTTTTGTTTGTAGTTAATACTCCTTTAAATGGAAATTGTCCAGATTTCCATGATCACATGATCTGAGAGTCATTGCACAGGCGGTGATTGGGCATGGCCCTAACACAACGAGTAAAGAGACGCGCTTGACAGAGCTCGGCTGGCTGTGACAGGGCTCTGCAAGTGCTGGCTCTCCAAATGTTTTGGACTACAATTCCCATCATCCGTGGACAGCATAGTCATTGATGAGGGGACCTGGAGACAGTTGAAGACTCCTGCGCTAATATATAGCAAATTGCCGATTTGTTTGAAGTCTTCGGTGCCGAGGACCCTCATCATACAAAGTGAAAATACGCTCCGTCTCTGAGGGGTCCCTGCTACAGTACTGATACCTAAGTATCCGACTACCATTACAAATGTTAAAACAATAGGACTGGGTGAACTGAATTAAGAAGGTGCAGTGTATTCCCCAAGCCCGCTGTGAACATTATTATTTTCAATTAGTGCTTTGTTGAAAGTATACTGGGGTGTAGGCGCGGGCAGTTCTGTTAACTCCTGTTGCCAATGCAAATGAATCACATTTTGAGACATGTAGCCCTTTGTGCTGGATCCAAGACGCATTGAAACCTTGTAATAATTGGTGTTATTCCTGTCTTACCAGCACACAATTCAGGTACGCTAAACACAAAGTGGGTCTCTAGCAGTAACGCCACATCTCCTGACTCCTCTCAGCACCCATCCACATGCCCAACCTCATGGGTCGCTCTCTACCCAAGCTTGGTCAGCCCTGTTAAGCCTTATTTGGCCAAATGCACACACGCAGTCTAATCTTACTCCATGCCCTCCAACACTCTAGACTTCGGTCCACCGAGGACGTTCCCACTATCAAGCACATTGCAAAAAGGTGCTATATAAATGACAAGTACAATACAATACACAAATATGTCCCGATGCGTCCAAGGGGAAAATAAGCAGGGATTGCTAACTAAAACTGAATCTGAAAAATTATGCATTTGTAAGAAAATTAAAAAGCCTCTGGACTGAATTCTGTGACTCTCGCACTGACCCAACTTGTATTCCTCAATAGCCAGTTTCATGCCAGCTTCGTACAGTGGGAATCCCACAATATCGGCATCCGATCGATCGCTCGGCTCACTTACCCATGGGGCATTCGCAATGGAACTCGTTGATCTTGTCAATGCAGCGGCCGTTGTGCAGGCAGGGAGTGCTGGCACACTCATCCGTGTTCACTTCGCAGAAAACCCCGGCGTAACCTGGAGAGTCAAAGCACAGCAGCTAAACGCAGGCATGTAGTCACCCGCACATTTTGGGTGAATTTTGCACAAAAAAAAAATCACAAGTGTGCATCCCCTTACAAATCAGAAATGTCTTCAACCAGCAGCGCCTGCCTGCTCCCGCCCATTGACGA
The DNA here is from genome assembly GCF_040938575.1 of Ambystoma mexicanum. Lineage (NCBI taxonomy): Eukaryota > Metazoa > Chordata > Amphibia > Caudata > Ambystomatidae > Ambystoma > Ambystoma mexicanum. The sequence continues at coordinate 178,432,419 of NC_090929.1, forward strand.
TCAGGGACTTTGTAGTTGCCTTAAGGAGCAGGACTATACATCCCAGCATTCTATGGTGTGGAACATTATGAAAAAAGCATTGGATATAAGCTGTCTAGAACTACGAAACAAACCCTTCAATATCACAATCATGGCAACACGGCAGACCTGTCAAGGTACTAGTGTGGTTTTCTGGCAGGCTACACAAGGAAGCTAGGACGCGTACGCCGCCTTGGAACAAATGAGTCCGTTGCAAATTGTGCTGTTTTGCATTAGTACGTAGATTATGCTGTCAAACGTTGCAGTTCACGGTAGTCCTTAGTTTGGTCTATTTTAATATGCATTTGTGGGAAGTTAATACATTTGCTTAACTCAAATAAACTTATGTAATTGACTGTGTAGATGATTTTGGCTGGCCAATGGTTGCCTTAGAGATCGGTAGAGCATGCAAGTGCGAGCAGTAAGTTGGCGGACCGAATGAGTGCAGCGGCCCCACATCGGATGTCCGCCCTCTCTTTCTAGGAACTGACCTGGCATGCAGATACAGTGGAACTCTCCGATCTGGTCCAAGCAGGTGGCATCGTTCTGGCATGGATTGGACAGGCATTCGTTGACGTCCATCTCACAGCGGGGACCAGTGTATCCCGTTGAGCACATGCACTGGAAGGACCCCAAGGTGTTCAGGCATCTCCCAGCATGCTCGCACGGGTTAGCACCTGCAAAAAAGGATGGCCTTCCATATTACAATGAGGTCTCTGGAATATCATTCAGGAGGCACGAGGAGTAAACAGTAGCGTAGAATGTGACCGCGATAACCACGCTCGCTTGGCAATGTTGTCAAGCGAGAGCAGGCGGTCCAGAATTGCTTCAAGATGCCGGAAGATGAAATTAAATATCAGTTTACCAAGGGAGCACTCGTCGACGTCTTGGTTGCAGGCGGGCCCCATGTAACCCGAAGGACAGGTGCAGATGGCCTTTCCATTGACAGGATTGGTATCGCAGTTGGCGCCCTCGTTGCATGGGCTGCTGATGCAGGCGTCGTTGAGGTGGCAGAGCAGGCCTGTCAAAATATACGCATCAGGTCAATTACAGCACTTCAAAGGAGATTTACTTGCTCCAAAGCAATGTCAAACTGGGAAGGAAATGCATCAGGATAACTCGGATTACTTCTTCAATATTTTCCTTAACTATACAATACGACCTTTCTTATTCTTAAAATCTGGATACATACTGACTATTAGGGCAGGGAGAGGAATTTGGCAACTCTACAAGTGAGGAGGTGTCTGGGTCACGTTAACATACTTTACACTAACTTTTCCCAAGTGGTCGCCTGCTTCTCAGCAGAGTGAACAGGAGAATACATGTGTCCCACAGGTGAACTGCTAGCTGTCTAGGTCTCTAAAAGAATGTATGAGACGTGTGCCATTCACGTCTAGCAGGGATCTGCAACCTCTGGCGCTAGAGATGTTTTGGTATACATTTCCCATAATCACTCACCATTGAGTAGGCTGGGTAGGGCCGACGGGAGTTGTAGTTCTAAAATGTGGTGCACCCAAGTAGGAAAGCCGCACAGATATTCACCACTGTAGCTTTTTACTCATTGTTCAGAAAAAGATCATTCTAGTCCAGTCGGTTATTAGAAAATCTAATCGTAAAAAGTGATTTTTTAAGTGGCCTTTAAGATTTGAATGAGCCGCCCCACCTAAAATGACCTTGTCCTTCACAAATAACATCTAAGACCCATGTCTTTTTTTGACCTAACACAACTTCCTACAGTTTTCTTTCCAATAAATACAGCTTAAAATGCTGGACTCATTTGTCGTGAAAAAGGGCTACATTGTTCTGTCCCAGTTTCTGTACTGAAATAACCATTTGTTTTTTCTTCCGTCTTCAAGGCGCTTAATGTAAAAGCATAACTGACCTGTCCGGCCGTGTGGACACTCGCAGTAGAAAGAGGCTACTCGGTCGTGGCACGTGGCTCCGCTGTGACAGGCGGCGTTGGCGCAATCGTCAATGTTTTCACTGCAGTCCTCACCAGTCCAGCCGTTCACGCACACGCAGTTGTAGCCTCCATGGGTATTGTGGCACGTGCCCCCATTTTGGCAGGCATTTGGCATCAACTGGCATTCATCAACATCTTCAGTACAGTACTGGCCTGTTGTGAAGGAGCACAAGAGATATTCCAGAAAATTAATCGCACTCAATCTTGACCATGACGACAAGCAAATATTTTTAGGGAAAAGTTTTAAGGTAACCACATTTAAACAACAGAACATCAAAGCGAAAAAGAAACATCGACACTTGTAATAGAGACCCTTCTGTGCTAAATGTTTTAAGAAGTTTATTGCAAGCTGCATTTTCCCAGGGCAACAGGGTTCCAGCCGGTACACCCTGAATTGTGAAAAGGCCTTCCGCCAAGGTGCTTATCTCCCAAAATAGGTATTCAACTTGTTTTACCCTCTAAATTTCATTAGGGTACATATTTGTATATCTAAACACTAATTTAAGGAGAATCGGATCACACAAGAGTGCTGGCCTGAAGGTGCTCAACCAAACACGAGGAGGTGACCAGTCATGAACCAGCAGATACAGCACAAAGCAACAGTAGTGAAAGGCAACTCAAGCATGGACTCCGTCTGCCATGCAAACCTTCAACTCCAGTAAAAGATCCCTGCACCTTCTGCTCTGTTATCCAGCCCCAAAACTTGGTTAGCTGCCATTTTCTAAACCAGAGTCACTGCTATTGTCTGCAACTGAGGTGTTGGATAATAGAGCGTCCGGGTTAATAACAAAGCTTATACTGTATATCTAAAAAAGTGAACCCATGTGTAAATGTCAGAATATGTGACCGGTCCTAAGCGAAATATGTAATCAATTTAAAAAATGACCTGATATTCTGGAGGACAAGCATGGGATTTGAAATGCCATCATAAAGGTATACGTTCACAACATGTTGACCAGATCGTCGCCTATGCCTTCTTTCAACCCCAAAGTCTACTCTTCCTGAATGAGAGAGGGACCAGAATAAGACATCAGTCGCTTGTTGATGTAACAGGTCCACAATGAGTTTACCTGTCCACTCGGGTGGGCACTGGCAGTTGTACGTGTTCACCCCATCTACACACGTCCCTCCGTTCTGGCAGCCATTTCCAGGACAGTCGTCTGTGTTTATTTCACAGTTCTGAGACTCAAACCCTATGGTCCAAGGTAAGAAAATGCAGTTAGTATGCAGTTAAGTGAAACTTGACATTAGGCAACATCAGAGCGAGGACATGTGTGTACCTTCTCGCATCCCAACTTCATGAACCCAGACCCTAGAACACATTGATTTACATGTGGCGTTTCCAATCTTTTTGGAAGATCCACATTTTTTCTCAGCTCCCTTGATTTTACCACCCCGTTCATTAAACACATTATTTTATCTAAGCAGCGCTGTTTCAAACATGCAGCGAAATAGCGAAACGCACAGAAGCATGGTCTGGCAGCTCGCGTTCTAGTTGTTCGCTCCGGCGCCATTGCAGCCTTTTTCTCTTTTGTAACCATTTTTCTTGGGTTCTCTCTGCTCTTGGGATTTTTATCTTGGGAGCATTCTTCTGGCCTCCCTTGGAATCGCCATTATTTTTACGACCAACAGCTTCTGTTCTCTAAAAGGTCTACCTTTTTCTTTCCTCAGATGCCCACTTTTGTCTCTTGTTATGGGACCCCACTTTCCTGCTCAATAAAGAAGGGCATTTACTTTACCTGTCTTTGCAAGGAAAACCTCCGACTCGCTGGCATATCTGGGGCACTCTTCTGCCCAATAGCTAGGAACTTTGTGTTGCCTGCGCAATGGTAAGCAGCCCGCAACAGATGTGCCCCTTTCACACGAAGAGATAGAAGTGCAGACCCCTGAAGTGGCTCTATGCTGACCCCCTGGGATGTTTCACAAAGTGTCAAAGTCAAGCCATTTGCACATACGCTTCTTCTTGCAAATCCGGTGTATTTGACTTGTGTGTAAAGTACACAAAAATGTGGGTGTAAGTCCTTCTGGAAGCAATCTTTAATTATTAATTTATTTATTTAAAGGGAAGAACAATGCCCGTTTGATCACAAGAGAACGTACAATAGATAAGAAATCAGATTTCACGGAAGCAGTGAGTTCGAGGGGCATTCTGCCCAGGTTGTGGAGGGGAGTAAATGGAACAGTCACTGGGGACAATACATAAGTGGACATACATAGATGGAGGACAACCAACATTGGACATTCTTGAGTGGAGGTAGGAGCTACGGCCAGCTGTGCTCGGGATGTGACCATGATGGGTGAAGTGCTAGAGTGGAGGCAGAGGAAGTGAGGGACAGACGCAGGATAGAGGTGAGGGAAAAATGGTAGCTGGCAGGCAGCTGAGAGGTAGGTTAAGAGGGTAACTCGGGGGCGAGTTCATTTTGTGAATCAGCCCCCCCAAAGTTTAGGGAGCAGGAGACTTGATGTTATATTGCCCATGAGGTCATGGCACTAACAGGTGACCTACGCCCTGAACACTGTCCGCAATGGCGACCGTGCACATCTGAACCAGACTTGCAAAGCAGCATCTCCAGCTTTGCAAAAGCTACTTGCGGATAGAAATGAAGGAAGGACCGCTCCTGCTGTCTGAAGGGGACGGATTCCCAGACAGAATATGGCCTCCCTGCTCTATTGACACCACACCATTCCAGCCTCGAGGCTAGTTAACTATTCATTTTTACAGCTCTGTCTTCAGCAATTATGATAAAGGAGAAACAGTTCTCCTGAAGGCGCTGCCAGACAGATCTGCTCTGTGCCACAAGCCTCACCTGTGGCCGATTACTGATTAACACTGAGACGTACACCCTTAGCTTTCTAGAAGTGGGAAAGGCAGAAAAGAAACACACTTTTATTACAGATCTTTTCGGGGGCTCATTACAGTGTGGAAGCCCCCATATTTGCCCCTGCATGGCACAGGGCATTGAGAATAAAGGGTTCACGTGCTCGCCGGTCTGTCCACATCACCCTCTCTATCAAAGAAACCCACGTCCACAAGAATAAACACATGGATCCTTTGCAGAACTAATACATTACACATGCAGGAACATGGCTAAGCATACAAAGCTGGGGCGTGCGCAGCAGTCGGGTCTCCACTCGGGGTAACAATATATGCTACCAGGTCCGTGGAAAAGGGGCCGTCAAGGGAAGGGAAAGGCAAATCTTCCAAGATACAAGAGCCGGGAGGATAACGTAGGGGTAACCCGTTTGTCTCGGAAGCAAAACAACGCAGAATAACACAGGTTTGAATCCTGGTTCTGTGTTTAGAGACTGGTCTCCGGTATTAAGTGTGTTATTAAAGCAATAGAACCCAAGGAGGGGGGCATTACCGTTCTGGTAATATCCCTAGGGTGCCCTGAGCGCCTTAACGTGAGCCCCGGGGCATTAGCAGACCCGCAATGCCCCCCTGTGGGGATTCTATAGCTATTAGTACTCCGGCATGTTGTACCGGTATACTAATCGTTCGTTTTCCCCAATTTGAGAAATGGCGTATAAACCGGTTCCCAACTCGAAAAAAACTAAAAACATAATGCTTGCCATGGATCGGGGAGAAGGGAACTACATGGAGTCCCTTCTCCCTTTCCATGGCCACCATTTCCAGATCGATGCTGCGCCAGGGAAGGACAAAGCAGCACAGGTAAGTGGGGCGGGGTAAGGGAGGGGGAGACGACATGTGGAAAAGGCAGCGGTGGTGAGGGGGAAGGGAAAGTGGGGAGCAGGGCCGGCCTTAGGGCAGGGCAGGCCGAGCGACTGCCGTGGCACCATTAGCCCCCTGCCCCGCCAGCTTGGGGGAGTCTTTCAAGGGCTCCCCCCGAGCTGGTGTAGTGGGAGTAGGTGCAGCAGGTGCCTAGTTGTTATCAAACGCGCCTGCGGCGGTGCAGCACATTTAATAACAATAGGGTGCTAATGCTTTTGCATCAGCACCCTTTTGACATGATTACCTCCCCCACTCCGACACAGGAGCGAGGCAATTTTCATTGGAATCAGTGATTAACTCCCTGCTCAGGCGCCAAAGCGGGGGAGAAAAAAAAATGGGGCGCCAAATTTGGCTTAAACCGCCTGGGCTCTATCGCTGGTAAGGCCGGCACTGGTGGGGTGAGGTCGCACTTATAGTCAATCCGGTGAGGGGAGATGCCAGCCTCCTGCTCTGAGCGGGGTCTTTCCCAGTGTGGTAAAGACCCCGTTCTGAGCCTACTTATTGGCTGGGACGCCCCCCTAGCCCTCCCCGGCCCCACCCTTCGCCAGCGCATTTCTGTCTCTGCCAGTTTTTCCCTCTCATGGCAAACATACAGCCGGTGGCTCAACTCCAAGCCAGGTACGGCCTTTATTGCTTAATCTGTTCTGGGTATGGCAATGTTTAAACACAGGGGACCGTTTTTGCCCTGGGTCGGCTGGCCGAGCTGCGAGCAGGCAGAGCAGGTATTATCTCCTGGACTCGGAAATCCAGGGAGAGGGGGGTTCGTGCCTTGCACCCGAGACGCCTTTCTGCCGTGGGGCAGAGTGACATATTTACTGTAAACAGGGGGCATTCCAACAAACTTTCAATTTGACCTTACCCTTGTGCCAAAGCAAAACAGTGCAATGGAGCTTATCGAGGCTGGCAGAAGGGAACGCATGGCTGCTTTAACTTGCACAATCCCCGAAACAGGTGTAACCTGACCCGGCCATGTTTACACAACAACTGGGAAGTGCCTTCCACAACAAAAAAGGCACTCCAAAGATATACAACGGCTATTGGCAAAACGGCTCGGCTTGTTTTCCAAGTTACGAACCAGTTGCGGCTGCACGTTTCCGGCCCCTGCGTCCCGAATCACACTGGAAATCAGCGCCGCCTCAATGCGGGGAGAGGAGTGCTTGCGATTGATTGTGTGTTTTCTGTGCAAACATACACGGTGGAAAGAAAATTGAAGGTTCCGAGTGACCTAAGGCAAACACGAGGCAGCTGCGCGGCACACCAAAGACTGCAGCAACTCGCACACACCAAAGACTGCAGCAACTCGCAAACACGTACCGGCAGCTCGTGCGCTGCCTTGTGCTGTTCCCGCCAGACGCTCCATTGGTGGGAACACAGATTCCAATTTTCTCCAAAGAAAGGGAACGTGGTATCACCTGCTGAATACAGTACACTGTCCCGTGCCCTTTGCACCCTCTACTCCGATGCCCACTCCCTCTTTGGAGCAAGTAACACATTTAACAGACATATCAAGGCCCAGGTGTGCCCGCTGCAGCCTCCACTTTGATGCCCACTCCCTCTCTGGAGCAAGTCACATGGTTATCAGACACACCCAAGGCCCAGGTGTGCCCGCTGCACCCTCTACTCCGATGATCACTGCCTCTCTGGAGCAAGTCACACGGTTACCACACATAGCAAGGCCCACGTGTGCCCGCTGCACCCTCCACTTCGATGCCCACTCCCTCTCTGGAGCAAGTCACACGGTTACCACACATATCAAGGCCCAGGTGTGCCCGCTGCAGCCTCCACTTTGATGCCCACTCCCTCTCTGGAGCAAGTCACACGGTTACCAGACATATCAAGGCCCAGGTGTGCCCTCTGCACCCTCTACTCCGATGATCACTGCCTCTCTGGAGCAAGTCACACGGTTACCAGACATATCAAGGCCCACGTGTGTCCACTGCACCCTCTCTCCGATGATCACTGCCTCTCTGGAGCAAGTCACACGGTTACCACACATAGCAAGGCCCAGGTGTGCCCGCTGCAGCCTCCACTTTGATGCCCACTCCCTTTCTGGAGCAAGTCACACGGTTACCAGACATATCAAGGCCCAGGTGTGCCCTCTGCACCCTCTACTCCGATGATCACTGCCTCTCTGGAGCAAGTCACACGGTTACCACACATAGCAAGGCCCACGTGTGCCCGCTGCACCCTCCACTTCGATGCCCACTCCCTCTCGAGAAAGTCACACGGTTACCACACATAGCAAGGCCCACGTGTGCCCTCTGCACCCTCTACTCCGATGATCACTGCCTCTCTGGAGCAAGTCACACGGTTACCAGACATATCAAGGTCCGGGTGTGCCCGCTGCACCCTCCACTCAGATGCCCACTCTCTGGGGCAAGTCACATGGTTATCAGACACACCCAAGGCCCAGGTGTGCTCGTTGCACCCTCTACTTCGATGCCCACTCCCTCTCTGGAGAAAGTCACACGGTTACCACACATAGCAAGGCCCACGTGTGCCCGCTGCACCCTCACTCCGATGATCACTGCCTCTCTGGAGCAAGTCACACGGTTATCAGACACACCCAAGGCCCAGGTGTGCCCGCTGCAGCCTCTACTCCCATGATCACTGCCTGGAGCAAGTAAATACTTGACTTTGTTGAGGAGTTGCTCCTGACACTCTCAATGGTGCAAAAGCACAATGTAATGCTGCTCATTCCCATGGGTGGACCTCATTGATTGGTTCCTCCATAGCACCAAAGCACTGTCACAAAATGACTGCTTTTTCATTTGACAAATTTTTTCTGAACTGAACCTACCAACAGAACAGAACATCAAAAGCACTCTTGCACTTTCCCTCACCTCCCACTAACAAACCCTCCCACACCCCTCTTTCTTTTCAGATCCGCCCGAGCACCAGGAGACCATTAAAATGGTGCTGGTGAGCGATATAAAAAACATTAACATAACATTTCATGTGCGATTGCTACTGGCAAAAGTTACTGCTTTTACGTTTCATGTATGGATGTTAAGCATTGGTTCGCCTGCAGTGCAATAACACAGCTTCTACAATCCATGAGCGAATGTTACTGATTGATGCCTCTGCAATGCTACAGTACCAGCAGAAAGACGCCGCTCCTACAATCCATGAGCGAATGTTACTGATTGATTCCTCTGCAATGCTACAGTACCTGCTAAAAGATGCAACTTCTACAATCCATGAACGAATGTTACTAATTCCTCTGCATTGCTATAGTACAAGTACAAAGATGCCACTTCTACAATCCATGAGCCAATGTTACTGATCGATTCCTCTGCAATGCTACAGTACCTGCAAAAAGATGCCACTTCTACAAACCCTGAGCGAATGTTACTGATTGATTCCTCTGCAATGCTACAGTACCAGCAGAAAGACACCGCTTCTACAAACCATGAGCGAATGTTACTGATTGATTCCTCTGCAATGCTACAGTACCTGCAAAAAGATGCTGCTTCTACAATCCATGAGCGAATGTTACTAATTGATTCCTCTGCATTGCTATAGTACCAGCAGAAAGACACCGCTTCTACAGTCCATGATCGAATATTACCGATTGATTCCTCTGCAATGCTACAGTACAAGCCCAAAGATGCTGCTTCCACAATCCATGAGCTAATATTACCGATTGATTCATCTGCATTGCTACAGTACTGCCAAACATTATTGCTTATAGATTCCATGTGTTAATGTTAATGGATTCTCACTTTGGTACTGGCACTGGTACTGGCACAAATATACTGCTTGCACATTTCGTGGCTGGTTGGAATTGGTTGGTTCCTTTCGCAGTGTTAAATGACTGGCACAATGTTACAGATTCTGCATTCAATGTGCAAAGGTTAACGACCTGTGCCTCTGCACTGCAACAGTACTGGCACGAATGGATTAATGACGGCTTCATTATGGAACGCAAAGCCATAGATGGGTTCCTCTCCAGTACTGGCACAGGAATGTCACTTACGTACACCATAGGAGGATGCCGACGACTAGCACCTGTACAGACCTGCAGTATTAGTGTGTTATGTTAAGTGGATTTATAGGGCCCACCACTGCCATTTCCATGGCTTCCAGGCGCTCTGTGGCACGCACAATGCCGTCATTTGGTTTGTCAGCCAATGGTAGGGTTGGCACAAATAAAATGTTTGTTCTGTCCTTTGATGTGCAGGTTCTACACAGATTACTGTCGCTGAGCTATGCTACTGACTGGCACCTCACATTCAGTACCTTGAGGCGCAGAGAAAAAGTTAAAGCGTTGGACGAGTCTCAGAGTTTAGTTTCTGATAGCTTTTCCGGACACCAACTAGTTTATCGAGCGGGCCAGAGCACGGACAGATTAAGAGCAAGAAACATTGCTATTTTTTTTTAATGTGTTTTTTTTAATGAAGGAAACATGACTCGTCAAAAGGCAAAGCTTGACTTCCGGTTTCAGAAGTGCCCAATGGCCGGTTGAAGAGCAAAGTCACAATCTTACTTCCTGTCTCCACGAATGCTAGTGACCCCCACACGCCACAGTCGGCCCCCCGGAAAAAAAGAAACAAAAGAAAAATAGCAAAATCCTCAAGCACACCCTGCTCTTTAAACAGGTGTTTTTATTTTTCAAATGGGCATCAAACTACAGTTATCATTTTAAGTTGCTGATGATTTCAAGGCCAGACTTTTCTCTGAAACACATGCAACCTCTGCATTAGGAAGCGGAACTCAAATATCAGCCTTTTTCATTTAGAAATACTTGCGATCGATGGAACTTAAAGGGTACATTTTTTATGTCTTATATTCCACTCTACAGTTTTAAAATCTTTAAATTGTCTATACGGCAAGAAAACTGACCGATAAGATTATTTCATTAAAATAATGTCAGTCCTGACGAGGGAAAAACAAATATTGAACCCCTTGCCAAGCATCAATGTATGGGAACCCAAGATCAGTGACTAAAGGAAGCAGGTGTGAATTCCATGGCTGGTTAGGATGGCTGACACACCCACTTCCGTATCCTGTTGGGGCTGGTTAAGATGGCTGACATGCCCGCTTTGCATATCCTGTTGGGACTGGTTAGGATGGCGGACACACCCACTTTCTGTATCCTGTTGGGGCTGGTTAGGATGGCCGACACGCCCGCTTCCGTATCCTGTTCGGGCTGGTTAGGATGGCTGACAGACCCACTTCGGTATCCTGTTGGGGCTGGTTAAGATGGCCGACACACCCGCTTCCGTATAGTGTTGGGGCTGTTTAGGATGGCTGACACACCCGCTTCCGTATCCTGTTGGGGCTGGTTAGGATGGTTGACAGGCCCACTTTGCATATCCTATTGGGGCTGGTTAGCATGGCGGACACGCCTGCTTTTTGTATCCTGTTGGGGCTGGTTAGGATGGCCGACACCCCCGCTTCCGTATCCTGTTGGGGCTGGTTAAGATGGCTGACACGCCTGCTTCCATATCCAGGAAGTGCTATGAGCCATTAGCCACCTAACTAGAAATGTATGAGAACGTGTTGTGTTCCTAACAGAAGGTAAGACTCCTCTTCTTGTAATTAATTACTAATAATGGCTTATTCTAGTACTTATAATGCCTTATTAGGCAGTGCTCAAGTTGAGGGTACACACGAGTGGACGGAGTCTCCCACTTTTTTCAGAGGGCACCTTGATATGCTAATTTCTGGTGACATCACATTTAATGAGTACATTAATGAGTTGCCCCGACTTTTATTAGGTGAATGATCCAAAGGGAACATTTTTAATACAACAGCAGCAGTCAGGCAGTTGCTGTTATAGGCATGTGCCCTTGAGGATCGTCCTCAACGCCTAATGATGACACGCACCACTATTTCACACAGTCTGTACTGAACTACAGAGGTTTGGTTTGGCTATAGGATGTGAACTTGGAAAATCTACATAGCCATCTCTTTAAAAAAAGAATCGAATTAAATTACCTTGTGGGTATTTCTGTGTTTAGATATTAGAGAAAGCAAAATAGTCACCAGTGTATTTTCTACATTGTTCGTGACATACTGATAAGAGAACACGCAGTTTGTGCTGATGTAGAGCCTTCATAACAGGAACATTTGTTGAGCTCGTGAAGCATTGCTGCAAACAGGAAATGCATCTTTTTTTCTTCTCACGAAAATAGCAACACTAAAAAAGCAACCCCTGAGGAAGTGGATGAACTTTTAAGCTGCCGATCAACTTTCTGCAGGGTCTGGATAGAAGAGAGTTGAGAGACTCTATCACCTTAGGAATGCAGCCCTGAGCTGCCTCACCACAGTGGTGAAAGCGGGTAAGCACAGATAATGTGGAAGCCTTACAGTCTAGCAAGGGAAAGAGACTGACCACTTCCTGGTCCAAAGGGCACAGACACAATTAAAGCAAACACGCCAGCCTCTCCTGGAGAAGAGCTGTCTGTGGCATGCTTTGGATAAAGGCGAAACATGTTGAAGAAAGTTCAAGGAAAATAATTTCCAGAGCACAGCACAGTTCATTAATGCAATTAAACCTATCAGAGCATGGATACACACCATTTAAGGGCATACAATAATTCAGTGTTTTACTTCAACTCTCAACCAAGACTAATGCTGCCACAATCCTTCTGCATTAAAAGATTCTTGACAATCACCCGATGTAACAGTTAAGACCGAAAGGAGTGGATTCCTTTATAAAACAATAGACTGGGGCTTGAATTCTGGGGGTCCTAACTGGGATTGCGGGGCAAGCAGTGCTGGAAATGGAAAGAATGTACTGGGGATCACTCTCATTCTTGGAGGGGCAGAGCTGTGGGAGCAAGGTGCAGGGCCGAGGGGCGTGGCCCCAGGCCAGGTCATGCAATACAGTATCTGACATAGAACCCAATCCGGGCGATTTGCATAAAAGCAAAGAGCATTATGGGAACATAAGAATGTCCACAATTTTGAATTTGAAACATGTCATATCATTATTCAGTAATAAACCCTTTTGAGCGAATAATGCAAGTTGGGCTCTGCAGTTTTGATTGGTCACACTACTCACCCTAAGAAAAACATGTCTGTACGTTGCAGGACATATATACCAGTTTGGAAAGCTGCAACAAGTATTAGAGGCTTTGGCTGAATCTGTATCCAGTTTCCGCATTCTACCTAGAGTGTCTGCTTTTTTTTTTAAATGTGGGTTGTTTCTGCATGTGATAATCTGGTTTGTGATAACCTGGCTTCAGGACAGATCTCGCACACAAGCAACCTGCCCTTCGAGGAGCTGACTGTCAGAGTGCGGCAGAGTCTTCTGAAAGCTGCCTACTCATTTAAGTGCGGATTGGACGTCCCTGCGATAAGGTGGCTTCAGAGCAGATCTGAGAGTGTTGTGGGCAAGCCCTAGGATCTGGGGACAGGACAGGGCAGGCTCCGTCAACACCTGTCTTGCTGGAGCTCTGCTCTGTATTGTTCCGGCCCATTACCTGCACTGTGGGCAAGCCACTTTTGTATCATTATTCCATGCCCTTTTCAAACAGTGGCTGCATGTGCCAAAACAAGTTGGACACTATGGCACTGGCCCAGAAAGCCTAAGTGGCCATTTAATGTATATTTGTAGGGGGGAAAAGGATATGCCCAACTCTCCAGGGGCATTGGGGCCAGCATGGACCCTACGGACAAACAACCTCACGGTCCTGCCTCATTCCTGAAACTGCAAGCAAATGCAAAACAACAATATTACCCTTTTCTCGCAGCAAACTTTTCAAATCGATGCCGCTATAGCCTGGTGAGCTTTGCTACTCTTCTCGTCAATGTATACATGAATTGGACCCTTCCTACATTCATTAACACCCTGACGAGTTGAAAGTATATTAATTTGGTGGAAAGACAGCTCAGGGACAATGCAGGACAGCACAGGTTCGAATCTCGGTCCTGCTCTTAGAGGCTGGACTCTGGACTCTGGCACAAAGCGTAATATAAGAACCCAATTTACATGTATATGCTAAGCAATATTTACCATTTACACTATATGTACTACATACCCTTATCAGCCCCCATGCCAAGAGCTATTGCATGTATTCAGGTTTGGAAGCTGAAGGTACTGATCATTTTATTACACGTGCCTTGTATGTTAGTCTTAAGCAACATTGTCTACCGTGATATGTGTTTGTGTTAGAAAAACCTGGCACAGGGAGAAGCAGTGGTTTTCTCAGGATCACACAATAGGGTCAAGGGAAAAGGAAGGGATTACAACTCAAGACTTTGTGTACACCACCCATGGTTGACCACTAGGCTTACATGCCTTCTCACATACATTGCAAGGTTTTATGAGCTCTCATAGTGTGGATGTGTTTGCCACAGGTGGTTTACCAGTTAACAACAACCCATAGCTGCAATACAAAGCAGCTGGACACAGCACGTACCTGGAAGACATGTGCATTCATAGGAGGCGTCGCCGGTTGGACGGCACGTGCCGCCGTTCTGGCAGGGGGAGGGATAGCAAGGCATGTAAAGGTTTTCACAGGTGCGGCCGGTATAAGCCTGCTTGCAGATGCACTGGAAGGATCCCACCTCATTCACACACGTGCCACCGTTCTTGCACACAGGTGTGCTCTGCGCACACTCGTTGATATCCTGCTTGCAGGTGGATCCATGATAGCCATTAAGACACCTGCAGACGTACTGGTCTTGAAAAGGCAGGCACTGGCCTCCGTTTCCGCAAGGGTTTGAAGCACAGGGATCTGCCTGCTGGCAAGTCTGACCTAGAGAGCCATGGGAGACAAACAAAAATGACTTAGATCCAGATATACAAATTTGAATCCTTCTAAATGTCCAGTTGATGGACATGGATGAGTTGATCCCAGTTCCCAACTTTACCTGTCCATCCGGGGGGACATCTGCACTTATGCTCGGTGAGACTTGACAGAAGTTCGCAGGTTCCTCCATTGCGGCAAGGGTTGTTCAAGCAAATGTTATCCGTGGGCGTGAGACACACCTTGTCGGAGAACCCCATGCGACATGCGCAGCTATAATCCACAGTGTTTCCACGGATCTCTACCTGGCACGTTCCGGAATTCATACATGGAGAGCTGAGACATGGATTAGGGAATTGGCACCTTTCACCTACAAATGCACTGCTACTGCATCTAGAAGACAAGAAAAATAAAATCTGAGTTACTTTGCGTCTCGGTTGCGTTTGTGTCTTTACAAATATGGCGTTTTTCATCAACCACTAAATCAGGATGTTATGAACAACTCCCATGATCCCTCACCATTGGCTATGCTGTCTAGGGCTGATGGGAGATGTAGTCTACAACATCTGGTGAGCCAAAGGTTGCAGACCCTTGCCCTAAATCCTCCATAAATCCTAAAACCTCCCAATGCCAGACAACAAATGGAAATGTGCAGATCTTCCAATGATAGACCCTAGAAAATGATCACAGCTGTTCACCTGGACCAACATCTCATTTAGAAGATACTGTGAATTATCTTTGCATAAGAGAACGCCCTACAGTACTTTCCATTGGCTTATTTAAATTGTAAGGCCCTGTCCTTACACCCTCTGCCAGAAGTCACACCACGTTTCACAACTGAAAATGAGCTCTTTTTTTTACCAGCGAGAATAAAGAGGTTACTGCTGACGTCCAGAATGTTTTATGTTATGTTTAAAGGTTTTTTATACCACGCACTATCACCACTTGTGTGGTCACCTTGGCGTTTGCTTAGCTTAGGTGCATTTTTCAGATGGTAGCCGTCATGTGCTATTGTGCAAGGCTATGTGTGGTTCGTTTGGTTGTTAAATGATAAGAGAAATGCATCTGGCTAGACCCCTTGCTAAGAGTCAAAACAATAACAACTAATGCAGCACACACACAACACTTTCAAATCACAATCAGACCCATAACAACTAATGCAGCGCACACACAGCACTTTCAAATCACAATCAGACCCATAACAACTGATGCAACGCACACGCAGCACTTTCAAATTAAGGCAGAGCAATATGCTATGTTATCTTGCATTTGTATAGTGCGTACTGCCAAAGGTTATATAAATGTTATATTTTTAATTTCTCACTTTTATATGTGAGGATCCTTCCGTGCTCTCAAGAGGCTGCAAGAATACTCCAGCCCAGGGTTCCCTGAGCTGTACATAGGTTAGCCCTGCCGCTCGCGGGTCACTCATGACACTGCCATGGGTTATTTGATATTTGTATAGTGCCTACTGCCCTTGTTATGGCTTCGAATCACTGATGTAACCCTTGTGAGGGAATGAGTGCTCCAGGGCAGAGAGCAGTTTTTTTTATTTATAGCTATACCCTGACTGTCTGCTCAGGAGGGTTGTGCTGCTGGTACTCTACTGCGCAGAGGCCCCCTCTACAGGCCCCTCGCTGCTATGCAGGTATACCTGGTTGACCCCGCCAGCATACATGCAAACGTTCTGAATCACTTTGGAGGGAGAGTGTCTCGCAGAAAGCGGGAGAATCGAATTCTCCCACTGGATTGAATTGCAGTTACTATTATTTTAGGAGGGAGAAAATATTGTGAGGGCTGTGATGTATGCGCCAGAAAGATGGCTTCCTGCAGTGATCCCTGTGCTCGCAGCAGTGCTGTGGCTCAGGCTTGGGTGTTCCTCCGCTGTGTCTGTGCCTACACTTGCTGGAGTAGCTTCTCTGTTCACCTGGGACGTCTCCTTGCTGGCCCACCACCTTCCAGCTTTCACTCGGGCTGTCCTGCATAAGAGTCCATGGGCTCTCGAGGACTCCTTTCCACTCCATAAACTGGGCCGCTTCTGGCATACGCAGCCCGGGCGAGTACTCTTTCTACCGGCCCACTGATGCTCACAACAACCCAGGATACTCCTGCTATACTGGTGTTTCACCGAGAGGCTTTGCCTAAACTCCACCTATAAGCATCACTAAAAAAAGCAGTACACTCGAATCAAAGTAGTCTGTGTGTCACTTATCCTCTATCCAGTCTCTGGCACAATCAATGGGCGGTCTACAGACATTAAAAGCAGTACACTCGAATCAAAATAGTCTGTGTGTCACTTATCCTCTATCCAGTCTCTGGCACAATCAATGGGCGGTCTACAGACATTAAAAGCAGTACACTCGAATCAAAATAGTCTGTGTGTCACTTATCCTCTATCCAGTCTCTGGCACAATCAATGGGCGGTCTACAGACATTAAAAGCAGTACACTCGAATCAAAGTAGTCTGTGTGTCACTTATCCTCTATCCAGTCTCTGGCACAATCAATGGGCGGTCTACAGACATTAAAAGCAGTACACTCGAATCAAAGTAGTCTGTGTGTCACTTATCCTCTATCCAGTCTCTGGCACAATAAATGGCCGGTCTACAGACATTAAAAGCAGTACACTCGAATCAAAGTAGTCTGTGTGTCACTTATCCTCTATACAGTCTCTGGCACAATCAATGGGCGGTCTACAGACATTAGGATAACCCGCTCATGGTGTCCTGAGAAGAGTCTACGAGGGTAGCTGGTCTTTTTCCTCAGACTTTCTGATGACACAGAGACATCAAAGATAAGCTCCAGCAGAGCTCTTGGTACTTATAAATGCACCACTTCGGTGGACATCTGCCGTAGGCATGGCTATCCATCCACTTAAGCCTACTTGCACCACGATATGCCGCAACAACCCTGACATCAGTATGCAGCGAAGACCTACAAAGATTTCGGCTCGCTGGGCACATAGCGAGTGTCTAGCACTAACCCCATCTCATGACCCCTCTCAGCACCCATCCACATGCCTGACCGCATGGGTTGCTTCTACTGGAGCCTGGTCAGCCCACTAAACATTATCGTGGCCAAATGCACACAAGCATTATAATCCTACTCCGTGAACTTCAACACTCTCTACTTCGGTCCACCGAGGGCATTCCCACTACCAGTGCTTTGAGACTATAATAATGGTAACAGGTGCTATATGAATGACAACACTCTCTACTTCGGTCCACCGAGGGCATTCCCACTACCAGTGTTTTGAGACTATAATAATGGTAACAGGTGCTATATGAATGCCAACAATACAATTAGGGCCAGCGGGCCAAGAGAGAGAGCGGAAAGAGAGGGGGCTAGTGTGATACGAGTTAAGAAAAACGCCTTACTCGTAGGTGTCTCCAGCTCAGCGTGCAGATATCACCTGAGACTCTACACAATCCACACACGAGCGACAGGATAGGCAAAAGCAGTGCACGCTCTGCCCCACTACTCTGCTGACAGGCCTACAAGGCAAACTTGAGGTATCATAAGCACAAGCTCACGCCCCGAAGCCTTTCCTTAATCTCACGGTTCTACCTCAAATATTTACCCATTTAAAGCAACACTTCCTGGTGGTTTGACATCGTTTCAGAAACCTGGGTTTCAACCAGGTCTCTGGGTTATGAAGCGCATGGACCCCTTCTTCAGCTGCTCACTGATCAAAGCACCCTCAGCCCCCACTCTCTGCATGGGAAGTGAAAGGTTAACCCTTGAATTCGTGCCGATTAAACTCTTGACCTCCCAGGTGACTGCAGTCACACCTGTACCCACAGGTGCATATTTGTGATGGGGGTTGGTGGATGTTGGCTGTAGGGGTGTGCACCCACTCATCGGGATCTGGACTGACACGGTGCCGGCCATACTCTACTGCACACTATCCGGTTATAGCGGGTGCTTTTTTGTTACCACTGACCAGGAGTGATCTCAAACCAGAGACCTCGATGCGAAAGGCTATTGATACTGGACCAGGCCGGTTGAGCCGCACAACGCCCTTCGGATGTTGATTTTTATAGAAATATGCACATGTCACTTTTCCGCTAAGGAGAGGCACCTCACTTGTTAGGTGTATCCAAAGAGCTGCCAACTGTAGTCAACCATCCTGGAATGCCACTCGTGCGTCCTCAGCTGGCAGGGATGCCACATCATTTTGTATTGAGAAACGAATGTCAGTTTCATGTACTCTGCGTGCTGACCATTTTAAAAAGACTCAATAACCCCCTATATGGAGGGCTATGGCGGGGTCTGTGCCGGTTGAACTCTAGGGCCAAACTGACTTGCTGTTTCCCCAATCAAACCCCCATTCTCAGGCGGATAGGGTTTTGGAATTGGGGTCATCAATCAGTGCAGTCCACGGAATAGTGTGCCCCTTCCCTGGGGAGCAGGGCGGACATAGCAATCCTGAGTTCACATGCCCCATCCCTTGGCTTTACTGCCAGCTTTCGGCCTCTCCCACTGCCACCAGAGCCATACATCATGAGGCTTCAAAGAGCGTTTTCGGGGAGTCCTGGCCTACTCCCTGTCCTGCCAGCTGAACCGGACAGAAGAGACCCCCGCTGGAGATCACAGTTCTTTGACCTTCTCTGCACACATTCACTCAGGCAAACAGGAGGGGCAGAAGAGGCTTGACTCCCACGGCAGCGCAAATGCTGCAAACCATTCGCCTGGAGAAAAACAACGTCCCTGTGAGGCAGCTCTGATGTTTGGAGAAGGAAACTGGATATATATATATATATAGCACTTTCTGACACCCTCCTTACAAGGGTGACATTCCTGCAACTGATTGGCTTAAGCAGACACTCATTTCATTTATTAAGTCCCATCCTCAAGGCCCACTGCACAAGTACCCCTGCTTCTCCTTTGGGGGGCGCAGTCCCCAATGTCCTTCACTCAGGTGGCGAGGGACATATTATCATCCTGGTCTATAGAAGAAGGTTGAGTATCAGCCTTTTAAAAATACATTCATGTTATTCAATTTTTAAGAAACCCAACACTTTCGAGTTATTTAGGATACTGGCAGCGCCAGTACGGCCACATGTTCATCTGCCATGGTAACATTTGGTCTTCAGAAAGCGGCCCTTCTGGGTCTGTCTGCATTGCCCAGGGTGTTTCCAGTTCACGTGGTGGGAGCGACCAAAACTGATCATTGCGACAAATGCAGTCCTTTTCATGCATAGCTTTATCAGCCTAAGAAGTACAGCTCTAGAGCCTGTAAAATGCAACCCTTGAAAAGGTTCACCTGTCTTTGGAGCTGCCAGAGAGCTCTTTTCATACATAGCTTCATCAGCCTAAGAAGTACAGCTCTAGAGCACGTAAAATGCAGCCCTTAAAAGGTCCACCTGCCTTCGGAGTGGCCAGACAGCTCTTTTTATACCTAGCTTTGGCCTAAGAAGTACAGCACTAGATCCCATAAAATGCAGACCTTAAAAGGTCCACCTGCCTTTGGAGCTGCCACACAGCTCTTTTCAAACATAGCTTTATCAGCCTAAGAAGTACAGCTCTAGATCCCGTAAAATGCAGTCCATGAAAGGTCCACCTGCCTTCAGATCTGCCAGACAGCTCTTTTAATGCGTAGCTTTATCAGCCTAAGAAGTACAGCTCTAGATCCCGTAAAATGCAGCCCTTAAAAGGTCCACCTGCCTTCAGAGCGGCCAGACAGCTCTTTTTATACATAGCTTTAGCCTAAGAAGTACAGCTCTAGAACCCATAAAATGCAGACCTTAAAAGGTCCACCTGCCTTCGGAGCTGCCACACAGCTCTTTTCATACATAGCTTTATCAGCCTAAGAAGTACAGCTCTAGAGCCCGTAAAATACATTCCTTAAAAGGCCCACTTGCCGCCAGACAGCTCTTTTTATTCATTTTAATTGTATTTATTGTGCATGTGTAAGGCGCTTATACATCAAGTGAATTGTGTTTCAAAGAGCCCACAGGGCAGCAGGGAGGAAGCAAGGGAATGAAAGGCAAATAATAGTAACAATGAAAAAAGAGAAATGCGGTCCTACTAGGCCTTGCGAGCATTCGGAAAGTTCGGGTACTAGGTCAAAAGACTGATTTATTAGGCCTGCTTGGTTACCGCAAAGAGCGTTCTTTCTAAATCAAACTGTCAGCCCCTGCCATGCACATGAGTGAAGAAATGTCCTTTTTTCGATGTTTGTAGTCCACCTAAAATCCGCAGGGAAAAAAATCTGGCTTTTTGTTAGGCGACCTATAAAAATCGAGGAAATGGCATAGAACCATTTCTATACATAGCTTTATCAGCCCAAGAACGAACACGGACACAGGTATTTCACCCTGATTTGCTTGGTAAACATAACCTAAGACTCCAGTGACAAGCATGTCAAGCTATCTCACACCGATGAGTCACAACGCAGGTGAAACGTGCATGTGGATGGTGCATCCTGGAGAGCTGTCGGTCTTGGGCTGATCCAGGTATGTATGAAACAGCACTGCCCTGCAAAACAATGGCATTGATCTCCTGCGAAACAATAATTGCATGGCTGCATAACCACAGTGCTTTGCTCCGTGGCTCTGAACTGGAGGTGAACTGGCTACAAGGCGAGGCTGCGACATGTGCGATTTTGCTAACTGAAATGAGCCATTCTACTCTCATGTTATATGGTAGAATGTTTCTTTTCACACATTTTTAAAGCCACCATAATAACATGGATTGTGTTGAGCTATTTGCATAGTCAGTGGTTATCGCGGAAATCTGGTGTGATTGACCCAGATTGGAGGATTGGAGTTGGAGAACCCTTATACAGTGCTTAAAACGACATGGTTGCTGCTTCTAAGCGCACCTAAACAATGGCTAGCTAAGGCCAAGAAGGTGCCGGAAGATGAAGTGATCGGCCGAGGGTCACAACAGTGTGGTCAATTTGCAAGGAAGACATAGATCTCCTGGTTCCATGGTCATGAACTTACCATGCATAGTTGTGCCGCGGTGATGGAGCTGCTATGTGTGACCTAAACTTTCGCAGGCTAGAACTCTTGATTTGTTTACGGTAAGTGGACCGCCAGCAACCACAAGGGGCCCTAGAGGGACAGCCAGCATAGCAGGCCGCCCTCCTGCCCCCACCCGGGCAGCGATAGCCTCGCCTCTCCTGAGGGAAGCGGAAGGGGCGTGCCCTGGGCCAGCCAGAACCGGCTCAGGGCCCAGGACGACGCTTAAAGGTTTGGGGCTGCAGAGACTCAGCCTCCTTGCAGCCCCGGAAGGGGCATGCCGCTGGGCCGGCCAGGGGGCGCTTAAAGGTCTGGGGCTGCAGAGACTCAGCCTCCTTGCAGCCCCGGAAGGGGCATGCCCCTGGGCCGGCCAGGGGACGCTTAAAGATCCACGCTGCAGAGACTCAGCCTCCTTGCAGGGCCGGAAGGGGCATGCTCCTGGGCCGGCCAGGGGACGCTTAAAGGTCCGGCGCTGCAGAGACTCAGCCTCCTTGCAGCCCCGGAATGTGCAGCCTTGGGTTTCATTGCGATTCAGTCAGCTGGGATAGGGATATTGTTTACTAAGGAAGTGTCTCTTCTGACGTGATATTGGTTCTTACTCCATGTTAAGATGGTGATGTTACTTACTATCTGATAACAATTTTTAGGTTCTCTAGGTGGCGTTGTTTTGTTGCTCATTTAGTTTTTCTGTCACAGCTGGAGTTACTGGGCAGTCCTAGCCAGGGAGGAGTGTCGCTGAGGTTCCTGCTGCGAGGATCACCCGCTGGCTGCATGAGCCAGGTTCAGGGTTAGATGGGCCCTGACACCCTTATGGAGAGTTGAGACTCCTCGACAACTGAATGCAGTGGACTCTGGGCTTATTCGCTCCATGCAAGGGAGTGGGAGCTTCTGCCTGGCAGTTGGTAACCAGAGGCGGTTGTCTGCTATGTAATAACCGGATGGGACAAGGGTCACCTCGGGACAACTACTGATGGAAGCCTGGGAATTGGAAAGGGGCACCCAAAAACGTTGAAGGAGACTGGGGCCCGTTTTGCTGACTCCATTCACATGTGATCTGTTTATTCCCAAAAATATTACTGACTCTGTGGTCTATTTTGTAAATGTATATTGTCTGCAGTTCTGGGGATGGGGGCCACAGCAAGGGGTGGCCCCGCTAAGCTTTCTGCTAAGTTTGGGGCGTGAGAAAATGGAATTGTCCACTAAAGTAGGCCCCCAGTGTAATGATTGTCAGGAGTTGTGTTTTAGAAACTTTCTTTAATCAAACCCAGTTAATTGATCTGGTGATATCTGGTCCAGGGAAAGGATACATTGGGCGTGATAGGTCAGCTAAGCCATTCACTACCGGGGGTAAAATGACCAGTACAAGCACAGACGAAATGAATTCAAAACTAAACAAATTCAAGAATGTGTCAGGCAACCTGGAGCATCTGACTATGGAGCTGGAGTGTGAAAGAGGCTTCGACTTTCCCAGAATGACCAGGCCAGAAGGCTTCGCCATAACATGTCACTTGGGCAGCAGGCCTGTGGGAGGCCATCTGAGGGTGGGGAAAGGAGGTGGGGAGGATCCTTGAAATGGGCCTTGGCTGCACCATCTGCGCCAGAAGCCAAAAGGTCCGAGGCCACAGGTTTACACAAAGCAAAAGTGTGAAGATGAATTGTTGCCATAGGGCTTGTTTACTGAAACAACAAAGGCAAGCAGCCCCCCCCCCCCCCAAGGGTGGGAAAGTGGCAAAGGCAGTAAAAGGATTCTTGGAAGAAACAGATGCCCCCACCCCAGTGAACAAGTACTGGGGGTCCCAGGGCCGCCCCTATCTATTTGTTGCCCGTTTCTCTTTCTCCCGCGCTCAAGATTCCCCAGCACAGGTTGCACCTACAAAATGAAGGCTATGCCCCCAAGATTCCGACGCGCCAAACTTTTTAAATGGGGATCCGATGTAAGTACACAGAACACCCTGGGAAGCACGTGTACAACACAACTACGACCTTACAGTCGTTAGCGTTCACACCAAAATGCGCCAACACGTACAAATGCACAAGTGTGAACAGAATAGAGGACACTGGAACGCACGTGGCAGTGAACGGAGGATAGCACAGGGGCGAGGCGCTGGTCATATAAGCAAGACAATGCAGAGCAACAGAGGTTCGAATTCCAGATCCGCCCTTAGAAACCGAACTCAGGTACGATATTAGGCACGTTATAAATAAATAAAGTACCACCCAATAATCCTACTCATGTGTTTAGATAAGGCCTACATGCTGGATTCTTCTAACTTCTAAGCACTTTAGCACTCTAATAATTGCTGTTATTATAAAAGAAAATGTAGTGTTTACATTTTCGATCAGAAAGCAGGATGTTGGCTTAGCCCATATTCGAACCAGTGGCTGTGGGTGGCACACAAATATCCTTTCACTGGTGAGCTACAACAACGAAACAAACCACACATCTCGCCCAACACCACATGGCAGCCACCAGCATAATATCACACCTTTGCTCAGTGAACAGTGTATCCGAACTGAAGCTGCCAACAGCACGTCACAGCTCACTCTTGCTCTTTTTCCCGCTCAACCCTACTAACCACTCCCGCCCTCCTTGCATTACAGATCCACCAGAGAGAGCGCCAAGAGACCACGCAACAGCTATAAGAACCTTTAACATAACATACCCAAATCTACAACATCCAGGCATCCATCAGGACTTTCAGGCTCTTACACTACACATGTAGAAACGTCTCAGGGGACCTTGGTGTAAACTGATGCACGCATTTGTAGGTTCGGGGTGGCAGGGCACGTTCCTACATCAACTAAGGAAACATTAGCCCTTGCAGTCATCGCAAATGATTTGCCTGCAATGTCGGTGAAGTGGAAGGGGCAACACCTTCCCAGAAAGTGAGGGCAGAGCACTGAAACATACCTGTATACAGACAAGTAGTTCCTTTCAACGCCTCCATGTTGTGGCCCTCGCCCTGCTCTGCGCCCCCCCCCCCGGGCGTCTGCAATCGTCTGACATTATTAGGGGAAATCGCCCACTGTCCCACCCTTCCATGCTGGAAAGACTGGACCCACATATCAATCTGCAAGGAAGTCTCTACAAGCGAAGGGTCACTGGTCCAAGTGGAAGCAGGATGGCGTGTCTTCGGAAACGACCTCTGTTACAACTGATGACAAGCATTTGTGTGGGAAAATAGCCCGGGTTCCCAAAGAAAACAGACAAGGCGGCTGGAGATGAGGGCCGTCAGCACTCCTCAGTCAGACCACCTCCCTCCCCCTTTGTTCCCGAGGTGTTGCTTATTAAGACTGTCCGGACTCACTACACATGCCACAGGGCTTGGAAGCCACACTACTTATCAATGGTGTAAAACGAGCACCCCCCCCTTTGAGTTCCCAGCTGCATTTCCTTGCCATCCTCTTCCTTGTGCTACACGAAGGAGGGGAAAAACAGAAGAGGGACTGCTCATTTTAGAAGAGGGGTCTTCTCATGTTATGCAAAACTCTGTAACTCGACTCTCTGCCCACTGATCCGACATTCGCCCCCTCCCTGCCATCGTTCAGGAGAGAACTCAAAACCTGTCTCTTCCCGCTCTCCCTTCCTGGCCCTACTTGTGTTATGTTGTGCTACTGGGATCTGTATGCACTTCCCTGCCTTTTTTATGGTCTTTGGGTAGGGTATCCAGATTTAAAAACTAAAAAACGGGAAAGGGCAACTAACATAAAAGTAGGACTAACTCTTGAAAGTGCCTTTCAAGGCACTACACCCCCGTAGCGTTTGGAGGAGAAGGGGGTTTAAGTGTTACTAGTGGAATTAACACGTATTGTAATTCATTTATCACAAACTGAGACTATCTTAAGTTGTAAAATGTAGCATTTCTTCTGTGCGAGATTGTGCATTCCTGCCTGCCAGCTATGAAGACCTACTACCAAAAACCGGTGCCACTGCAGTTTCCAATGGAAACATAATCTTGAGAAAAGGGGATAGAGAACCAAATTACGGAACAGTCCTGACAAAAGGAGGGCGTCTGGAAGAAAGGGGTACAGGTTTACGTTGCGACGAGAGGGAAAATGTATGATCACTTTGCTGTGCGGATGCGAACGTACACTAAAGCTCTGTGTGCTGGTCTGTACCGGGGTGTTTGTGTGCCACAAGCAGTGGTCGAAGCGGTTGGGAGCGGTGCTCCTCTACTCAAAAAGAAACCCCCCCGGGAATGGTTTTGTTTTAAAATAAAAGTGTAGTAAGAAGTTGAAACTTGCACTTAAGTGCACTGCACTTAAAATCCCCTTAAATAGCAGGTGTGTTTGTGTGGGGGTTTGTATTACGCGTGGGAGGGGGCATGGCAATGGGATCTGTGGGGAGCGCTGCAAGGCCAGCAGGAAACATAGTTCCACTACTTCTTTCCGTACACTTGGACCACTGGCCGGAAGCACAGAAGCATTTGTGTCCAGCAGGGGGCATCGTGTGCCCGCGCTGTGAGGATGCATTGGATGGCCCTGTGAGATGTAAGAAGGTTGTACAGGTGTGACGTTCAGTTGTTCTCTTTTCTTTTTTTTTCTTATAGCGCCTGCCTCGCTCAAGAGCACTGGAGAACTTTAAAACGGGACGGTGCCAGCATTCGGCATGGCATTTTGAACAGCAGCGCAGCACTGTTGTTGGTGGAGGGAGAGAGGGATTTTTATTGGTCAGGCAGGTATCGTTTGTTGGGATGGATATTAAATGGCAGTATGCAGATTTTACTTTGCATGCATCCACTAAGTTGAGAATGTTAGCCAATTATTGTTGTAAATTCTCCATTGATACAGGCTTAATGAACCCTGGTGCAACGGTCTCTACTGAGTATTTATTTTATGTTTGCTTGTTAGGTGCTTATACAGGAAGTACATACTGTTTCAAGGCACCCACAGGGCAACAGGGAGGGGACAGGGGATGAGAAACAATGAAAAATATAACAACTATTAAATACAATGGTGGGGGCGAAGACAAACATACTAAGCCTCGTGAGTGTTCAGAACATGCAAGTGCAGAAGGGAGGAGGAATGGGATAGGTGCTGGGGTGCTCATCGTGTAAAGGGCGGCGCTCCACCGCTGCTTTGGGACGACGACGGGGAGGAGGGGGGGCGACCCTAGGTAACCTCACACGGAGTAGAAGAACCTGTGGTGTGGTGAATTACGGATCGTATGTAAGATAACTCCAAGACTTTATGTAAAAATAACGCTGCTGTGGCATTAACATTTCCAATCTTACATTTGTCTCCGCCTATTATTGCTTGCACGGGGAAGGAAGGGGAAGGGAGAAGGCTGGCACGGGAGAAGGGAGGGGTGGGGGGAGAGGGACGGGGGGGGAGGTGCCGGCCTACACGACACCGGGGCAACGGAAGGGCGGGAGGTGGGGTGAGTGAGCTGTGGGGGGGGCGGGGGGGGCGAATGGTGTTAGGCTGCCCCCGCTATGTACTTGACAGGAGAAAGTAAACGTTACTTTCAAAGCTGGGGTCCTTAACCTGAAATGTTTCCGCTGGAAGTAGGCCGTTACCTAGAATCTTTTTGGTGGTGAAAACTCAAAATGCGCCTCAGGGCCAAATGCCAAAAACCAAGGGGTTGCATGAAAAGAAGCACTTCTGTGGCCACTCTGGGCACCATATTGCCAAGTAAAGGTTCTCAAAAGGCAGGCCTCTGAATGTGCCTTTTTAGTGAGGAACAGTCATGCCAGGGGGCGAAAGCCCTTTCTGCCTGGCTGTTCGTGTGCAACGTGAAATGTGTACCCTTGTATCAGGAGACCCGAGAGGGGGGAGGGGGGGGCGGAAAGCGTGCATAGGCAGGGATAAGCCTTGCGTCCGAGGTGGAAAGCATGCATAGGCAGGGACAAGCCTTGCGTCCGGGGCGGAAAGCATGCATAGGCAGAGAGAGAAGCCTCGGGTCCGGGGCCGAAAGCATGCATATGCGGGCAGAAAGACTGCATAGGCAGAGAGAAGCCTCGGGTCCGGGGTGGAAAGTGTGTGGGGAGAAGCCTTGTGTCCAGGGTGGAAAGCATGTATAGGAAGAGAGAAGCCTTGCGTATGGGGCGCAATGCGTGCATAGGTGGGGAGAAGCCTTGTGTCCGGGGTGAAAAGCGTGCATAGGGAGAGGGAAGCCTTGCGTCTGGGGCGGAAAGCATGCATTGGTGGGGAGAAGCCTTGCGTCTGGGGCGGAAAGCATGCATAGGTGGGGAGAAGCCTTGCGTCTGGAGCGGAAAGCGTGCATAGGCGGGGAGAAGCCTCGGGTCCGGGGTGGAAAGTGTGTGGGGAGAAGCCTTGTGTCCAGGGTGGAAAGCATGTATAGGAAGAGAGAAGCCTTGCGTATGGGGCGCAATGCGTGCATAGGTGGGGAGAAGCCTTGTGTCCGGGGCGAAAAGCGTGCATAGGGAGAGGGAAGCCTTGCGTCTGGGGCGGAAAGCATGCATTGGTGGGGAGAAGCTTTGCGTCTGGGGCGGAAAGCATGCATAGGCGGGGAGAAGCCTTGCGTCTGGAGCGGAAAGCATGCATAGGCGGGGAGAAGCCTTGCGTCTGGGGCGGAAAGCATGCATAGGAGGGGAGAAGCCTTGCGTCTGGAGCGGAAAGCGTGCATAGGCGGGGAGAAGCCTTGCGTCCGGGGCAGAAAGCGTGCATAGGCAGGGAGAAGCCTCACATCCAGGGATGGAAAGCATGCATAGGCGGGAAGAAGCCCTGCGACCGGGGCAGAAAGCGTGCATAGGCGGGGGAAGCCTTGAGTCCGGGGCAGAGAATCGTGCATAGGAGGGGAGAAGCCTCGCGTCCAGGGGGCAGGAAAGCGTGCATAGGCAGGGAGAAACCTCACCTCCGGGGCGGAAAGCGTGCATAGGCAGAGAGAAGCCTCACGTCCGGGGCGGAAAATGTGCATAGGCAGAGAGAAGCCTCACTTCCGGGGCGGAAAGAGTGCCTAGGTGGGAAGAAGCCTTGCGTCCGGGGCGGAAAGCGTGCATAGGCAGAGAGAAGCCTCACGTCCGGGGCGGAAAGCATGCATAGGCGGGAAGAAGCTTTGAGTCTGGGGTGGAAAACGTGCATAGGCGGGGAGAAGCCTCACGTCCGAGGCGGAAAGCGTGTATAGGCGGGAAGAAGCCTTACGTCCGGGGCGGAAAGCGTGCATAGGCGGGGAGAAGCCTTGCGTCCGGGCTTGGCTGGAATCCCTTCCCCGTTGCGCTGCATAGAATCGCAGGAGACTGCTGGCTGCGTGTGTGGAGACATTTCCAGAGCAAACAAGTTGGCATTTTCGAAAGCCAATAAAGAAAGTGCCTGCGATAACTCAGGGCATCTGGGCATCTGCTGCGGGCACACAAAGGGCGGCAGAGGGAGCAGGTGTGCATGCTAATGAGGGCTGGCAGCTGCTCCTCAGCGCCAGCCTCCAGCCACCGTGAAGAGCTGCATGGGGTGAGGGGTGACAGTGGGGAAGAGGGGGCGGCGCTAGCGGATTGTCTAGCAGAGACCAGAGAAGGCAACAGAGGGCTGCTGGAGGCCTGCTGTTGGTATGAGACCAGCTATTGTCCCACCCTTCAGACGGCCGTCCCTGGGGGCAGTGCAGGCGTGCTATGCTGGCTGCTACCCTGCAAGGAGGCAAAGTCCCGCCCGCCGAAAGGGCTTCCTTATAGTAAACAGCTTTTGGCAGAAGTCCTAATTTCCCCAGTAAAGCACTGACTCCAGGCATCCAAATACTGTGTCTTTCACACTCTGGTGGCTCGAAAAATATAGAACACATACCTATAGTATATCACCAGAAACAGCACCAAATACACACTTAAGTGTGGCATGACTCAGCTCAAATTGGCAGATGTACCCCAAGAGGCCTGGAATGACATGCAGGTAAAATGTGCACCGAGAGGCCTGGAATGACATTTGGGGAAGACGTACCCCAAGGGGCCTGGAATTACATTTTGGGAAGATGTACCCCAAGGGGCCTGGAATGACATTTAGGTAAAATGTACCCCAAGGGGCCTGGAATGACATTTGGGGAAGACGTACCCCAAGGGGCCTGGAATTACATTTAGGTAAGATGTACCACAAGGGGCCTGGAATTACATTTAGGAAAGATGTACCCAAGGGCCCTGGAATGATATTTGGGTAAGATGTACCCCAAGGGGCCTGGAATGATATTTGGGGAAGATGTACCCCAAGGGGCCTGGAATGACATTTAGGTAAGATGTACCCAAGGGGCCTGGAATGACATTTGGGTAAGATGTACCCCAAGGGGCCTCGAATGACATTTAGGTAAGATGTACCCAAGGGGCCTGGAATGATATTTGGGTAAGATGTACCCCAAGGGGCCTGGAATGACATTTAGGTAAGATGTACCCAAGGGGCCTGGAATGATATTTGGTAAGATGTACCCCAAGGGGCCTGGAATGACATTTAGGTAAGATGTAAACCAAGAGGCCTGAAATTACATATGGGTAAGATGTACCCTGAAAGGGGCCGGGAATGACATTTGGGTAAGATGTACCCCAATGGGCCTGGAATTACATTTGGGGAAGATGTACCCCAAAGGGCCTGGAATGACATTTAGGTAAGATGTAGCACAAGGGGTCTGGAATGACATTTGGGTAAGATGTACCACAAGGGGCCTGGAATTACATTTAGGAAAGATGTACCCAAGGGCCCTGGAATGATATTTTGGTAAGATGTAAACCAAGGGGCCTGAAATTACATATGGGTAAAATGTACCCTGAAAGGGGCCGGGAATGACATTTGGGTAAGATGTACCCCAAGGGGCCTGGAATTACATTTGGGGAAGATGTACACAAGGGGCCTGGAATGACATTTGGGTAAAATGTACCACAAGGGGTCTGGAATTACATTTAGGAAAGATGTACCCAAGGGCCCTGGAATGATATTTGGGTAAGATGTACCCCAAGGGGCCTGGAATGATATTTGGGGAAGATGTACCCCAAGGGGCCTGGAATGACATTTAGGTAAGATGTACCCAAGGGGCCTGGAATGACATTTGGGTAAAATGTACCCCAAGGGGCCTGGAATGACATTTAGGTAAGATGTACCCAAGGGGCCTGGAATGATATTTGGGTAAGATGTACCCCAAGGGGCCTGGAATGACATTTAGGTAAGATGTACCCAAGGGGCCTGGAATGATATTTGGGTAAAATGTACCCCAAGGGGCCTGGAATGACATTTAGGTAAAATGTAAACCAAGAGGCCTGAAATTACATATGGGTAAGATGTACCCTGAAAGGGGCCGGGAATGACATTTGGGTAAAATGTTCCCAAAGAGACCTGGAATGACATTTGGGTAAGATGTAAACCAAGTGGTCTGTAATGACATTCAGGTAAGATGTACCCAAAGAGACCTGGAATGACATCTCGGTAAGATGTTCCCCATGAGGCCTGGAATGACATTTGGGTAAGATGTACCCCATGAGGCCTGGAATGACATTTAGGTAAGATGTACCCCAAGGGGCCTGGAATGACATTTGGGTAAGATGTACCCCATGAGGCCTGGAATGACATTTGTGGACGACGTACCCTGGGAATGGAGCCATACAGAGTTCTGTGGACAAAACAACGCTTTTTATGTTGTGCTTGAAATCACTTTGCTTACATCTTACACAGTCAGCTAAGAAATTGGTGAAACTTTCCCAAAAGTCCAGGATCTTGCAGGCGTACATAACCACAAGTTATTTTGAACGCACATATTTCAGCTAGCTGACTGAGGAGTGCAAGTGCGTACAAATGTGTGCGGTTTGTAAGGATGGAAAGCTCACACAAATATTTGTAATATTTTCGTGCAATTATAGAACGTAGTCTTTTGGAAATGTTTCTTTTTCGGAAAGTTCCAAGCCTGTGCGGCAGAAGTGGATGCACACATTGATGGAGCCAATAAGAGAGTGCATGAAGAGGGCCATAAGAGACAGAAGGGCGGGCGGCCGTATGTAGGTCAGAAGGCGGCTATCAGCAGTCTAAATGAAGACCACGGGCAGCCTTCAGGGAGGGGATGGCAAGATTTGCAGCCCACGGGAAAGTTTAAGGGTAGTCATAAGTAGGCTGAAGGAAGTCCACACGCAGGCTAAACAAGGACCAGTGGCAGTCTTAGAGCAGTGAACTGGCAGGCAGCAGGAAGGTAATGGGCAGGCTTAAGGAAACTCGCACAGGCAAGCTAAGGAAGACCATGGGTAGAGCTTAAGGAAAGATGTTGGCAGGCTAAAGGAAAGTCATTGGCAGCCTAAAGGAAGGTCATGGGATGGCTTAGGAAATGTTATACAGGAAAGCTAAAGGAAAGCCATTGGCAGCCTAAAGGCCATGGGATGGCTAAGGAAAAGTTATATAGACCAGCTAAACGAAAGCCATTGGCAGCCTGAAGGAAGGTCATGGGATGACTATGGAAAGGTCATATAGGCCGGATAAAAGAAAACCATTGGAAGTCTCAAGGAAGGTTGGGATAGCTAAGGAAAGGTTATACAGGCAGGCTAAAGGCAAGCCATTGGCAGGCTAAAGGAAGGTAATGGGATGGCTAAGGAAAGGTCATGGGATAGTTTGAGGAAGGCCATGGGATGGCTAAAGGAAGGTCATTGGATGGCTACTGAAAGGTCATGGGCCGGTTAAGGGAAGGCCATGGGCTGGCTATAGGCAGGCCATGAGCTGGCTAAGTGATGGCCTGGGAAAGTCTAAGGGAAAGCCAGCAGCAGGCTAAGGGGGGGGGGGGGGCAGGAGCAAACTAAGGAAAGGGCACAGGCACGCTAAGAGTAGGCCTGGAGCAGTCTAAAGGAGGGCATGGGCTGACCAACTGAAAGCCTTGGGCTGGCAAATGGAAGGCCGTGGGAGGACATAAGGACGGCCATAGACGGGCCGAATGAATACCTCAGCCAGGATAGGCTACAAGAAGGCTAAGGAAAGGCTTAAGGGACACCCTGTACAGTGATTGAAGAAAACTCATATTGTCCATAATTATGAAACAGATATGGCTGTGGTTCAGAAGGGAACCTCTGATCAATTAAAGGGCGATCATGTGACTTAGGTCACAATGGTTGCAAACCCCAACCACACAACACAAAAGGGGGCTTTCTGGAATCCTCATTGTTGATGATGGAGGAGTGGGTAAAGAAAAATGGTCTTGTTTGGTCTCACTCGACGGCCCCCTTGACACGAAGCTATTAAGACTGCAGCAAGAGCTTGTTACATAGCTCGTAGACAGATGGGCTCCGCCTCGCTCGGGCCTTTCTGATTTATGCCTTATGCCCTTGGAAAGAAGAGCTATTTTCTGAATAGCAACTACTCATAACGTTCCTGAAGCTCTTTGATGTGAACGGCCTGTCTGGCCCGCGCACCCAGCTATGACTTGACTTGGCATCTCTCGTGTGTCGCGTGGATATGCTGATGTCTTTAGTCAAACACAGGAATTTCAAAATAGGCCCGAGGTGTGTTCAGCGCACGCTGCTGGGGCATTTCTAGGGGCAGTCTTTAACTTTGCACCATCGTGCTAAAAACACTGGCAGCAGGAGCGGTGAAGGCACGGAACCGCCGCGCAGTCTCAGTGGAAGCTATCACAGGGGCTGCAGGTCAGGGCAACAAGGCTTGCGCGGAATCTACGCCACGTTCTATGGCAATGCAACCAAATGTACACCCCACCTACCTGGCGCCCAGAGGTCACGGCAACAACGCGTGCGTAATCTACGCCACGTTCTATGGCAATGCAACCAAATGCGTACCCCATATGATTTGCGCTCAGAGGTCACGGCAACAACGGGTGCGCGGAATCTACGCCATGTTCTGGGCAACGCAACCAAATGTACACCCCACCTACCTGGCGCCCAGAGGTCATGGCAACAACGCGTGCGTAATCTACGCCACGTTCTGTGGCAATGCAACCAAATGCACACCCCACCTTCATGGCGCCCGGAGGTCAAGGCAACAACGCGTGCACGGAATCTACGCCACGTTATGTGGCAATGCAACCAAATGCACACCCCACCTGCATGGCGACCAGGGGTCACGGCAACAACGCGTGCGCGGAATCTAGGCTACGTTCTGCGGCAATGCAACCAAATGCACACCCCACCTGCATGGCGCCCAGTGGTCACGGCAACAACGGGTGCGTGGAATCTACGCCACGTTCTGTGGCAATGCAACCAAATGCGTACCCACCTACATGACGCACAGAGGTCACGACAACAAAGGGTGCCGGAATCTACACCACGTTCTGTGGCAATGCAACCAAATGCACACCCCACCTACATGGCGCACAGAGGTCACGACAACAAAGGGTGCCGGAATCTACACCACGTTCTGTGGCAATGCAACCAAATGTACACCTCACCTACCTGGCGCCCAGAGGTCACGGCAACAACGCATGCGCGGAATCTATGCCACTTTCTGTTGCAATGCAATCAAATGCACACCACCTGCATGGCGACCAGAGGTCACGGCAACAACGCGTGCACAGAATCTGCGCCACGTTCTGTGGCAATGCAACCAAATGCACACCCCACCAGCATGGTGCCCAGAGGTGACGCCAACAATGGGTGCGCAAAATCTAGTACAAGTTCTGTGGCAATGCAACAAAATACGCACCCCATCTGCATGGGGTCCAGAGGTCACAGCCAAAACGCGTGCGCGGAATCTACACCACATTCTGTGACAATGCAACAAAATGCACAGACCACCTACATGGCACCCCATGGTCATGGCAACAACGGGTGCGCGGAATCTACGCCACGTTCTGTGGCAATGCAACCAAATGCGTACCCCACCTGCCTGGCGCCCAGAGGTGACGGCAACAATGGGTGCGCGGAATCTATGACACGTTCTTTGTCAATGCAACCAAATGCACAGCCCACCAGCATGGTGCCCAGAGGTCACAGCAACAACGCATGCACGGAATCTACGCCATGTTCTGTGGCAATGCAACCAAATGCACACCCCACCTGCATGGCGCCCAGAGGTGACCGCAACAACGGGTGCACGGAATCTGCGCCACGTTCTGCGGCAATGCAACCAAATGCACACCCCACCTGCATGGCACCCAGGGGTCACGGCAACAATGCGTGCGAGGAATATAGGCCACGTTCTGTGGCAATGCAACCAAATGCACACCCCACCTGCATGGTGCCCAGGGGTCACGGCAACAACGGGTGCGTGGAATCTACGCCACGTTCTGTGTCAATGCAATCAAATGCACACCCCACCTACATGGCGCACAGAGGTCACGGCAACAAAGGGTGCCGAATCTACACCACGTTCTGTGGAATTGCAACCAAATGCGTACCCTACCTGCCTTGCACCCCGAGGTCATGGCAACAATGGGTGCGCGGAATCTACGCCACGTTCTGTGGCAATGCAACCAAATGTACACCTCACCTACCAGGTGTCCAGAGGTCAAGGCAACAATGCATGCGCGGAATCTATGCCACTTTCTGTTGCAATGCAACCAAATGCACACCCCACCTGCATGGCGACCAGAGGTCACGGCAACAACGCGTGACAGAATCTGCGCCACGTTCTGTGGCAATGCAACCAAATGCACACCCCACCAGCATGGTGCCCAGAGGTGACGGCAACAACGGGTGCGCAAAATCTAGGCCAAGTTCTGTGGCAATGCAACAAAATACGCACCCCCCCTGCATTGTGCACAGAGGTCACTGCAACAAACGGTGCGCAGTATCTACACCACGTTCTGTGGCAATGCAACCAAATGTGTACCCCACCTGCATGGCGCCCAGAGGTGACGGTAACAACGGGTGCGCGGAATTTATGCCACATTCGGTGGCAATGCAACCAAATGCACACCCCACCGGCATGGCGCCCAGAGGTGACGGCAACAACGGGTGCACAAAATCTAGGCCAAGTTCTGTGGCAATGCAACAAAATACGCACCCCACCTGCATGGCGCACAGAGGTCACGGCAACAAAGGGTGCGCAGAATCTACACCACGTTCTGTGGCAATGCAACAAAATGTGGCGCCCAGAAGTTTTTAGAAGGTGGCTTGGAATACCTTCTAAAAATTCATCAAAATGAATACTTTTAAACCAACAAAGTGGCTAGTAGAAATATGTCCTTCCCATAATGAGGCTAATGAGTTAATGGCTCTGGTCCTTACTATGGCAGGTGAAGATATTTTCTCAAGAGCAGATAATTTGGTAAGTGGAGAAGCCGGGATTATCGCTGCAGTCTTCACAAAGCTCACCATTTAACCACTAGACCAAAGTTCCATTGGAAAATGAATATTCGCAACTTGATGAAAGGCTGAGAGCATTTTTTGTTGAACAGTCAAACTCAGAACATTTAAGGTATTAAAACATTAGCACTTAGTGAAATATCACCAGGGCAGGCCATTTGCCCACCTCCTTAATGCTTCTATGACATCAGTGCATACTGAAATGCTACCACAGCAGCCGACTTGCCCATTACCATGAGGCTCCGTCGACATCAAAGCTTCGTGAAATATCACCAAGAAAGCCAACTTGCCCACTGCTCCTCTTACACCAGCGTTTAG
Organism: Ambystoma mexicanum; assembly: GCF_040938575.1. NCBI lineage: Eukaryota > Metazoa > Chordata > Amphibia > Caudata > Ambystomatidae > Ambystoma > Ambystoma mexicanum. Next base: position 178,468,273 of record NC_090929.1, read on the forward strand.
TGGAATATCACCACGGAGGCCAACTTACCCACTCTCTAAAGCTCACTTGACACCAGCGCTTAGTGAACTATCACCACGGAGGCCGACTTATCCACCCTCTAAGCTCGGTTAACACCAGCGGTTAGTAAAATATCACCATAAAAGTCCACTGACTGAAGGCCCCATTGACGTTGGCGCTTTGTGAAATATCACCATGGAAGCCCACTTGCCCACTGCCTTAGGCTCTATCGACACTAGTGCTTGGTGAAACATCACCAGTGACGTCCACTTGCCCACTGCCTTGATACTCCATCAATACCAGTGCATAGTGAAATATCACCACTGAAGTCTACTTATTGAATTCCCCATTGGCGTTGGCGCTTTGTAAAATATCACCACGGAAGGAAGCCTGCTTGCCCACTGCTTTAGGCTCTGTCGACACCAGTGGTTAGTGAAACATCACTTTGGATGCCAGTGAAATATCACCACGGAAGCCCACTTGCCCACTGCTTTAGGCTCTGTCGACACCAGTGCTAAGTGAAATATCAGTGCTTTAGGCTCTATCGACACTAGTGCTTAGTGAAACATCACTTTGGATGCCAGTGAAACATCACCACGGAAGCCCACTTGCCCACTGCTTTAGGCTCTGTCGACACCCGTGCTTAGAGAAACATCACTTTGGATGCCAGTGAAATATCACCACGGAAGCCCACTTGCCCACTGCTTTAGGCTCTGACGACACCCGTGCTTAGAGAAACATCACTTTGGATGCCAGTGAAATATCACCACGGAAGCCCACTTGCCCACTGCTTTAGGCTCTGTCGACACCAGTGCTTAGTGAAACATCACTTTGGATGCCAGTGAAATATCACCATGGATGCCCACTTGCCCACTGCTTTAGGCTCTGTCGACATCAGTGCTTAGTGAAACATCACTTTGGATGCCAGTGAAATATCACCATGGAAGACAACATGCCCACTGCTTTAGGCACTGGCGACACCAGTACTAAGTGAAATATCACTTTGGATGCCAGTGAACTATCACCATGGAAGCCCACTTGCCCACTTCTTTAGGCTCTGTCGACACCAGTGCTTAGTGAAACATCACTTTGGATGCCAGTGAAATATCACCACGGAAGCCCACTTGCCCACTGCTTTAGGCTCTGTCGACACCAGTGCTTAGTGAAACATCACTTTAGATGCCAGTGAAATATCACCATGGAAGCCCACTTGCCCACTGCTTTAGGCTCTGTCGACATCAGTGCTTAGTGAAACATCACTTTGGATGCCAGTGAAATATCACCATGGAAGACAACATGCCCACTGCTTTAGGCACTGGCGACACCAGTACTAAGTGAAATATCACTTTGGATGCCAGTGAAATATCACCATGGAAGCCCACTTGCCCACTTCTTTAGGCTCTGTCGACACCAGTGCTTAGTGAAACATCACTTTGGATGCCAGTGAAATATCACCACGGAAGCCCACTTGCCCACTGCTTTAGGCTCTGTCGACACCAGTGTTTAGTGAAACATCACTTTGGATGCCCGCTTGCCCACTGCTTTAATACTCTATGACAGCAGTGCTTAGTGAAATATCACCACGGAAGCCCACTTGCCCACTGCTTTAGGCTCTGTCGACACCAGTGCTGCCCACTGCTTTAGGCTCTGTCGACACCAGTGTTTAGTGAAACATCACTTTGGATGCCCGCTTGCCACTGCTTTAATACTCTATGACAGCAGTGCTTAGTGAAATATCACCACGGAAGCCCACTTGCCCACTGCTTTAGGCTCTGTCGACACCAGTGCTTAGTGAAATATCACTTTGGATGCCAGTGAAATATCACCATGGAAACCCACTGCTTTAGGCTCTGTCGACACCAGTGCTTAGTGAAGCATCACTTTGGATGCCCGCTTGCCCACTGCTTTGATACTCTATGGATAGCAGCGCTTAGTGAAACATCACCGCGGAAGCCCACTTGCCCACTGCCTTCGGGCTCCTTCGTGGTTGTCTAACAAACATAGTCTGCCCTTTTGTTCGCTTGTTTCAACAACCCCCCTCCACCTTTCAATTCCTTTAACCCCTGAGCAACAGGTTGTGTCTCTTTTACACCCCCTCCCCCCACCCGCCCCCCACCGCTCTACAGAAATGTGACTCCTGGAAGCATCCAGGGGCAGATGTCTCGGTGACCTTTCACCTAAGGCCAATTCAGACGTTTGCTGTGGTCGCATCGCCCTTCTAGCCCCGCCTCAGCAGCACCCCCAAGCTAAGCTGCCATCTGCCACCCAAGGGACAGACAACAATTAAATAACACAAAAATCAGAAGCCTAGGGAGGGGTGGAGCCCTGGAGCCACTAATTACCAGAGGACTTCGGCACATGTTCAGTGATAACACGCGGAAGAGCCCACCGGTGTATTTCACGTTACACATAAACATATATTACGCGCCATAATACGATACGGCCGCACACACGCAGGCACGCTTCTATCACAGGGAAAACGTGCAGTTGGGACAGCCACAGTGCAAGCTAAGGCAAGGCAAGGCAACGAGATGTCGTATTTAGGCGGCGTCTAAGCACTGTGGGCCTGATTCATGGAATTATTTGCACGTTGCAAAGGGACTTTTCACTGGTGCAAAGTGACTGTTTGTTTTATTACTTGTATTGCGCTCCAGACCTGAAGGTATACGGGCGCATTGCAGAAGAAGACTTACAGCTGAGTTACACCACATCATCATGTTATCCAATTACACAACACATCAAAGTTAGAGTGGCATAGTATCGTAGTTACCACTAGTCTACGCAGTAGACAGGATAGTGTACTTATATATACTGTGCACTGCCAACGAACACCCCGATTCATGGAACAGTGCAAAGTGGCTTTTTGCCGTGCAAAGCCACCGTGCAGGCCAAAAAAACACTTCGCACTATTCCACGAATCGGGGTGTTTGTTGGCAGTGCAAAGTCAGTTTGCACAAATAAAAAGTCAGTTTGAACCGTGCAAAACATTCCCTGAATCAGGCCCTGTGTGATCTACTCAGCGAAACTAGAAGCTGGTCATCCGATCTTCACCCCCCCACCCCTTGACAAACACACGGCTTGTTCAGAAGAGAACACAATTCGCCCTTTGAGTACGCATGGTGCTTTGAATTTTGTACATGCAAATACGTACAATGATGTCTGTCCAGTCGTAGCCAGTGAGATTCAGCCCCCGGGACAGAGAGGCAGTGTCACTCTAACACCCCGCCCCACATGTTTCCATGGAGACTCGGCGTTTTCTTGATTGGAAAGGGGCGCCGAATCTCGAGTCTCATCACCCAGAGCGGCTTCACTCAACCTAGAAACACAGTCTCACTCCCGGACCAGATTGCTATCCCAACAGCACTGAATGGAGTCTCACCTTCTGGTTGATTCAATAGTCCCTTGGGCTTCAATGGCAAACCCATAGAGTGCAATATTGACTACCATATTAAAATAGCAGGCCTCGATGGCCAGACACGCTTCAGATTGGGGCCTCTCTCCAGTCCCAATTGTTTTTTTCCTCAACAGACCACCCCTAAGCACTAGCCCCAAATATTCTAGGTCTGGAGCTAGATTAACATTAGTAAATTATCTGACCCTTCGAGTTTACAAACTGCAATCAAATCTTATAATGGAACAATACAATACTCTTGGTCTGGTTACAAAAACCATAGCTTTCAATGGAGTCTCACACTCCGAAATAGACCCACTGCTGATCTGACACTCAAAGGCTGCGTGAACTACTCGACCCGGGCCCGTTTCATGCCGCCTTCAGATTTCAATGGAGCCTCACACTCCGGAATAGTCTCACTTCTGAGCTGATTGCTCAACTGACATACTCCGGAATAGTCCCACTTCTGAGCTGATTGCTCAGCTGACACACTCCGGATTATTCCCACTTCTGAGCTGATGCTCAGTTGACACACTCCGGATTAGTCCCACTTCTGAGCTGATGCTCAGTTGACACACTCTGGAATAGACTCACTTCTGAGTTGATTGCTCAGCTGACATACTCCGGAATAGTCCCACTTCTGAGCTGATGCTCAGTTGACACACTCCGGAATAGACTCACTTCTGAGCTGATTGCTCAGCTGACACACTCCGGATTAGTCCCACTTCTGAGCTGATGCCCAGTTGACATACTCCGGATTAGTCCCACTTCTGAGCTGATGCTCAGTTGACACACTCCGGAATAGTCCCACTTCTGAGCTGATGCTCAGTTGACACACTCCGGATTAGTCCCACTTCTGAGCTGATGCTCAGTTGACACACTCCGGATTAGTCCCACTTCTGAGCTGATGCTCAGTTGACACACTCCGGAATAGACTCACTTCTGAGTTGATTGCTCAGCTGACATACTCCGGAATAGTCCCACTTCTGAGCTGATGCTCAGTTGACACACTCCGGAATAGACTCACTTCTGAGTTGATTGCTCAGCTGACATACTCCGGAATAGTCCCACTTCTGAGCTGATGCTCAGTTGACACACTCCGGAATAGACTCACTTCTGAGTTGATTGCTCAGCTGACACACTCCGGATTAGTCCCACTTCTGAGCTGATGCTCAGTTGACACTCCGGATTAGTCCCACTTCTGAGCTGATGCTCAGTTGACACACTCCGGAATAGACTCACTTCTGAGTTGTTTGCTCAGCTGACATACTCCGGATTAGTCCCACTTCTGAGCTGATGCTCAGTTGACACACTCCGGAATAGACTCACTTCTGAGTTGATTGCTCAGCTGACATACTCCGGATTAGTCCCACTTCTGAGCTGATGCTCAGTTGACAATCACACGCTCCGGGAGCTCCCCGACCCTAGGCCCATTTCATGCCGCCTACAGATTTCAATGGAGTCTCACACTCCAGAATGCAGTCTGAGCTCAGGCATCCATAAAGTCTCACACCTTGAAAACCTGCCTCACTTTTTGCTCAGGTGCCCAGCCTATGACCCTATAAGAGCGCACTGCATTGCCCCCTGTTAAGGAGAGAAGGTATTTTTGATGAAAACACCCCAAGGGCAATTGCAGGTTTCATCTGTGGCGCCTGGCGACACAGAACGAATAAAATGATCGGCTCTTGACACGTCTATGAAGATATGATATGGCATTTATAACGCACCTATACACAGGTGTTTCAATGTCTCCTAAATAGGTCCTCATGCTCCCAAACCCACCGAGTTAGTGTCACATGGGTATGTCTGTCGGGTACCAGTGGGCCTGAGGAGGCCAGAGCAGCTCCTGGCACCTTTTGCTCTCAAGCCAAGCAGGCTCTTCCAGGCAAAGTACCCACCCGCACTCCCTGGCAATGTCTGTCCCTTCACATGCAACTGGAAATATGTAGCGAACACTCAAGATAAAGGCACGAGACTATCCTAGAAATCCCAGGTGACCAACCCAATCACCCTTGTGGGGCACACAGGACCTTAAGTCGCCCATGCCATCTGTATGTAGGCAGGCCAGTTCTGTGTTATTCTCCAATGAGGGGTCAGGGCTCCTGCGAGGGGTAGACTGGTAACCAAATGCGGCACTGCACCTTTTCTCCAACGCAGCCTTACATTACACCGCGCGTGAAAGCCCAGCCGCACCAAGAAGAGCGTGGCAGGTTTTCTGCCCAAGATAGTGAATTTCAAAGCACTTTTATCCCTACTGTGGCATTACAAAATATTTAAACACAACAAAAACATAAATATTTGTTAATATTGAGGAATAACATACTGGAAGCTTCCCAACACATTCTTTGCTTCAAAGGGTGTGATGGATGAGGCGAGATGGAAGGAAAGGGGTTTGGTGTCTGGGGTGGGGGGAAAGAGACATAAAACCACAGGGTACCCACCCAAAAGAGGCCCTGGGCGTCGAGACCCACTGGGAACTCCCCAGAGTTCCCTGGACCTCACTGCTTCCTGCAGTTAGCTTTTGCCGGTTTCGGAATTGAGATTCAATGAGTGGGCGCTAAAACCAGTTCCTGGGTGCCGGGCATCACCCTGTTGGCAGGAGCTACCGCAGGGGAAGCAGGAGCTGCCAGAGATGCGCCTATAACTTTTTGTCTATATTGTATGAACCATTGAGTTTAAATGTATATTGGATGTATTCGGATTCTTCTTTATTACCATTCTCAAACACTCAAAGTTAATGTCACATTTACATGTTTGGAAGGCAACCGTTGGCCCTAGGAGCCAAATGTAGCGCCTGGTAGCGGCTGATTTCAAGCTAACCAGGCTCTACTATGCTAGAAGCAGGAGCTAAATAGCTGCCAGCTCCCCCCAATTCCCAACTCTGTGTCTGCCTTCTGTATTCCAAAGCGGTAACGTGGGGCACACGTGATCTTTGTACAGGAGCACGCGCACAGAAGGCGTGTCTGCAGAGAAGGAGCACGCGCACAGAAGGCGTGTCTGCAGAGAAGGAGCACGCGCACAGAAGGCGTGTCTGCAGAGAACGCATGTGAAATTACATCTCATAGGGTCGAGTGCTTCACTAAGCCCTCAAACCCCAGAGCCTCATAACCTGTCCATCCCATTTCCGGCACCTGCTTCTTATAAAGCGCTTCGAGGCTTACCAGCTCCTTACGAGCTATACGTATGAAATACATATAGTATTGTAAGACGCAGTATGGGCTGCCACCTTCTATCCGAAGGTCCCCGCGTGTATAGCACTCCCCTGCCCCCAGCAGGAGTCAATATTCACTATCCTGCCAAGCGATGGCCGCTTATCTCTCCTACACGACGTGTTTGCTTTTTCATGTGGCGAAGGCACCGTGGGAAAAGCGGCCAGAAAGTGAGGGCTCGGGCTTTTAATTAACCCCCACTACTTTCCGCATAAAGGACGGGTGCCAGCGGTGGCTGTAATTGCTTGCAGGTGCTGGCAGGTGAGCCGATGGCGCGGCTGACATCTGCCAGGGACGCCGGGGCCTCTCCGCGGGATCTGGTGAACGTCCCCAGCCACGTTCTCTGAACTCCACGGGCCCCAGGTGCCGCTGATGCAGACGGGAGGCAAGTCTTCTGGGGCCCGAGGGGTGGGGGCGATTTCCAATCTCTGGATGGAGATCAAACGGGCCGCTCGGGGAGGGCTTGTCTACGGTGTCCGTGTGATAACGAGGCCCGACCTTCCGGAAAGTGGTTGCACCCATAACCCTGCAGTCATATAGGCAGCTGCCACTGCCGGCAACATTGCTGCAAGGCTCCAGGAGGCAGGCGCATGGCAGTGGCATGGCCGGGATTGGGAGAAGGTACACCTGTCAATGGGAACGAAAGCGCCCAACGTTGTGGAAAAGCCCCAACAACTGTTCCATAAGCTGGCATCGAAAGTCACTTTTAGACATAGGTCGAAAAACACCCTGTGCACCCAGTTAGACCCCTCTTCCTCTAAATACATCTATCTTTCAAAGGAGGCCCCTCAACCAACCCCCAAATACTGCTGACAGGGGCCTAGTGAATGTCTCCGGCAATGCTTCTGAATTGTGATTTGGTTTATGACTTGCCTAGAAATTAGTATATTATATCACTGTGTTGTATAATGAGACAAAAAGCTGCAGCACATGCCTAGTCTGGACAGCAAGCAATGCATGATATATGAAAGTAATGTGCAATGCTGCAGCATGCCTAGTCTGGACAGCAAGAAATGCATGATATATGAACGTAATGTGCAATGCTGCAGCATGCCTAGTCTGGACAGCAAGCAATGCATGATATATGAAAGAGATGTATCTTGCTGCAGCATGCCTCGTCTGGACAGCAAGAAATTAATGATGTTAGAAAGTGATGTACAACGCTGCAGCAAGCCTAGTCTGGACAGCAAGCAAAACACAATATATGAAAGTGATGTGCAATGCTGCAGCATGCCTAGTCTGGACAGCGAGCAATGCATGATATATGAAAGTGATGTGCAAAGCTGCAGCACGGCTAGTCTGGACAGCAAGCAATGCATGATATAAGAAAGTGATGTACAACGCTGCAGCAAGCCTAGTCTGGACAGCAAGCAAAACACAATATATGAAAGTGATGTGCAATGCTGCAGCATGCCTAGTCTGGACATCGAGCAATGCATGATATATGAAAGTAATGTGTAATGCTGCAGCATGCCTAGTCTGGACAGCAAGCAATGCATGATATAGGAAAGTGATGCATTATGCTGCAGCACGCATAGTCTGGACAGCAAGCAATGCATGATATATGAAAGTGATGTGCAATGCTGTAGCACGCCTAGTCTGGACGGCAAGCAATGCATCATTTATGAAAGTGATGTGCAATGCTGCTGCACGCCTAGTCTGGACGGCAAGCAATGCATGATATATGAAAGTGATGTATAATGCTGCAGCACGGCTAGTCTGGACAGCAAGCAATGCATGATATATGCCAGTGATGTGCAATGCTGTAGCACATGTGAGTCTGGACAGCAAGCAATGCACGATATATGAAAGTGATGTATAATGCTGCAGCATGACTGGCCTGGACAACAGGCAATACATAATATATGAAAGTTATGCACAATGATGCAGCATGCATTTTCTCAATGAATCAAGTATGAAAGCAGTACACTGTGATGTAATGTGCCCTGTCTCTGCAACAAGCAAATCATCATATCTCAAAACAGTGAATGATGAAGCTGCATGCCTGACTTTCAGCAACAAGCAATCCATCATAAATGAACATGGTGCATAATAATGCAGCTAGCCTGGTCTTGTCAACAACTTGAGAAGAGTTTATTTGTATATTTTCTCACACATATCTACTGTGGATATTCTGAAACCCTGGATTTTACACGTATTTGATGATTCAACAGGCTGGCCATGTCAAGGACTCGACATGTAGCATGGCTCTACCGTGCTCAGAAAATAAGCCCCCCTTCATCTCAAAATGGTTTATAGAGTCGAAGCCTGTTATTAGGGCTAAACATGTCAGGTTGCAAGCTACTAGCCAGGCACAAAAAGTGACTTGCCCCTCTCAAATATGCACATGTACAAAGCACACCATTTCATACTCACCAAGAGTCAATTATCACAATCCAATGACTAGTGGCTAGTAAAAATGTCGAGGCCTGAACTGGCTTGTATTTGATAAGGTGTCCAGAACTATTTTCAGTTCTACCACTTCTGAGATTACTGTTCCCTCTACTACTACTACCACCACTACAACTACTACTACCACTATTACTCCCACTAACACTACCACTACAACTACAACTATCATGACTACTACCACTGCTAGTACAACTACTACCACTATTACTCCCACTACTACCACAACTGCTCTGCCTACTACCACCACTACCATGACTACTACCACCGCTACTACCATTACTTCCACCACCTCAACTACTACCACCACTACTACTACTACCACTATTATTCCCACTGTGACTATTACCACTGCTACTACCACTATTACCACCACTACCACTATTACTCCCACTACTTCTACCACTACAACCGCTACCACCACTGCCACCACTACTGCCGCTAGTACCACCACTACCACTATTACTACCACTACTACAACTAAGCCCCTCTTTACACAGAGGCAAACATGATTTTTCGGATTTACTTTCTACTACCAGAAGCGTGAAAGGATTTTTCAGGGAGTAAAAATGCTTTTATTATCGATTGGGGTATTATTTCCTGGCAAGAAAAAATATACCTTAATTGAAAATATAGCCAGTCTTTTTATTGTAACTCCTACTTTCTTAAGGCCAGTAATTGCCATAAATATATAGATGTGTTTGTATCGTATAGCACCTGTTAGCTCTGAGACGATACCAGTAGAATTCTCCTGTGTGGCATGTGCCCCTGTTACCCAGGTCTGAACCCACAAACCTGCCCTGCTTTTATTGCTGGGAGTTTTTGTTGCACTTTAGGGCGTCAAATAGGAACTTTGCTTATCGGAAGGGCTGAGACCAACAACCACTGAATTCCCCTTTAGAGTTCAAGCCACAGGTGTGGCTATTACCCAAATGAATGTTACTCTTTTCATAAACCTTTGCAAGATGAAAGGAGGAGCGGGTCTTATGTGGCTGCGAACCTGCTACATGGAAATTACACGCAGATCTCAGCAGCGGGTGCTTGACCCAATGGCGGCCTGTTCCAGCTTTGTTTTTTAGGGCAATTGGCCTTTTTCTTTTACTGGGGACGTGCAAACATTTTAGTGCACAAATCTACTGTTTGCATAAAGTCGCTGAAAATTGACAATAACGCCTGGTGTACAGCGCGTCATACTCAACTGAGAAAGTTGGGCTCTACCCTCTACCCGCCGCAGGCTGCTCAGGAAAACCGGCAATATGTTCCCAAGGTAGAGGTCGTGAGTGGGAATCAGGGGGGTTAATGAGAGTGAACAGGACCCTCGTGTGTCTGGTCAACAGTGAATGTGTGTGCGCCAAAGCACCAGCCTGGCACCACTTCCCATCACTGTACATCTTATAAAGGGGCGGTCGACAGGGACACAGGCACTCGAGCGTGAAACGCAGCCTCCCTCAACACTCCCGCGTCGGGAGAGCGTGCATACCAGGCGGCCTGTCTTTGATAAAGCCAATTACAGCCCAGGCACCAGGATCTGTTATCAGGGAACAGCTCTTGAGCACATATTTCAGATAGGTGCTTTTCTGGGCATTCCCTGAAGGCAGTTTCTCTTGGCACTTCATCCAAGTGACTGACCTGCCTGCCCCACCCAATCAAGGCACACAGCTCCGCAGCCCTTTGGGGATAAGCAGTGTGCAAACATTCCGCCGTAGAGGGGCAGCCGGGCCCGTGAAAGTGACAAGGGAAACGCGAAGAATATGAACAACACAATGCTGCAGCGGTGCAACAGGAAGCTACTAAACAGCGACGACGTCAAGATGGGAGCCACGGGGAGGCGAGGGGAGGGGGTTATGTTCTGCTCAGAAATTTTCCAGGAGATATCTGCAATAACGTCTTAACAGTAATATCTGTATTGCCGTTGATGTTGAAGTGCGATGCAGAGACCCGACTTTCTGTGTCCACAGATGCAAGATAGGGACGTGTTGGGGAGGCAGTGGCTTGTCTGGCACCTTCTCTAACCTCTACCCTGCGAACCGGAAGTGATGCCGGGGTGACAATGGGATGTTTGGTGTCTGAGTGCAGTTTACCATCTAGGACTGCAGATTTCTGTCCATTCCAACCTCATACTCATAAACAGGAAGTGGTGTCACATTGCCTTCGGGGTGTTTTAATTTCTGAGTGGAGGATTGCCGTAAATGTACACCTGTGACAATCCAATTTCCCTGAAAGCAGGAAGTGGTGTCACACTGCTGTTGTGATGTTTGATGTCTGTGTGGAGGATTACATTGAGTTTATAATCTACCACCTCACATTTCCACTATAAACAGTGAGTGGTGTCACACTGCTGTTGTGATGTTTGATGTCTGTGTGGACGATTACATTGAGTTTATAATCTACCACCTCACATTTCCACTATAAACAGTGAGTGGTGTCACCGTGCTGTTGGGATTTTTGATGTTTGTGTGGAGGATTCAGTTGAGTTTATAATCTACCACTTCACCTTCCCACTATACACAGTGAGTGGTGTCACAGATGTTGGAATGTTTGATGTCTGCGTGGAGGATTAAATTGAGTTTATAGTCTGCCACTTCTCATTTCCGCTATACGCAGTGAGTGGTGTCACAGTGTTGATGGGATGTTTGATGTCTTGTGTATCTAGGCCTTCACATTTCCCCCTGCAGACAGGGAGTGATGTCACACTACCAGTGGACTCTTTCATTTCTGGATGTGGGACTAGGACTACATACCTCTTTGTATTCACCCTAGAAGCAGGGCGTGACATCACGGTGCACTTGTGATGTTTGCCCCTGTGTGCAACGCAGGAACAGAGACGTCTTTGAACTCCCCATATAAGCAGGAAGTGGTGACACGGTGCAACTTGGATGTGTGCCCCTGTGTGTGGCAGGGTTAGGTACATCTATAATGTAGGACCGCACATTTCTTTGCGTGTCCGCTATAAACAGGAAGTGACATGTTGGTCTGTGCTTGTGATAGGCACAACGCTCCACGAGCCAATCAAATGTCCCGACGGGGCTACGGGCAAAACAAGATCGGATGTTTCTAGTTTGGATGGCAAGGGAGTGAGGGAAGAACATGACGCCCATTTCATTCGGATTTAATACACGTGTGTGGCAGAGGGTTGGACTGAAAATAAGGCCATGTACTTTTTCTTGCTGCACCAGAGCACTAGAAATGAATACCATACAAAATCACTGTAACCAACCCAGTGCCCACTTCCTGCTTCCCGGGAGTATGCCCTCCCCGGGACGCTCAGACGTTTCCGGCGACCCTAACAGAGAGCGCTGACATTCCTCTGGCAGAGAGGTGACATCTGACCTTCAACTCTCTCGCCTTTAGTCCTCATTAAGCCTCACACATATTCTCATTTTCTTGGCAGATGTGTGATGTCTGAGGGCAAAGATCGCATGCTGGCCTTTAACCTCAGAAGCAGCAGAGCTTCGTGCCACTCGCAGAGAAGGGTGGGCAGTTGGGGCTACGGGCAGCTCTGGGGTGACTGCTACTCGCAGTCGTTTGGGCGTGCCTTTATCGCAGGGCAGAGTTTGTTTGGGTTAAACCCCTAGAGATGCCAGTCGAGGGAGGGCTGTGTTATGGATAACATTATATGTTTGCGTTCAACCACCGAACGGGCGCAATGAAGCCGTGGCCTTCATAGATTGAGAAATAAAGGCGCAGTCTCTCCTCGTCCCCATGTGGCATTAAACAAAGCGGAAACCAGAATGTCTCCTTTCACCCACTAATCTTTCAAAGGCCAGCAGAAGTGACCCTGCACAATCCCCAATCATATATATATATATTTATACACTTTTGGGGGTAGCGTGGCCGATGCCGGACTAGTCCTGCGCCAGCTCTATGGTCCTGTTAGATGTAGCAGGCGAGCAGGAAGTCTCCTGGTTTGATTTAGCTGCCATCCTGCGCCCGCATAGCTGGTTAGATGGCTCAGTGAGGGCAGTGATCACCTCGGAGTCTGATGCCCCAGCTTCCAGTCCTAGCAGGACAGCCTCAGCCCTTACGCCGCTTCCGAAGTCCATACATTCAGTGGCCTCTTACATTGGCAAGTAGTACAGAGTGCTTAGAAGCGGGATGGGGCTGGAGTGAAGCACTATAAAAAAGCACATCTCTTCAGATCGGAAACGGCAGGAGCTATTTCGACTTCATTAGAGGTAGAGGCGGGATTTCACCAAAATGTCAAACCATGAGAAGGGGCATAGCCATCTGCTGGATGTATGTACCCCACTTCTTGATCTAAGAAAACCTATGCTGAAAATGAACCCCGAAGACGAGGGTGGCAAGAGCAGCGCCACCCTTGTGTTGCGCCTTTCAAACACAGAACACTTTTTTCCTAAAGCCATTGTATGGAATTTGACACTTGGCAGAACCTTTTTTGAACGGTTTCATCGATAAAAACCCCATAACAAAACAAAGCGTGATGTGTATATGATTTCAGGCATCGCTGCGGCTGCACTTTCTGCTTACAAACAGCCATCTTTCCACACCTCCCTTTTCCCAGAAGAAAGCTGGCGTCTGCCGGGCTCACAACGGTCAAATCCCTTCTTTTATCCCAACGCCCTGCCCTGCAGCAAGAAAAACAGAGGGGTGCCCCCTAGCTTAGGTCGCTGGCTATCAGCTAACCCGTGGAATGCTGCCTTTGCTTGCTGCTAATACGCCAAATCCCCCGACTGCGCAGGCGTGCGCATGCTCCGAGGGCCCAGTGGCTAGGCGCACTCTTCAGAAGGCCACTAAAGGTCTTGCTCCAGGAAACCCCAGGCCACTGGAGCAGGAACAGAGCCATAAGTGGGATGAGGCATCGAGGGGGGGGGGCTCTAAAACTTCACAGCGTTTGTACTGGTAGCGTGGCAAAAATAGTGCTGGGAAGGGCCTAGCAAATACCCTCGAATTAAAAACAAAACCCCTAAGATATATGGTACACGATTGCCTGTTATTTATATCAATGTACACATTTAATTTGATCCAAGCAAAAATTGCTATTTGCTTAGCTGCCTAAAGAACACATTTGCCTGATATTTGTTAGACAGCTTGAAAAATAACCCGCATTACCCACCACTCACGCCTCCAACAGAAAATGTTCTTTTTTGCCATGTTGGGGATTCGAACCCGAACTCTGCCAGTGCCAAGCCAGTGTCACATTGCACAATGCTATTCGGTAAGTGCTGGGTTTCGTTAGTTTCATTGAACAGACAGCTTGCCACATAAAGCCCTTTTACGGGCTTTATGTGGCAAGCCATTGAATAAAACAAAAGATATCCGGCCTACAAAATGGCACAGCACTGGTAGGTGCTGGGTGTGACACTCACTTCTCATGGGCCTGGCTCGAGTTCAAATCACGGCAGTGGCGCTGGAAATACAAAAAATGAAAGTTGCTGTTGGGAGCAGAACAGAAGTTTTGGGAGAATGCTGGGGCCGAGCCCTGGCCCACTTAAAGCACTGAGCAGGAATGACCAGGCAACTAGAGCAGGAATGACAAAGGCATCTGTTTGAGTTTGTGTCGGTATTTCACAGTTTAATAACGATATCACATTTTTATAGGGCGGTTAAAATAAGTGCCGTTGACCCATTAAATGGCACTTACTTGATTGACCTGAGAAGGGCGGCGGAGAGGAGAGAGCACCCCGCTGGATTTTGAAGCTGTACTCTGCAAGCTGAACACAGATGTTTGGGGCTACTGCTATCATACACACAGGTACTAGCATCAGATTCTGCAGTACTCACTCCCATTGATAGGTAGGGTTATCACATACTAGCTATGCACACCAAGGCACCACACCTTTGCCAGGTTTGACCATCAAAAGTCAAGCTACTCCCTCCTTTACCAGGGATTGTTAGCAAATGCCCAGGTACTGACACTACCGGCCAGGCGAAGCTAGGGTAGGAAGTGAGAAAGTGTGTTCATGGCTGTGGTGCACCGCTACAAGGGCTCACATTGAAGACACTACACAGCATTCTGTGTTTTACCAGGCACTACTTTTAGGTGGAAGTATACCCACAGGAAGGGGTGATTTGTGTGTAGTAATTAGCCAAGTCAATTTAACTAAGTACACGGAAACAGTTGTCAATTGGTGGCTCTGCCACAAATAAGCAAGAACCAAAAAAGGTAAGTTTTGAATAGTCGGATACACGGAAAGAGTAAGGACATGCAGAAATGAGAGGGGAGTGGGGGGGGCGCAGGTTAGTCGGCAAGGAGAAAGACTAGGAGGTGGTTTAGAATATCAGCCTTTAGCAGGGATGCTTTCAAGTAGCACAGTGCTCCCGTTGGGGGCTGTACACTTTGATGGCAAGGTCCCAGGATGAAACTCATTATCGGCGAGTCTTCATTTTCTTGGTTGGGCCTGGATTCAGCAAAGAATCGATGAACAGAAACCCATCTGCACGCTCGCTGCCTCCAGGCTATGACTTCCACGCACCAACGACAAGCCCCATGGCCTGGACATGGACAATGGACGGGCGTTTACAGCCCATGCAGCCTGCATTCCTCTGCCCGATTCCTTAGAAACCCACCTCTCACTGCACCCCGCGGGAACGCTGAAAGAGCCGCCTGGTTCATGCCCTGCCTTCCGCCCCATAAGCTCCATCCATCTAACGTGCTCAATAGCAGCCAGGAGGGCACAGGGCAACCTGTAGGGCTACTCTATGTCCGGATAGGTCAATGGTCCACATTCACTGGCGTTCCCACCCAAGAAAGACCCTTTCACCATGAAAGGTCAGGCCCCGAGGCCTGAGGAAGGGCAGTGGCGACTTCTCACACTTGGGACCCCCTTTTTGGGTGTCACGAAAGCCAGGACCCTAACCTGTTACTAGGTGCCCCTAACCCTCTGCCTGACCTTTAACAGCCCATCCTTCCAATAGCACCCGTGTTATTGCACGCTGTTACCGAACGCCATGGATGTACAGCGCTCACAGATAAACCCAGCACATATATACACGCACAGGAAGGACTCACTACACACTCACCGCAGCAGTAGTGCACACGCATTCCTCACGTTAGTTCGCTGCATGTAGACTTGATGGAGCACTGTTTCGTGACATGGAAAGAAAGTCGTTCACCTCTTTGCTCCTTTGGAGTCATTAAGATCAGATTATATTCACTGGCCTATGACCTAGTAAGATAGTTCAGCGGGTTGAGCACTCGCTGCTGAGTGTGCGATCTGCAATTAACAGATATGGACCCCAGCAATGGCAACTCAGCATTTCATCCTTCTGAGGTCGATAAATAATTACCAACTTTGGTTGGGTAATAATCATTATATATAAAAAGTGTTCCATGTACAGTGCCTTGATGCAAGCGCTATATATTAGTATCCAGATTATGGATATACCGATTATTTGAATCTTCGGATCCAGATAATAAGTCACGTGACCAGCATAGCTCAGAACTCCAGTTAGAATAGCTAAGACTATAAAGACGAAGGGGCTCTCTGATCCAGAACAGGTCTGAACCGCATATTGGCAGGGCAAGTGGGTCCTCTTGGAACCCATCACAATGGCGCTGAGCGTCTTCATGCAACTGTGCTGTGAACATGGAAGCTTTCTCAAGTATTTCTTAGAGGGCAAACATTGCTCGACTTCCTCCCATCTATGTAACTCCCATCAGATGTGGACCTGTATTTGAAAAGATAGGGACGGTAGGTTCAGCGGCCATGCAAAGATGGACAGATGTCCCAGCCGAGGCTTCAGATCTGGGTGTTACTCCCCAGCAGTGAATATAGCCCCCGCGTGAGGGTAGGTGCGAACATGGAAAAAGGTGATGCTCTCATTGTGTTACAAGACACCAGCTAATGGCAGAAACCTGAACGGGCCCTTGGACAAGAGCACTCACACCCAGGAACTCACAGCGCTCAAACCAGAAAAGGTTGTGCCAGAGGTTTGCTTGGCTTCAAGTATCCATGCAAAAGTCAGGCCACTGACTGCTCGATACAGACCCAACAAAGCATTTAAAAGATACAAAAAAACTAAAACAGGAACAAGTAATTACATTGGATGGTAATGTTTCAAAATTGACTTAACTTTGAGGGTTAAACTTCAGTACCATTCTTGACAGAAAAACCAAACTCAGCTCTGACTCTTAGTCTTTCCCCCGGATCTCCTAAAAACGATTGCCTCCCTCAAACCTACCTCTTACTCTGATGATATAATCCCGGCCTCCAGCATTAAACAATTGACGTGCCCGGCACTCAGTGCACTCCTCAGCATCATCAATGCCTCCACCGCAGGAGGGTCATTCCAGGACACCCTCAAGACTGGTCTCATACGACCTCTTTTGAAAAAACCAACCCAAGATCCAGACGACCTGGCCAACTACCGGCCCATTACGAACCTCCTGTTTATTGGTAAAATCTTTGTCCTCATCCCACTAAAAAAAAACCTGTCTAACAATGGCTGAATCATATGTACCTAAAAGGATTTGATCTATGTCTCTCAGACTCAGCAAAATCCTTTGGCTTCACCATTGATAGCAACCTGTCCTTCCAGAAACACATAGCCAAGAAGGCCCAAGTAGCCTGGCTCAGAATCTCTACCCTTCGAAAAATCAAGCCATTCATCCTGCCGCAGGACTTCATGACCGTAGTGCAGGCCCCTGTGGTCTTGCACATTGATGGGGGAAATTCTCTCCTCATAAGGCTTCCCGCTGCTCACTGGGCTCCCCTAAAAGGACTCCTCCATGCAGCAGCACCTCTTATTACAGGAGCATGGACATTTGACTGAATCACCCCCACCTTACGCGAACTTCATTGGCTTCCACTCCAAGCCAGGATAGTGTTCAAGACTGCGTGCATCATCTACAAAGCAGTCACGAGTAGCACACCCGCGTACCCGGCAGCTAAGCTCCACATTTCTGGTGGCACAGACTCCTCGCGCAGCAAATCAACCAACCGGCTTGAATCACAACTCATCCTCAAAGAAAAGATCTGCAAACAATCCTTCTTCTGTCATGCACCCACCCTCTGAAACTCGATCCTGGTGTCGGCTCGGAATGCCCCAAAAGTCTCCAATTTCATAAATCTCTCAAAACATGGCTCTTTCAACAACATCTGACCAAGGACTAATTCCAATGGACTCACATACTGACGCACAGACCTCACAGTACTGCAATACCGTTAAAAGATGTCAGCCCAAATGCCGGCTACTCCCACTCTGTACAGCAATCTGCTGCTCTCGGGCTAGGTCCGTGCTTTACACAATAAAATAAAAAAGAAAATTAGACAACAGCTGGTGCTTGGTTCAAGCCTTCATTAATTGTAACACACTTAATACTGGAGACCAGCCTCTAAGCGCAGGACCTGGATTTAAACCTGTGTTGCTCTGCATTGTCTTGAGTCCAAGTCAAATGCGTTGCCTGGAGCTATTCTCCTGGCCCCTTGACAAGCCTTCACCTAATGGGAACTTGCGTTGTATCACTGCTAGCTCAGCAGGTGCTTTGAAGATCCAGCGTGTGGGCACTATGCAAAATCATTGATTTGTTCATCTTCCTTTGAAGCACTTCACCCGTGTATAAGCACAATATAAATAAACAATAAATAAAATAAATTCCAAGACAACCCAGCTCATCTGTGCTCTGACCAACCAGTGAGAAATCCACTTGGGCTTTCAAGGCGGCTACAACAATCCAAACCATCTCCACTGGCAATGCATTGTGAACATCCTAAGACTATTGCATCCCCCACTGCTTTGCGCCCCCCCCACATTCTTTTCTTTCCTTTTCCTAACGTCACATGTAACTTCGTTCCTTTGCCCCCTACTTCGTAATGTAACAAGTAACTATGTACCCTAATGTAACTAGCGCCGAGATACTCGAGGGTTTTGTGCTCTGTAACAAATGAATAAATAAATAAATATCCTACAAACCTGAGAGCTGATTTGATGATCTGGTGGCTTTATACCGAGTAAGCAAGAGGCCACCAAAATGGCAAGAGGCTACTACACAAGAGCACTTTACATCACACCACATACAGCAGCAACCCAACTTGCAGAGGCCGTCCATACGATTTACACTGCAGTTTGCGGTTCAAGGTCGACCCAAGCGTTAAGCCGTGCAGTTAAACACTTCTTATGAGTGTTTCACATTTATGAGCGCGCCTTAATGGATCGTTATGGTTCGTTTCGCGCCCGGCTTTCCTATATCGTCACGGAGCAGCCTTAGGGTTTAGCGTAATGGGGCGAACATGGAAACAAGCCGTTCAATCCTGTCCGAACACCAATCACAAACCACAGCAATTGCCCCGGATTATGCTGCATGCTAAACTAGGGCATGGCTTCAACGCCAAGAATCATTGATACACCAATACTCAATATTCTACTACGTAAAGGTTTTGGGAAATGGCGAGACGGCAAACCGAGCAAAGGTGCTTCCCTTTGCTGGGAATACATTGTGTCCGACAGGAGCTCCTTCAAGGCTACATCAGGGAGCGAGGGGGTGTGGGAGAAAACTTCACACATTTACTTCCTGCCTGGAAGTCCCATGCTAATGTCAGGATTCAAAGGCTATAAAGCGTGCTAATTTCAGAGCAGCGTTCTGGGATCTGCTAATTAGGGCTCTTTCTTGTGCTCTATGTCATTACGAACACCTGGAATTCACTATGAGAACCTGGAAGCTCCAACAGTCTTAGATTGCACTCTAGCCATCCTACCGCCCCCATCAAGGCAACGCTAATCTAAGATGGAGAAGCTCACCATGTACTGCACCCCAACTATGACCTGGTCTTATTCCACTCTTACCATCGTAGTGCTCTTTCAAGGCAGTGCTGGACTAAGATGGAGAACTTCACAGTGTATTGCGGCCCGATTATAACCTATTGTTACATGCCACGCTTGCCATCCAAGCATCACTTTCAAGGCAGGGCCAGAACTAAAATGGAAAACCTCACAAAATATTGGTGCCCCAACTTCAACGTGTACAGACAGGCATTCCACTCTAGCCACTGAATCCTCCTCCTCAAGGCAGGGCTCAAACCGAAATAGGCAATCTCACAACGTATTGCCAGCCCGGTTCTGCGAGAAACCAATGCCAGTGTTATCAGTGTAAACACCGTCTTGTTATACCATACACAGGCTTAAAGCGGGCATCCGTGTAATACCACTCTACAAACGATCTGCCTCCACAAACAGTCAATATTGATTCTGCTTAATATTTCTCAATGTGTAAACAGTGGAATAACTGAATGGATACATTCTGTTTCATACTCCGTTGGCCAAAACAGTGATTCAGAGTGGATACAAAAATAAGGGACTGTTCTGAAAACACTCAAATAGATTTGTGTGGTTCAGCCGTTTAATAGTCATACACATGCAGTTAACCCTTCCTTGGCGCGGTTCTTCCTGTTTCACGCCAGGGCTCCCTATTCCAGTTTGTGGATCTGGCTGCTGAAGACCTCACAAGAATGTGGCACCAAACTGGCCCTACAAACATAACATGTGTCCAATTTGCCAGGATGAAAACAAACCTAGCACCGGCCCCATCCATTCTCTAAGTTTTTCACTTGCCACCGGGGTAAAACGCCAATCTTCCCAATGCATTTCAATGGGAGATTATGGCATCTCTCTGGTGTCCTTCCAAATCCTTCCTCGCTGGTATTCACGGTTCCATGTGTTAATATCCCTGCAAAAATATCGTGATACAAAAATATCGCCATATTTTTGCGGTGATATTGACCCATGGACCCTGCGGGGGACACCCCCGCAACCCCTACATTATTTTAAAATGTGCCGGGGACACCCCCGCTCCCACAAATTATCCCTCCCAAAAATATCACAGATGGCGAGACAAACGGCCATATGTACGGCAATATTTTTTATGGGGATATTTTGTAGCAATACCGTATTCACAAATGTTGGCAAATATGTTTCCATGATTAGAACACTCCTGTGCCAACAGAATTACAGATTTACTAAATTAACTTGTGTTCTGGGTAATGGTTAAACTAAAATGGGCTTGGGATCTCGGAAGGGTCGAGAAGCTGCAACGCCTAGTATCGGCCAACGAGTGACACGTCTGTTCACCAGTCTACCTCTTTAGGCTGTTTGCCACATAGCAGACCATTACATTGAAGGAATGCTATTCTATTAACTTTTTACATTCATCAATGGGCGAATGATGGAAAGAAACGAGGTCTCCACGCTCCGAGCAGATGGAAACAGGATCTCGATTATTCTGACCACAGAACCGAGCTGCGCTGAAACGAGTTGCGTTAATTATTCACCAACGAGGACCTAAAGACAATCCTGTGTAGGGCTGTGCCAGAAGGAGGAAAGAAAGAAAGCAAGAGGGGTGTTGTCTCCAACGAACACGTGCGTTACAAAGACCAATGGCCGCGTCCAACACGACCCGTCCACGGTAGACGTAGGGCAACACACTCCAAAGACACTGTGGTGGCCGGCATTGCACATAGTTATTTATGCTCTCCTAATACCCAAGGATATTCTCAATCTCCCTGAAATGAATATCAATGAGAAGCAAGTGATATCCCTGGTAACGCCCACCCTGGATATGTTGACATCTCTAATTACAGTTCAATGAAATCAGGGTGATACCATCACTTTATAGCACACGGTTGGTGCCGGAATATAACTCAATGACTCTCATTGCATCATCCTCAGAATGGTGAGTAGGCATCGCCAGTATTTGAACCTAGTACCTACAGAGTTTAGAAAGATATCTCGGTTGGCCTATCACCTAACCTTTGCTGGCCATGTAGAATTCACATTTTATGAGCCCCCCCACCCCCTTACTCTGTAAAATGCAACTAAATCTTATGACTCAGCCATTGCACTTTTACTTCTTGTCTTTATGAATAATGCAAGACTCCTTTATGTGCATGAGGTGACAATTACAACCTTGTTTGAAGTGTGCTGTAAAAGGACCCCATTGGCTATGGCTATGAAGGCTATGCGTGCTCGCAGACACATTTCTTATTCCACTCATGTACAAATGCAATAAACAGTTAGAGGAGTTAAACATTTGCCCAATCTGATGATCAGCCACCTTGCAGTAGCCGCTGTGGCTGATAGATGAAGCTTTTTCATGGTTGAGGTGGTAATGTCCCTTGGGAACACACTTACCTCCTGCCCTGCCCCTTTCATCCTCACGCCCATTGGCTTTCCGTGAACCCTTTCCGTGTGCCAGAGTTGGTGAATAACGTTTCCGTCACTGCGCACGTCCATAAAGTGAGCTAACCCCATGGCGTGTTTTCACGATATTTAATCAAAATACATTTTAATACGACGCATCCAAATGGAGGCTATTTACTCAGAAAGTGGTTATACCGAAAACCTGGTCTGGCTGCGGCCATAGAGGAATGGACTTCACTTTCAATAAAAAGAGGCAGAAAGGGGCTTTTTTATTTTATTTTAAAGAAATTGATGGAGAGAACTTGTGTTTATGCGTGTGCTGTATGGTATTCAATTATTCTTTGCTGCACCGTATGATCCATTGCAGGGGCTGATGAAAACCTGTGCCTTTGGTTTTAAGGCTCTGAGAAACAATGATGCACCAAAACAACTGTAAGAAAGAACGCCTCCTCCAAGGTATCTTTCAATGCACCTATAATGTCAATGGTCTGCCATGCCTTCAGGGCACATACCACAACGGGATGGTAGGGGAAACGAAGACACAAGGCTGAGTAAGTAACACTGGGCTTCTCCACACCCATCAACCTGCCACTCTCACTGCTAACCCCAACGGTCCTTCACAGAACACCAGCACCAAGCCATTCCACACGAGCTATGACATAACCGCACAACACCAAGCTCATTACAACACTTCTCCCTCCCTTGAAATCACACAACAATAAGGACGCAGTGAGAACAGTGACCAGCACAACTTACACTCCATCACGCACACAGACACGCACCAGATCTTCCCTCCATAGCGCCCAACGATGTACAAGGAAACCCAGCACAGGAAGAACAAAAAGGAAAAACCTCCCTGAGGCCAACCGGACCAACAAAACGCCAGGATCATTACAAAAAACTCCAACCGAAAAGTAGTCTGGGAACTACGTGGAAACTATTTCTACCAACTGCGGTCTCTGGACCGCCTCCCAGAAAAATCGTCATACAAAAAGGATGCGTCGCGCAACGTGACAACATGTACGCCTGGAGAAAAGGAAGACGAGACCCGTACAGATAAGTGGTGGGGGCGTAGAGAGTGTGGCGGCGAGGTTGTGCAGCACGAGGTGGGGTGACCCCCTAAAATGGACAGCAGAAAGTAGAGAATGAAAAAAGACCAACCTTGTGGGGAGGGTATGGGGTGGCCCCATCACGGCGCCTTCTGCAACATCAGTCATTTGTTTGTGAGGTTCGGACCCCGGAACCATTTCTTCAGTTCCATCTTTAGAAACGGCACGATTCCTAATCACATTTCATCAGTTCACGCGTGCCAAGGATCCAGGAAAAGACTCAGTTCTAAAGGGATTTCTATTTCCGTATTGTAAGATTGCGCCATTTTGTTGGATTCTTTTCTGTACATTGTCTCAGGGGCCACTGCTGGCAACGCAATGGGAGGCCGACATAGACAGATTTAATGTGACGAGGTTATTTTCCATTTAAAGGGACGTGGACTGAGAAATGTACTTAAGAGTGGTTTCAGTGTTGTCTATGGAAAGAGGTTATAACCATGGTAAAGGTTATTTCAATGAGTCACGCTCAGAGTTTGGTACTTTAGTCCTTGCATCTAAAACACACGCTTCAGTCCTTCGATAATGAATGTCAGCTTTTCCCTTTAGCTAACACGTTAAATCAAGCGGTCACCCTATGATTAAGCGATACTCGGGGGCCCAGCTTCTGCACCATGCCTCGATGGTAATCAGTGTTAAGTATTCAGCTTTTCTAGAATTGTTCGATTTAATCAGCGTTAAGTATATCTTTTCTAGAATTGTTCTATTTAATCAGTGTTAAGTATTCATCTTTTCTAGAATTGTCCTAAACTAGCCTCAAACTTTCCCGAATTAGTTTATTTTCCCATTGCAAATTCTGGCCCTGGACTGCAAGACTGCTCCTGACTTGCACAAACGAATCCCAGAGCAAATCAAACCCCAGCATTTTCCAGCGCAACATGGCGGTGCCTTCAGCAAAGACCTGCAGAGCCAATGGTTCACTGCCTGGCAGCGGGTGGGGGGGGAGGGGTAGGACTGGATAAAGGGCCACAGCAGTACTCTGGCAGAAAGATTAGATAACTATATTTCGCGCCAAAGGTGAACCTGGGGCAACCGAGCTGTACTGAAGAAGTGGCCAGGAAAAGGAACTTGCCTTATTTCTGGCAAAAGGCGAGGAAAGGCCACAACAGGGCCACGGCTGGACTCCGAGGAAACACTCCACAAGGTTGCCTTTAAACCAGGGACTGAGCGGAATGACTTCTGCTCAAGAGAGGGGATCGGCCCCACACTGCGGGGTGTTTCTATAGCAGGACCTGGACCCACACTGTGGGCGTTTCTATAGCAGGACTTGGACCCACACTGCGGGGCGTTTCTATAGCAGGACTTGGACCCACACTGCAGGGTGTTTCTATAGCAGGACTTGGACCCACACTGCGGGGCGTTTCTATAGCAGGACTTGGACCGACACTGCGGGGTGTTTCTATATCAGGACTTGGACCCACACTGCGGGGCGTTTCTATAGCAGGACTTGGACCCACACTGCGGGGTGTTTCTATATCAGGACTTGGACCCACACTGCAGGGCGTTTCTATAGCAGGACTTGGACCCACACTGCGAGGTGTTTCTATAGCAGGACTTGGACCCACACTGCAGGGTGTTTCTATAGCAGGACTTGGACCCACACTGCGGGTGTTTCTATAGCAGAACTTGGAAGCCAGCGCGGGGGTAGGCCCTCCTAGACAGTGACTCCAAACAGAGAGTCTGCAAGGATGAGCACTTCATGTTGCATAATCCCTGCACTCAGGAAGCAATTTACACATCACAGCCCCTCGCCGTACGTGACCCCACCACTTCAGTGGCCATGGTCTCTTATCTCACCGCAAGCTGCTTGGGTCTCTATCAAGGCTCTGCTATCAAAGCCCGGGCAGAGCATGAGGGCAGTCATCATGCCCATGTACTTTCGCTATCCTCAAATCGCAACACTTCGGGGTTTGGCACTGCACTCTCACTCACCCAGTTACCCAATTTCTGAAAGGCTTGGCCTGTGACGTGCCACAGACACCACGCTTCTGCATACAGCTGCCCTTTCCAAGGCCACACTGGCCATTGGCTCTCCCAATATGCAAATCACGGTGGCCACACAATGGCGCAGATTCCGGAACACAGCTTTCAGCAGAGTTACGAAAGCTCCGGAGGGGTGTGGAGGGGAAACTTCGAGCTAGGAACTCGAGCTAGGAACCGACTTCCTCAGCATTTAAAGCCCTGCACGCACACATTTCAAATTTGACATATGATTTAACACCCCTTGTTTCTGATAATGCATCATTATGTTTGTTTTTCTTTCTGCATGATAATATTTTTTTGCTGAATGCATAACTTGTTGTGGGTGGGAATCGCGCTTTTTTTTCTCATGGTACCCCTAGAAAAGTGTTTATAATGTGCTTGTGTACGATGGTCCCAGGCTGGTGGGGGAACAGGAAATGTATGTCCCTTAAATCCTCCTCAGGAGCCTAATATCTGAACTTTGGAACCACCCTAAAAGACAGCAGAGTGGCACAGGGCCTGTAATGGCTGTTATGGACCCTCCATCATCACAAAGCAATGTTATCCTTTTGGCACCAGTGAAATCCTTCGCCCCTCAATGGGTGCAATTTTCTAACAGCATTGCTGCATTTTGGTGCTTCCGCCGAACCTTATACCAGTTGCTTTCTGACCCCCTTTTCGTCGCCCCACACCCTGTGGCGCAGAAGGAGAGATATGACAAGAGGTAGAGCCCAAGACTGAGGGAGGCCTGTGTTTCTCTTGTTGTACACAGTGCAATACAAACCGCAATGATTCTCAAAGCATAAACAACAGGTGTTACCATTGCCCTCATGAATAGTGCCCATGTTATCAACTAGAGCAGCGGGACATGGACAATGACCTGGGCACTGGCGGGTTAAGCTAGTTTGGAGGAGTTTGCACAACCCTGCAACTACTTATTGCACCCCAGGGATGAAAACGAGGCGTGTTCCTATGTGCAAGTTGCACCCTGTGCTTCCGCAGTGCACCAAAGTACGACGGTCTCCTTAAAGATCCGCTGCTTACACTTGATAGAAAAGTACGGTTGCGCAATCCATGCACAGCAAATGAGAGCATGAGGCTTTGCTGCATAGCAGTCGTGCATGCATTGTACAACCATCATATTTGTATTGTCTTTCCAGCATACCTTTCTTGGAAAAAGTATTCCTGTACACAGTTTAAGGGGGGAACAACATAATTGCAGCTTTCTTACGAATCCAAGGGCAGTCAAAATAATTGTGATGTTCAATTCATTAAGAACAATGCAGTCGCTGGATGACTGCTCTCTGCCCCATAAGACCCACCTGTGCTCCATCAGACAGACGCACGGCCTATGAATTCACCCCTAAAGCCACGTTCCAGGGACAATAGCCTAAAAGGGTGGGCACGTGGTCTAGAGGCTGGGTGATCCCTGCAGAACCAGGATACCTGGCCGCCCCACTGTGCAGACTGTGCGATCCAGGGCATACCAGCGAACCCCCGCTGTCCCTCCACTAAGCTCTGTAGATATATCTCGAGATACTTCTCACAAGGAAGCCCTGTGGGTTAATGCACAGGTGATGGTTTGCTGTCTGACAGGAAAAGTGCGCGCACACACACACACACACACACACACACCCCGCCCCCCCACTGTAAATTAAGCTATGCTTACATGAAGAGAAGAAGCTGGCATCTACCAATGGAATATTACCTTTACAGAGGGGCGAGGGGCACCAACTCCCTTTCACTTAAACTAATGACTGCTCCCCTTAAAGAGTCATCACCCAGCGTAGCACACCAGAGTGTTGCTCCACTAGAGCAGGGGCTTTGCTTCTACAGCAGGTTGGACCCCACTTCCAAATCGATTTCGTTTAGGGGTTAGCAGGAATTTGATGGGCTTTGTAAACATGTGTCCTGATCACGTGTTTTGCTGTATTCCCTTCAGAAATACCAGTGGGTTAAAGCAAGCCTGCATACATGAAAACATTCATTTCTAATTAGTTGGACCGATGTCTACTGATTGTGGTTGACTGTCTACTAGATAAAAACATCAAATGTAGGTGATGAGTGCTTGCTAAAGTCACTGGATGTATGTAAGCAGGGCCTCCGGATTTAACATTGAAAGGGCTCTTACTCACTCCCATTAGTCATCAGACATTATCTACAAGGACAGCGCCCCACCTGAACTTCAGGGCGACCCTTGCTCAATGAAATGACAATGAATAGCACAGTCTGTGTTTTAACAATGGGACGACACCTGCTCTATAAAAACCTGGGCCAAAGCCACCATCAGATGTCCCATTCCGAAAGGCAGCCGCTATGTGTGCCATGCTAACACACCCAATAACAGATGTTTCCAGAGGCGTCAAGGTTATCCCACGCTCCGCACAGATAGATGTTCCATGAAAACAAGTTCAGAGGTGCGCTAGGAAGAGGATGGCCTCCCTCGTCTTCTCCGCTGCCACCCATGCGTTGCGGCGATCTGAAAAGGGGGGGAGACGCAAGAGCAGTCTTTTTCATAACCGAGCAAGAGGATGACCATGGTCCATAGGGTGTGTAGCCTCAATGGTTGAAAAAGGTCCCAACGCCCCACTGCCATGTAAGATCCCTCCCTACACACACATGGCAGAGCGTACATCCAGAGCGCCTAAAGACCATGCAGATGGTAGCCGGTGCTGTAGAGATAGATCCCAGCAACAGATCCCAACATAACATTTCTGAAATGGAATATACCCTACTCATTGGTCTGCGTGTCTGCTTTGACTCAATATTCCTTGCCCGATTGGATTATACAAACCACTCCGTACCACCAAACGCATCAGCGATCAGTAATATTTCAGTTCCCGACTGACTGTCCCATGATATAATAAAACGTGATCTGTCACACTAGGACGTCTCTCCATGACACCGCGTGTGCCTATCAACAGGCACAATAATACACGCTCTAACTGTAGAGATGCCATGACTTGGCTGTGCACCTGCTGCAGACACAACTGTTGCACATGCAACCCTGTTGCAAAATCATGGGGCTGCCTGTTGCGGAAATGCCTCAGTGGGCGTTGCCATTCGGCCAGCAACAATCCCTGGAAAAGCAGCAACAGGTGCCCCAACATGATCTCCAACCAAATTATGAAGCCTCTCCCCAAAAGAGGAGCGGTGGGGGGGAGGGGGGGTTTTCTGAACTTGTTTTGCTAGATCTGGCAAAGACGCCACCAGGGCAGCAAATCCTGCCGCCATCTGCCCAAGCAATAATGCAAATCGCCGGCGCAAGGTTCGCGGAGAGTGAAAGGCCACGGGGAAAGGGGGCAGTTATGCATTCTGGGAAGCCACACATGATTAGTCACACGGCATTAATCTGCCTCCCCGAACAATGGCCGCCGAATTTCGACCGAACCCCAGCTGTCGCTCCCTGAATGAAAGGAAACAAGATTTAGAGCGTCAAGCGTCCGCGAGGCTTCTGTTCGCCCAAAAGTGGCGTGCATTCATTAGCGGCCCACAAAGAGAGGCGGGCCTTTGTCTCCTAAATTGCTCATGGGCCCGATTCATTTGCAAACGTTTTTCATTGGAGGATTGGCCGGGGCGGAGGGAGTGGATGGCAGAAGGGAACAGGCAGACACCCAAAACAAGTCCATGCTGCCTGCGAAAGATGCCACTCAGCACAGGGAATGGGGATGCCTTAGACTTTCGAAAGATATTTCTCAAAATGGGCTTGCAGCAAAGTTTTGCAACTGCAAAGGCCCTTCATAGTCCTCGGTATGGTCAGTTTTCCTTTCTTAGACGCAGCCTGCCCCGGCATCTGCTCGGAAAGCAAATACAACCTGCCAGTCAGCTTTCTCTTCGAGGAAAAAAGATTGGCTTTGCGCTCATTGTGGGCGCCTGGGCTCTATTCTTGTGTCTTGAAAAGCAATCACCAGGGCCACGGTGTGGAGCTTTTCAGGATGTGCCAAGAGTCTGTAGAGTCTCCTGGATGAGAAATACAAGACCTTCAATAATCCCAAACTGGGAGGGAACGCACCGAAGCACAACAGACAGGCTGCGGACAAAGGAGCGGCCATATTTGCCAGCCAGCGCACGTGGTTGTGGGACGCTTGCTCGCCATGGCATATGTTGGATACATTGTGAACACTCGTTTTTACTTCTCTCGCATCCACAGAGGAAACCATTGACATCATGGATGCAGCGCCTTTCTTTCACTCAAAGCTACCACTGATGTTCCCGCTAACACCAATATGAGCTGATGCACACCAAGGGCCTGATTCACAGAGCGTTTTCCTATGGGACTGCACCATTATAAACCGCTTGCTTGAATCAGGCCCCGCGAGTCTCACTTCCAGCCTTCCACAGCTGATGTGTCCAAATTGCTGCTTTTTAATGACCATTTTTCCTGCAGTATGCTACACAGGTCTCTTTAGCTTGCGGCTAACCAGATATTTTGAACTACCATTCCCATGATCCCTCAACACCCATTAAACTTCTAACATTGACTACTAGACCATGGACTAGAGCATCCCCAAGCATTCCAAAAAATAAAAGGCCATGGTCTAGTGTGTCAGTTTCAGTCTTGGGGGAGGTGGGGCGAATCAGCCTCTGAAATTACAGGTGTGTAAGTGGCAACATATTGACATCCCATGCATGAAATTGATTTTCAACACATTTCAACTGAGGGCAGAAGTTAATGAAAACTGATACAGGGGAAACAGAAACACTGTCACTAATCACTGGGAACATGTATCACATTTTTCATTCACATTTTCCACACAGTCATAGATTTTTCTATAGCCTTTTTTGTACGCATACGTGGACGCGGTTCTAATATCCCAAAGACTGCGAATTCACAAGGACTATGATGAGACTTGTGCCTCCCGAAAAAAGTCTGAACATTTGACCTAAAGCTAAGAAGCACCGCTATTCTCAGGCAAAGCAGAAGAGTGATGGTCGCATTTCTGGGTGGAGGCCGTTTACATTACACACATTGTCCATGAACTACATCACGAGATGGAGGTATCTAATAGAAATAAAACACTCACGTGCAGACGTAGGTTCCATTGGGGACGGTTTCGCACTTTCCGCCATGCATACATCTTTCGCCTGGTTGAGTACATCGTAGTGCTAGAAACAAAGCAAAGGGTTCATTCAGATTTCATCCATCTTTACTCCGTGTTTACACCCAAGCAAGTCTCTGAAAACCCGAAAGGGCCCTTCCTAGTTTCCAGTGGTGTCAATGCGATCCATTGTTGCGTACATCGGGATCATAGAAAGCATTAACATTTCACTGCAGAAAGGGTCTTTCACTGGAGAACAAGAGTAGTGGCTTAAGAGTTTGGGCCTCTTTTGGCTTTAGTTAAGCATGGCAATTTAAAAACGTTCTTGAAATTCATGGATTTTTTTTCTCATCCTCTTTTAATACTTTTAAGCATCCTAGCTGCAATCCTTTGCTTGTGCAAACCCTTGTTTGAAGCCCCACCCTACATGTAAGCACCCTAGCTGCAATCCTTTGCTGGTGCAAACCCTTGCTTGAAGCCCCACCCTACATGTAAGCACCCTAGCTGCAATCCTTTGCTTGTGAAAACCCTTGCTTGAAGCCCCACCATACGTGTAAGCACCCTAGCTGCAACCCTTTCCTTGTGCAAACCCTTGCTCGAAGCCCCACCATCCGTGTAAGCACCCTAGCTGCAATCCTTTGCTTGTGCAAATCCCTGCTTGAAGCGCCACCATCCGTGTAAGCACCCTAGCTGCAATCCTTTTCTTGTGCAAACCCGTGCTTGAAGCCCCCATCCATGTAAGCACTCTAGCTGCAATTCTTTCCTTGTGCAAGCCCCCTTGCTGCAATCCTTTTCTTGTGCAAACCCTTGCTTGAAGCCCCCATCCATGTAAGCACTCTAGCTGCAATTCTTTCCTTGTGCAAGCCCCCTTGCTGCAATCCTTTTCTTGTACAAACCCTTGCTTGAAGCCCCCATCCATGTAAGCACTCTAGCTGCAATTCTTTCCTTGTGCAAGCCCCCTTGCTGCAATCCTTTTCTTGTGCAAACCCTTGCTTGAAGCCCCATCCATGTAAGCACTCTAGCTGCAATTCTTTCCTTGTGCAAGCCCCCTTGCTGCAATCCTTTGCTTGTGCAAATCCCTGCCTGAAGCGCCACCATCCGTGTAAGCACCCTAGCTGCAATCCTTTTCTTGTGCAAACCCTTGCTTGAAGCCCCCATCCATGTAAGCACTCTAGCTGCAATTCTTTCCTTGTGCAAGCCCCCTTGCTGCAATCCTTTTCTTGTGCAAACCCTTGCTTGAAGCCCCATCCATGTAAGCACTCTAGCTGCAATTCTTTCCTTGTGCAAACCCTTGCTTGAAGCCCCCATCCATGTAAGCACTCTAGCTGCAATTCTTTCCTTGTGCAAGCCCCCTTGCTGCAATCCTTTTCTTGTGCAAACCCTTGCTTGAAGCCCCCATCCATGTAAGCACTCTAGCTGCAATTATTTCCTTGAGCAAGCCCCCTTGCTGCAATCCTTTTCTTGTGCAAACCCTTGCTTGAAGCCCCCATCCATGTAAGCACTCTAGCTGCAATTCTTTCCTTGTGCAAACCCTTGCTTAAAGCCCCACCCTACGTGTAAGCACTCTAGCTGCAATCCTTTGCTTGTGCAAGCCCCCTTGCTGCAATCCTTTCCTTGTGCAAGCCCCCTTGCTGCAATCCTTTGCTTGTGCAAGCCCCCTTGCTGCAATCCTTTGCTTGTGCAAGCCCCCTTGCTGCAATCCTTTGCTTGTGCAAACCCCTGCCCTGCAGACACAGGCGACCTCTGTGCCAGGAGATTGGCATGTGAAAGTTATGAACGGAGATAAAGCGCTACAGGCTTCCAGGGGCTGATGGGTGGAGCCTGTCAGAGTCCCTGGAGGGCGCTGCTAAGAGCAGGCTCGGCTTGGGGTGGTGTAGACATGAGGCATGCGGCGGGCCAGTCGGGCGCACTATACCCCGAGGCATGTGCCAAGGCAGGGGGCATGCACCAAAGCAAGAGTAAGCCAAGAGTTCCTGGGGCAGAGATGAAAATGGCTAATTCTATTAGAAAATGCTGTGTGGGCCATGCATAGGCTAGCCTATGTTCACCACGCATCCATTAGTCCTGGCACATCACATGATCTCCCCCCAAAGCTCACACTCACGGGAAGCTCTCCTATTTGGGTCACCTTTAGAAATGTGTCGAGCAGAAAAGTGCGTCTTGCCTTTCAGTGTGTGTTTCACCCTCTGGGGGATGGGTTATCCATGTCCAATGTGGTCCAAGGGAAACCTGCCACTCTCCTAGGTGGCATGCTGATGCCTCTCGGTGCACCATAGCTGGCAACCTGTTCCATGCCAGATGTGTACAGTGTACCCAGCCCTCTTGTGTCTTTGTATCCAGGAGCTTCTAGTCCAGTGTTCACAATGCACAAGACAAAACTACAAGTCCCAGAATGCAAAGGAAGCCGCTGGAGGGGAGGGGTTGCACACAGCAGACATGGAACACGTTGACAACTCTGCACTTAAGCCTCTTCGGAATCATGCACTTGCTTCATATATTTAAATGAGAGACTTAAGATGTCTTGTCAGCAGTCTTCAGCCGCTTGCACGAGCTTTGAGGCCCTGCATTGTCTTGAAAAGGTCTTTCACTGGCTTTCCCCTTCAGCCATCAGGGCACATGGCCAAATAAAGTTTGGGAAATACTGCCTGACCTTTGAGCAAAATGTTCTCCATCTTATGGGGCTGAGTTCTGCAACCTTCAGATGTTTTGGACTACAACCCTTATGACCCTCACCATTCACTTTGCTTGCTAGAACTGGTGGCGATTGTAGTCCAAAACCTCTGGAAAGCCAAAGTTTGCAGACTTTTGCTTTGGGGAAACCTGGTAGCTATCCAGTTGTATCACCAAGGGATGGCCTTGGCATAAAAGAAACTCTAGTTGTCATATTTAGTAACATCAGGCTTAGATGCAACGCCAAAAGAACTGGACACTTGAAGGAACCCTCCTAGCTGGATTGTAGCATTCCAGGCGAACTGGCTGGAAAACACCTGGGCTGCTCAGGGAAGGTCTGTCACAAAACATGTGTGATGCAGACATGAAATGCATTCGAATTACAATTCCAGAGTCTAATTGGTGATGGGGAGAGAGTGCACGCATCTCCATACACATCTAATAGGTTGTCTGCCACCAAGACCTTCCAATTAATGAGCCATTTTAATACCAGAACTATTTACAACAGGGGCCTGCAACCTTTGACTTGGCAGATGTTTTGGACTACAACTCCCATCAGTCCGAGCCAGCCAGCACAGTCAATGGTGAGTAATCACGGGAGTCAGAGCTGCAGGAAGACCGATTCTTTTATTTTTTTTATTAAATCAGAATGTTAATATGTTAAAGGACATGTGTGCCGCGCACTATCACCGAGCAGGTATATGTCCCACTTCATTTGTGGAGTCCCAATGCAGAGATGAAAGACACTGAAGTTACGGTTAACCTCTGGCTGAATGCTGCTTAGCAACACTGAATCGTTGTGTTGGGCATAAGGTGAAAAGGCAAGTATATGGGTTGTAGACAGAGGGCCTCCTTCACTGTCAGTCAACCGGGCTATTCTTCAAGCCCATGATAGGAAAGATTGTCCTTTAAGGAAAGTGGGGGTGTCGCTAGGTCTCCCATGGCCCCGTGCCTTCGGCTACGCGGGAGCTCACCCAGCGAAAAGTGCTGCGGCTCACGGCTAAGATGACACTGACGCGACTACACGTTTGGAAGCCAGCTGCCTTTCAGACAGTCATTACACGGTCGGTGTCACTCTGACTCTGAGGAACACATGGCACTTTGCATGTGAAATACCGCAGACCATGAGCCCCAGAGAATAAACACATCCACCCCATGTGATGGCTGACGTGCTCCAGAAGCCCCGGGAAGACACCCCTACGCACAGGAGCACTGCAGGGCAGGGGAAACAGGGCCGGCACACGGCGGGAACCTCCCGGTTGTACTGCAAGAGGAGAGCATACGTCACTGCAGCTGATCGACAAGATCACACGTGTCAGTGGCCGTCTAGAAGTGACAAAGTCTGCCAAGTACGTGCCGGGTTCGGCCGCTTATAACAGGACGAAGATGAACAGTCAAACGGGGCTGGTCGGCCGGCTTAACTACACCGAAATCTACAAAGAGACGGTTCTTGAACTGTCACCCAGCGGTAGTGGGGGAAATATCAACCAGGCTGGGGCGGGGTGGAGGCCAAAGGTAGTCAAGTCAGAGTGGGGGCCAAGTAGAGTCTGCAGCATTAATGGCAGCTGGGAATGGGAAGGCTACATGGGGTCTTGACGTGTTGATCCGCCTGTCAATTTCTATCAATATGTACTGCTATGGGCGTGCCTGTCAAGGCCGTCGCTTGACTCACAGCAGGATTTAGCGTGTCCTGGACAGAGCTAAATGGCCCAGTCAAAATAATGCACGCCCCTTCGAGGAGGGTGTAGAGCATCGCTGATACTTTGTGGACCAAAGATGGCTCTAACCAAATGATCCATTTTACCATCTCACGATCTGGTGAAGGCCCGAGAACCTCAGAAATGTACGGACGGTGTTGTAGGGGTCCATTTAGGACCCGGACCCCAATAAAGGTGGGCAAGTAGACACTCGTGTCAGGGATCTCCCTGGGGCTACTTACCTCCACCTGGGCCTTCTGCAGTGGCACCCACACCCATCTCTTGTGTGGCGTCTGCCTCTATACAATGAGGCCTGGCAGCACCTGATTTACCTTCAGGTGGAGACCCCTGGGCGAAAGACCTCCACCTGAAGGGAAATTTGGGCCCGTGCAGCCCTCCATCTGCAGGAAATGTCTGACATAAAGCAGCATCACAGGTCAAGCTTATGGACGAGCCGGATCTGTGATGGGTCTATCTCCTTGCTGCCGTATTTTATGAGGATGTGTCTAGCGAAGAGGGTCAGTGCAATAGCTGCCCCCCGCCATTTTTATTTATTTATTTTATTCTGCTGCGCAGATTTCAAGAGATTGTGTGCTCCGCATGCGGCCTCCGAGAACCATCAACATGACTAGTTTCAGCTTTGATTCCTCACGCTGCATCTATTTTTAGTGAGGAGGCTCAATGGCGAGGAACTGTAAACCTGAGGTCTCAAGGCCTTTTTCCTCTGAAACCAGACGCAGGAATCTGGCGGTTATCACTTTCTTTTGCAATGTCGTCTTTTAGTTGGCAAAATATTCCGAGTTCCTAAAAGGGTTGTCAAGTGACAGTATGGTGAATTCAATCTGAAAATAAGGCAAAAGCTTAACTAGTAAAAAAGAAAGTAGCCCAGAAGTGTTAAAGAGCAAAGATGCCAAAAATGGGATCCTTGATGAGGGAGTCCTTGGCATTTGGTATTGAGTTTGCACGCCTGTCATTTTTTTTTGCCAGCACACCGTGTATGTGTTGGCAAGTGCTCGATTGGCGTGCCTGATATCTTGTGGGCTATTTGTGCAGTGAGCTCAGTTCCTATAAGTTTTCCCGCTTCAGCTGGCACAAACGCTGCCCAGGAAGTGAAGTGACTGCAGCACGCAACTTATAAGTCCAAGTGCCATACACCCGATGAACACATACCAGCATTCTTCAAAGGTGCCCCACATCTTGAGTTTACTGGATGTGTACATTCCACTGGTACACACAAACACACAGCTGGTTTACTGGGTCTGATGTGTGGTATGGCTCCATTTTCACCCAGTGTCACTTTGTGCTTTAAAAGCAGAATTAAAAAAAATAGATCAGCACCTGTTGTGACTTCTGCACTGTCTAACACTTACTGTGCGCATGCGCTGGATAGTAAAAGTCACACAATGTCTAAGGGATGCTGCTTATCGATTAGATGGCTGGACAGTTCCAAACTATGGCCAGAGACCACTAAAACAGTGCTTCAAAAGGCCTGACAGACCGAGGCAGAGGGGGCTTCATTGCGAGATAATGTTCCAAAGATGGCAGCCATCAGTGGGTGCTGGCCACCCAGGTGACGGTGTCCCTTCCCGTGGTCTACGAGGCCATGAGCACACTGTGGTAGAAGAATGATAGGAATCTGGCAATGCCAGAGATTATTGGCTGCATTCAAAGCACTCTGATTGGCCAAGAGGCAGCCAATAATGCCTGCCATGTGCTAATGTGCATGACTGTACTTATGTCATCTTGCATCAGCGCCCAAAAACGAGAATTAATTTGCTAATGAATGTACTAGTTGATATCATTTCTGCCCGAGGTCGTGTGGGCATTGAGTGATGATTACATGGCTCCAAGTCACAGGGGGACCATTCTCCAATCCCGGGTTTTTATTTTACAAATACATCCATTCTGTTATTTGTAGCCTTTGTTGAGTATATATTGTATTTGGATTCTGGGATCAGTAGTTTTGTTACCCCAACCCTCATCATAAACCCGGGACTAAGGCCCCAGAATACAACGAAACAAGCATTGGCAATTCCAACAGTTGTGGCTTTTGTGTAGACAAGGGAAAGACATTTCCCAGGCGCTGCCGTAATGGTACTAACTGGCCATTAATGGTAGCAGCTGGAAAAAAGTGCAAGTACTTGAGCATATAATAGCAGTGTCGAGCAAAGGCCTAATACCTATACATAAGCCAAAAGGGTTGGCTTTGCCAGTGTTGGTTTTAACTACATACTGCTTATAAATCAAGTGGCTGAAGGCAGACCTGGTTGAGACATTTTTATTTACACAAATTGCATGTTTACAGCTCGAATTAGACCATTAAGTTGCAGAAAACTGCTTTGAAAAAACACTGGCAGGCCCTTTGAGCTCAAACTTTGAGGTTAAAGCTTGCTTAAGCTAGCTCAAAGAGATCGCAGAAGGGTGTGTTTTGGGTGGGTAAGGGCAAACGAGGGTGGGACTAGCAATAGGGTTTAGCATGGCCATGGGCGGTCAATTGGTGGGTAAATAACCAAACAACACCCACAAGCATTGTGCCCCCTTCATATGCCATCTCCCCCTAGCTGTACTCCAATACAATAGCTTTGTCTAAAGGTGGCACTAAAGCTCCACCTTATAGCCAAAACTAAACACATGTCTAGCTCAGCATCATCTGAATGTCACGGTGGGGCATGCCATCATCGAGATAACTTTGTACAGCACCCTGGCATCGCATCGCTATGGTGCCCATTAAAATACATAACAGAAAGTAAACCAATACACTTACAAAGATGCTGCATAAAGATATACTAGCAAACGTGTGATGAATTATGAAAGAGAGGAAATGTTCATTTGTGTAATTGTGAAAGGTACTATGTGGTTGGGTGGATAATATATATAGGGCTGTGTGCGAGTGACCTACAGGTAGGGTGAACAGATGACTATGTCACTGGGAAACTATTCTGTCATGTGCTTTCTTTAAGAAATCGTTGGGATTGGGCACTCAAGTAGCATTGGCACAATTATAGTTAATGAAGACTACAACTACCAAAATGCATTTGATTTTTATGTGAAATACCAGGACTGGAAAAGAGATGTCCCTGTGCTGTGCAATCGTATAATCGACCTACAGGCCTTGAAAAGGCTAGGGGGGCTGGGACGAGTCATCTACGTGTCTCCGCCTGACCCGCGACAGTCGCTATCCCAGCCCTACCGGCCGACAAAGGTAGGGGGCAGGATGGGGGGCGAGGCCTATCTCGCGATCTCCTGAAAAGCAAGTAGGCCAGCCCGCCTCGCAAAGTACAAGATGAGTGAATGAATGTAAGGCGAGCGCAGTGCTGGGCCCAAGAGGGCAGGGAGAAGGGCCAACTGTTGAAATATTCATGATGACCCCTTCACGAGGTGCCCTGGAGGGTCGAGGGCGATTGTGTCTCCCCAGCAAACATGCGCGCCCTTCCCTCCCAAGCCCGTGGGAAAAAAACAGCAACAGCTGCTGAGCAGGGAGCACTCTGATTTTAAACAAATGGGGAAATCAGAGCCGGCCATTGTAGCGAGCCGGGGACACATGGGTGCTTTGTGTACAGTGGGCCGGGATCCGGCGCACGGGGCACCCGTGATACCCAAGCCTCCTGCCTAGGCCCCGCCTCCCCCCAGCAGGCACAGCACACAGCGGCTCTGTCTCCCGCGGCCGGGGGCGGGACAGCGATAGGTGCACCCCCCCCCCCCCCCCCCCCCCGCCGCCAGCTTTGATCTCGGCTATGCAAATCCCGCAGACAGGGCGGCGGGCAGGACAGCCCCGGCGGTGCGATTCCAGTCACACACACGCACGCAAGACAGCGGTGACACGATGGGCTTTCCTGCTCTGACTCAGGGGGGCAGGGCAGGGGGCGAGGACCCCTTCTGGGATTCGGGGCGGAAAGCCCCGACAGAACACCCCGGTCCACAGGCGGCACATGTAGGCCGCGCGACAATGTCACCGTTGTGGGCCTGCACCGACACCCGTGGCTGGGCACCTCCCTCCCAGACGCTCCAGTAGTGCGCAGCCACCCCAGTGCAGCTTCACAGACGTGTAATTGCCGCGTGCGGGCCACGCATTCAAGCGCTTTGCGGCCCGTGGACTAAAAATGAATGGCGCACGCACACACGCACGCACGCGCGCGCTGCCCCGAGCGCGGTCTCTGGTTTAGGAGTATTCAACGTGCCCTGGAATAGTAATAAAAGAACACGGGCAGGTGGCTCGGCAGGCACTCCCGGGGGCTGGCGGGGGGGGGCGTGTGTGTGTGTGTGTGTAGGGAGAGGCTCTGGGGGTCGCGTGCATGCCCTCTTCATCAAAGCGGATTCCGCGAGCGCGCCTGCAGCACCATCCATTTCCTTCGGTTATGATTCCAGTGGCAGTGTGCGCGTGCTGGGCACTGCCATCCACAATTCCGCACACACGGGGGTGGCGGCAGGGCACCATGGGGGCACGCGGGGCTGCCTCGGGTGCACACGCAGGGCGTCCAAACAGCTGCAAGTGCCCATCTGGGCCAACAGAGGGCGCTCGTGTGTTGGCACACACCCTGGGTCATGTTGGGGTGGACAGATTGCTGAGAGAACCAACTCCGATATATATGTTGGTGGCCCAGGTGTTGGCAGAGTAACCCCCATTCGCTGCGCCACACACGAGTCTCGCGTGGGGGCCCCAACACTAGCAGATGCCCCACTGGGGTAAGTGCGGCGTCCCAACAGCGGGTCCCATACAACCTC
This sequence comes from Ambystoma mexicanum, assembly GCF_040938575.1. NCBI lineage: Eukaryota > Metazoa > Chordata > Amphibia > Caudata > Ambystomatidae > Ambystoma > Ambystoma mexicanum. The sequence continues at coordinate 178,507,568 of NC_090929.1, forward strand.
CCAGGTGTTGGCAGAACCCCTTCTAATGCCAGTGGGTCGCTGGCAGGGGCCTCCGCGTGGCCTGTACATTCCCCGCGGCCTCGTGGGCAGCTCGTGTTCAGCTTTTTGTACATTCTGCGCAATATTTCCTTTTGACGGCTCCCTTCCCCCACAAAACACAGTTATTCTGCATAAGACCTCGGAACGAACATCCGCCCAAACCTTCACAGCGAAAAAAAGCAACCAAACAGGAAATCTGACGTCAGGGGCCATGTCAGTGCCTCAGAGATGGAGGCAGCTGCACAGAAACTGCGGAGTGGCCCGTGCTCGAGGGGCCAGGCTGCATGGCCCGTGCCCAGTGGAAGGGTCGGTCCATCATTACAGGGACAGGAGATCACACACCTCGTGATCCAAAGCCCCCCACTCTATGATAGCCCCTATAACCTGGCAAAGCAAGAGAACCCAGTGCCCGCGTGCCACTCTTACTGACACTAAAAGCCCCCTACGAGAACCCCCACCTACTCCAAGGGCCAAACTATTAAGAGAGCTCAGTAGCCATTTTTTTTTAAAAAAGGTAAATAAATAGCACCAGTAAATACAAATAACGTATGCCCCCAGAGAGCCCACAGGCCCACTCTTTCATATACCATGTGCCCTCTATCAGAGAGCCCACGGGCCCACTCATTCACAGACCATGTGCCCTCTATCAGAGAGCCCACGGGCCCACTCATTCACAGACCATGTGCCCACTATTAGAGAGCCCACAGGGTCACTCTTTAACAGACCATGTGCCCACTATTAGACCATTTGCAAAGAGCCCAGGGACCACAACTTCAAACTTTGAGGGCCAACTCTCAGACAGCCATTGGCACCTTCTTCGAGAGTGCAAGGGTCAACGCAGAAACATCCGAAAGACTCACTTTTTATTTAATCCTTGGGGTCGCTCTTTTAATGCACCAGGGACAACACTACCATACAATTGTGCCATTCAAGGACTTAAGTAATGCGCACGTTCAGAATTCACGGGTGTCCTGGAAAAGACCCGGGGGAGTCGACCCTTTCCTAGAGAGACCCCCCATTCTTGCATGTAGACAGGCGGCCTATGCATCCCACCAGGCACCCTAAGGGGTGACTCCTGGGAAGCCCGAGCATCTATTGGGTAGCACCACAGCACACTCTTGGCCCAGAGGCCTATTCTTCGGTAACACAGCTCCTGACATTAGGGCTCAGCAGGGCGATCCACAGCCGACTTTCTGGGGGCGAAGTCGTCTACTTTTAAGAGCCCCCACAAGCAATTATTTCATACACCAAACGGTAGCCAGGGGAGCAAAAGGTTTCATTTAGTAATGCATTACTCCCACACGGGAAGGCTGTTTGACACGAGCACAATACCACCAACACACACATTGCCCCTTCAATACAACGTAAAGCAAACACTAGACAGTTGTAAAGATGGGCCGATTCTACTTCTCGGTTGAAATATGCTGAACACCAAAACGCGTCGCTCAAAATGACACAGAGATGAGCCTGGTCTGCAGAGCAAGCAGCAAGCGAGGCGGCGCTTCCTAAGTGCGCGCCGTGTGATCTGCCATCGGCTAATGTATTCAAGTTCCTCTTCGCACATCCTCTGCTCAGAGCACAAGTGTCTTTTCCGGTCCAGGCCCTGGCTGCCCCACATCCAAGCAGCTAAAGCGTCCTCATCCGCCCGCTTAAACAGACGCTTTCTTCTCAAACCTCGCTGCGGGTGCCGTGGTTCCCCGCTATCACTTCGAACGAACCCCCTGCTTCCTTTGGGGGTATCCTGCTGCAGGACCCTCTGTACCGGCTCGCCAGCTACCCTGCAAGTTCATGTCTGCCCCTTGCCCCCCTCCTCTCTGCTGGTTCACCAGTTCCATCCAAACTTAACCTCCAGCCCCCTCTCAACCCCAATCTCTACCCCGCGTGTCCTTTTGTGCCCCAAACTCCCTCCTGCTGGCTCCCCTGGAGCCTTACTCCATCAAAACGTAACCTGTTTGCCCCTTGGTGTTCAACCTCCAACTACCCTGCATGTCCCTTAGCACTCCTTGCCTCCTCACTCCTGCAGATCCCTCTGTATCCATCTCTAACTACCCTGAACGTCCCTTCCTGCTCCCTGGAGCACAGGCTCAATCAATGCCCCTGCTCCCGCCTGCTGGGCCCCCTTGGAGCCCAGGCTCAATCAATGCCCCCTCCCTGCTGGAGCCCAGGCTCAATCAATGCCCCCTCCCTGCTGGGTCCCAGGCTCAATCAATGCCCCATGTTTGCCCCCCCTAAAGCATATGCTCAATCAATGTCCCCCGCTGGGTCCCCTGGAGCCCAGGCTCAATCAACGCCTCCGCCCCCTTCTCCCTCCTGCTTGGTCCCCATAGAGCCCAGGCTCAACTAATGCCCCATGCTGCCCCCCCCCCCGAACCCCTGCTCAATCAATGCCCCATGCTCCCTCCTGCCGGCCCCCCTGGAGCTCAGGCTCAATCAATACCCCATGCTCCCTCCTGTTGGTCTCCCCTTGGAGCCCAGGCTCAAACAATGCCCCCTGCTAGAGCATATCCTCAATGAATGCCCCCTGCTGGGTCCCCCTGGAGCCTAGGCTCAATCAATGCCCCTGCTCCAGCCTGCTGGGTGCCACTGGAGCTCAGGCTCAATCAATATCCCCCGCTCCCTCCTTCTGCCTCCCCCTGGAGCCCAGGCTCAATCAATGCCCCCTGCTCCCTCGTGCTGGGTCCCTCTGGAGCCCTTGCTCCCTCCTGATGGGACCCCCTGCTCAAGCAATGCCACATGCTCCCTCCTGCCGGGTGCCCTGGAGCCCAGGCTCCATCCAAACGTAATCTGTAGACCCTTCTGTGCCCAATCTAAGCCCGGAACGTCTCTTTTGTGTCCGTGGCTTCATCAAAATTTAACCTGTCTGTCCCTGCGTGCATAGTCTCCCTGCTCCCTCAGAAACGCCCCCATGATGACCCCCACTCCCTGTTAAGATATTCTCCAAGTTCATGTGTGCAATCTACTCCACCTGAAAGTACAATACAGGTATCTTGCACCCTTCTCAACGTGAAAAATACACCAGGTACTTCTGCGACCCTACCAACTACGAGCCCCCAGCCCGCTGTATCCTGCTCTTGGGGTCTTTATGCTTCAAAGCATCCCAAATGATTTCAATATATGTTATGCACCATCTGAAAGTACCCCGTCGGCCCCTTTGGGCCCCCTACTCCCTTTAACATTCCCCCATAGGCCCTGCTCTGACCACTACCCCGTCTGGTATCTTGCAAGCCCCCTTTGTGTCACCTCAATCTGCAAGTATACATACAACCAGACGCACAGAGAGTATCAGACCAGCCTTCCTGCCCGCTCTTGCAACCTGCTGCGAGGGTCTTTGTGCTTCAAAGTATCCCACGTGATGTCTTTAGATTTCATGCACACTCTGAACGTGTCTCGTCGGCCACTTTGTGTCCCCTACTCCGTCCAGTATCCGGCCGGCCTCCCTGTTCCCCTTACTCCCCCCCGCCCCCTCCTTAGCCATCCCATTATTCCACCTGAGCCGCCGTACTCCATCTGCAGCGATGCTCGTTTGTTTCCCCTATGCCACCTGCTAGATTCGAAAGCGCATAACCAATGGCTGCTTTGTGTCGCTTACTGCTTCGAGCTGTCCTGGGTTACAATCTCTGGCAGGACCGCATGTATCCCCTAAAAAACATCCCATCAAAACGTCCCTGTGAAAACTCACAACTCCACCCCCCCCCTTCCCTCCACCCCCAGTGCCTATCGCAGTTTAACACACAGCGGGGTCTTTCGAGGTGCGACTCGACCTCCCGCACGCATCCTGCCTGCTTCCGCAAACCCCTCACACCCCCCGCTTCAAAGCTACACACTAATCCGAGGTGTATTTTCCACCAGAAGTCCCCCTACTCGGCCCCACTTGCACAACGTGAAACTGACGATCCCAGTAGGAGGTCTGTCTGTGCATGATCGGTCTTGCACAAGTCCTCGGTGAAATATGCCTGCAGAAATACAAGTTCTGCAGGCCGACCCCATCAATTGTGCCGTGTGTGCAAGGAGGGAGGTGTGACATCCCCACAAGGGTTGCGTTACTATGCAATAATACAGCCGGTGCACGGAGTTTGCGGGGACTCACAAACTGCACGCCGGTTTCCCATCAAACGCATGCGAAGCTTCAATACACAGCAACAAAATGCACAAACTTTTAACACACCAGAAAGTTGAGTTACTTTTTCAGTCCTTCATAAGCAACACATTGAAAACTAAACCCCCTATAACTTTCGGAACATCAAATCCTTTGTACACTTTACTGGAAAAGCAGCACTGTTTCAGCAAGGCGCATCATTACAGATGCTTAGAATAAGTGCAACTTTTGAGATCAATAAACCCATGCATTTATTTTCACTTTCGTTATGGCTCGCTTAATGATATATTTTCTCTATTTCCCCACAACACAAGCTATATATATATTAAAAAAAAACCTGAACCGCTTGCCCAGAAATGACAGATTTCCGCGTGTTGCGCTCCTGCCCATGGCTCTGAGAGCTTTGCCCCCGTAGCGCAGTGGTTAGAGCTCCGCGCTCCCGATCCACGCAACACAGGTTCGAGTCCCACCTCCAGGCCGGTCCAATTAAAAAGCAAAAGGATTAAAAGCGATCTAGAGCTTCCATAACCGGGTTATCGATCCTCGTTACCTGGTGCCAGGGCGGGCATCGCCAGCAGCAACAAGACGGAGCCAAATAACCGCATCCTTCGGCTGTGTTAAACCGCGCTTTAAGTTGTCATAGGTCCCAAGAAGAAACAATAAAAAAAAGTTGTGCTGTTGAAGGTTCCGTTCCGTAAATAAATAAGCGCCAGTCCGGGCGGTCCGGTCCTCTCGCAGTCGCTCCGGGCAGCGGGTGTCTCCTCTCTGCGGGTCTGGTTCCGAACCTCCTCCACTCTCGGCTCAGGCGCCACTGACTGAAAAGTGAAGCGATCAACCCTGCCAGGCCCCGGGGAGCGCGCGCGCAAGCGCAATGGACTGACAAAAGAGATGAGCCAGAGGCGCCGCCCAGGAAAAACAACACCCAAAACAAGCCTCGCCCACACAACGAAGAGAGTTGTTCCAGGAGTGTTAAACTGCATTTGCTGTCTGCTGCCTTGTTCTTTATTTTAACAGAATTTATTTTGCTCCTATTAGATTTGTTTTTTTGGTGATATAGTGTCCTCTGTTTTTTTTGTTGTTGTTTACCCCTTTACTTCTCTCCTAGCTTTTCGATGACCCCTTTGCTTTTTAATCAATCTAATTGTGTCCTTATCTTTTCCCTTCAAACCACTTTGTTTTTCTTCTTGGGCTTTTCCCATTTCCCAAAACAGCTGCTATTTTGCTACTTCTATTCTCTGAATTGCCCTTTTCCCTTAATCTCTGACCATTCAGACTTTTTGTCTGTATGCTTATTTCATTGCATGTTTCCTATATTTGTGATGCTCTTGCCATACATTTCTTATCGACCAGAGGGGACACTTGGTGGACCCAAGATGGCGGCTATCAATGAGTACCTGATTGAGCAACTTTCATGTGATCTACCGAGAACATCTATGGCGGGTGTACCACATCATTTAAGGCATGCCAGGCCCTATTAATTCCAGTTTTGTTAGATGTGTAGTGTTTGCCCAGCACAATTAAATAGTAGCCCTCCAAATGCAATCTTTTGCCCTTTAAAAGTAATCTCAGTGTCCTCTTGAAGTGGAAAATACACTGCACTTACAATCCTGGGCAGACTACTGCACTGTAGTTCCATTGATGCTCCTAATTTTATTGCTAATTGAACTGGTCTGTGTTATGTTATTTTGATTTATACCACGCACCGTGGCCATTTTCATGGTCTCCTGTGTGTTAAACTTAATTGACTACTGCATTTGGAAAAACATGCTGCTGTCAGAGCTCTACAGGGATTCACATGTGAAGTACATCAAAGCAACAACTGACTTCTTCTAAATATCACTCAAAATTGTGTGTACCTAATAATAAATGCTACCTTTTTAGACATCTTTAATGGCAGCAACTCACTGACCACTTACAGGTTGCACACTGTCTGCTTAGGACATGTCACAAAGTGGGTAGAGGCCTCTTTCCATGAACCGATATGTGCCAAACAGAAAACCTCTACACCACTTGTAACTAATGTATAATTATAATAGTTTTTTTAATAACGCGCTAAATACTAAAGAGGTTTCTAAGCGTGGACTGGGATTGAAGCCTGTGTTGCTCTGCGTAATCTTGCTTCCAAGACGAGCGCGTTGGGACACCACCATCTTAAGATGGCATAGAGTAAGTGATGCCAAGGCCACGTTTGATAGAAAGAGGGGCACTGACTGGTCAATCTGCTAACCCTGGTGGACATTTTAGTTAGCCAGTTCCAATCGTTTCTTCTAGATCCAATTGCCAGCGTATGGGTATTTGGAATACTGACCCGATTGTCAATGTCCAAAACATCCATATGCCATTAGAGCATGCCATTTTAACTCATCAACTGCCTTTTTCAGCAGTGAAGGCTAGAAACAGGCGATTTTAGCAGAGCATACTGTAACTGCTCCTCAAGCCAATGTGAATGCACTGCTTACAGTGTAGCCCTTGCTGCTATAGAAAAGGCAGAGCAAAATATTAGTAAAAAAATGAAGCAAAATCACCCAAAAATGGTAAGTAAAATATTGCAAATGGGAGCTAACAAGCTAACATGTAAAAAAGATAACAGGGTCACATAATCATACACATAGCATATGAGGAATTAAAAAGGGCAATACATCAGAATATATATTGAAGAATACCCCAAAGGGGTAAAGGAAAAAAGCTCACGAAACATGTAATGGACCAACAAGTAAGGGATGGAAACCAGAAGAAAGCAGCATAGTAAAATACACAAATAATAATAAGGGAAAATAGATGGCTGGAAATAATGCATAACGCCTGTCTATTAAAGAAAAGGCCAGGAGGCAAAGGGATTGTCCAGTGACCAAAAATGAGGCAATCTAAACAAGAGGAAATGGCAACAGAAATGGGATTGTAAAACAGCAGTGTCTTAACAAGCCCAGAAAAAAGAGCACAACCAAGGGGTACAATAAAGAACACGTGAAAAGTAAACAAATTAGCACGATAAACAAAGAATGGACCAAAAAAAGGCGAAGGGGGAGCAGGCAGGAAGATACTGGATGGCGCGGCTTTCTGTCCCTAGAGCATTCGTTTTGATAATCTTATGTTATCTTTCGGCTGAGCTCGTTTTGGGGTTTACCGCCTGTGGTTTAGGCTAAAACTCATTTTCTGTAACTCACTGTCTGTCAGTGAGGATGGGGTTCGCTTCACCTGTGGAGGGCGTGTTTCACTCGCGTCCCTTCCAAGACATCTTTAGAAGCAGGGGTTCCCTCACACCACAGGACACTGATGGTGTTCCCTTTTCAGTTTTATAATCCCGCCCCATACTTTCAGTGTACATTGAATTCGTTTACTTATTGAGGTCTGAGAGGCTACGGCTATTGACAATGTGCGCCAAGAACACTATTTTGTATTCTCTCGTATATCCTTCCGCTACGTTATCTTCAACGTTAAGCCGCGTCAAACTATAATTGACAAAAGAGCCAATTGCCCATTCGCAGTGCGAACTGGTACGTTTCTGACTAGAATGGATGGCTTGCTCGCTTCCTGTATACTTTTTCTCGGTGTCAAAGAACGACGAGGAACTATTTCTTTTGAGAGACTCTCGACGGGCCGCCGAGCAGCGGGAGCGGTTGGCGGAGGGATATGCCGCGCAGAATTTGCATGTGAATGGAAGCGTGTTGTGTGAGGCGCTGGCGGCAGTCGGGCAATAAGGCGGCCGTGGGCGGGGGCTGAGGTGGCGGAGGCAGGCGGGGAGGCTGTGCCGCCGCCGCCGCTGCCGCTGTGCTTGCCTGCCTTCCCCGGAGGCTTTTTGTCCTTGTGGTGACACACAGAGCAGACGCACAAAAGGGGTTTCTTTTCTCCTCAGGAACTTCTGTCTTGTGTTGCTTGGCAGGGGCTCTGGGAGGGGGAAGGGAGGACGGGCTCACGCAGCCCGCTGCCAGGCCGGCTCCGAGCCCAGAGAGCCCTGGAAGGAAACTGGCAGGGTGGCGTCTTTTTATTGCGACAGAAAAGGAAGTTTCAGGTCCCCAGAATGTAAAACAACAAGTGTTAGCCCCTCCGCGAGGGAAAGCACGCAGGCGAACCATTCTCGGAAAAAAACACAGGAATTTATAACTGAATAATATTGATCATTTACATAGCACGCGACAGATTCTTTTTCTTGACGCTGTTATTAACTTATAAATCACTATGTGTAGGTATTTGTGGTCTCTGTTATTTTTGTGTCCGAATATGATCTGTATTAATTACAATATATTTGTAAAACCATTCTTTAATATTTTTTTCATACATCACAGGCTGCATTTTTATTCCCTTTCACGAACAATGTTCCAAACTTAAAATACAGTCACCTGTAATGTTGAAATACCAATGGGTAACACTCGCGTATCCGTTTTGATCATGATCATAAACCCAGCAAAACCGTGCGACTTTACCAGAAAATGTTTACTTCCATTGAATGAAATGGGACCACCCTTGGTGTCACGTGCCCTTACGTAGAGGGTCACATGACACAGAAGTAATAAAGGAATCACCGGAACTGGCGTAATAACGCCAGTCCGGGTTTAAGCACTTCACGAATGAGTCGCGCCTTTCTTGCGCTGCGGCCCACCCCGCGCAGCGCCATCAAGCAGGCCCGCTCGCGCTCCCCAGCTGCTGCGGGGCCTCATCAGCAACATCACACTGGCGACGAAGCCGGTTTCGGACCCAACGCGGATCCGCGCCTCCTCTACACGCGGAGCTGCGCGCCAACACCCGCACCGGCGCCACACCTCCGACACAGCCACACGTCGCAGACACCAACCTCGCGACGTCACGTGGCTGTGTACAACACCAGCACATGTCGGCTGAAGCCACGCCGATACTCAGGACTGGGGCTCTCACACGCCGCATGGACAAAACGTCATTTCAACACTCCTCCTGCATCTCCTGGAGAAGTCTGGTGGGTCAAAGCAGGCACTATGCAGCTTAACACATGCCATTGGCATTGCCCCCTACGGTGTTGAAGAGACACCTCTAGCACCGCCACCTACAGACTGCGCCCCAAATCCGGAAGGAACACACAGAAAACCGACATGTCCAGCCCAAGCACCAGCCCCGTAAGGACTAGCACAAGTTCATCCTCCAGGAGGAGCCTCTCCAATGAGCATCCCGACCCAGCACAGACAACATTCATGCCGCCGTTCGACCCATTCACCACAGGAGCTGCTATCAGGTGGGAAATCTGGCTTCAACAATTTGAAATGCATCTCGACGCCAGAGACATCACCGTGCCGAAGAAGATGCGCACTTTCCTCCTACTCAACATCGGAGCAGCGGCTCTGCACCTCTTCAACGCCACACCGAACCGCGGTAACGAAGACAACTATGACGCAGCGAGATCAGCACTCACCAATATGTTCAAACCTGATCTCAACCCAGACTATGAACGTTTCCACTTTTGCATGGCGAGGCAACGGGAGAAAGAGACAGTGGACAAATTTCACGCTCGCCTTCGCGAAATGGCAGTAGGCTGTGAGTTCCCAGGCGAAGAATTCGCCATCCGTCTCCAGATCATCAACGGGATATCCTCTGAAAAATTGGGAAGGGCCATACTATCTGAAAGGAACATACGCCTGTCACGCATCCTCGAGATGGCGCGCCTCCGCGAGCAAACGGAAGACCAGGTAGCGATAATGGAAGCAGCAATCCAAAGACTGCCACTGGACAACCCTGGACCCGCAGAAAACGTGGCGGCCATCTCCAGACATCAGAATATTCGCACGAAGCAGGGTCAGAGGCCCCACCCATCACAGGGGCGAGACAAGAGCTGCAGGTGGTGCGGAGGCCCGTGGCACAAAGGCGAATCCTGCCCCGCATGGGGATCCACGTGCAGGAAATGCAATCGCCTCAACCACTATGCCGCGGTCTGCCTGAACCCGCCTGACAAAGACTCGGCCCCACGCCCGACGCAAGAACGCCGGAAAAAGTTTGCTCCCAGAGAATCCTCCCACCAACAAGCACGTAAAGGAAAAGCCAGAGCCGTCGATGAGTCCCAAAGGTCCCCAGACACAAGCGAAAGTGATGACAACGATAGCAGCACATCCCCTGAAAGGAGAAACAAAGGAAGACGGAAAAAGGGAAGGAGACAAGTACATCGCATACACCTAATATCAGCAGTAGAACCGCATCGGTCACGACAGAGGAAAAGACCTTTGTGCACTGTTCTCTCCAATGGGGAACCACTAAAAGTGGTCATTGACACTGGCGCAACAGTGAACGTCATGCCAGTGGCAGCATTCACCAGACTTCACCCGAAACCCAACCTTCACCAGAAGAAGGTCAGGCTATATGCCTACGGATGTAAGAAACTCCTCCCTGTGCGAGGGTCTTTCAAGTCAGACTTTGCCCACGAGAACACCAACTGCCGTACACGCATATACGTAGTGGATGCCGGCTGCGAGACGCTACTGAGCTGCAAAAAGGCAGAGAATCTGAAGCTAATGCATTTCGCTTTCGGCCTCCAACATGACAAACTCAACAACCTACTAAGACGACACAGAAAGCTGTTCCAGGGCATCGGGTGCCTCAAGGGGAGAACCATCAAGCTTCATATAGATCCCACCATTGAACCGAAAGCAGTTCGACACAGACGGATTCCATTCCACCTGAGAGGCGCAGTAGAAAAGGAACTGGCCAAGCTCGAAGAAGAAGGGATCATTGAGAGAACATCAGGACCGACTCCGTGGGTCTTGCCCATGGTAGTAGCTCAAAAACCCAAACAGCCGAACGCAGTAAGAATATGTATAGACATGAGGCTTCCCAACGTAGCCATTGGGAGGGAACGCCATGTAACCCCCACGATTGACAAGCTCATCGTAGACCTCACCGGAGCAACAGTCTTCAGTAAACTTGACCTCAGATCAGGCTATCACCAGCTAAGACTATCCAAAGAGTCAAGATACATTACCACTTTTTCTTCTCACCTCGGCCTGATGAGGTACAAACGGCTCAATTTTGGGATATCATCTGCCGCAGAAGTGTTCCAACACGAAATCCGCAAGGTCATCACAGGATTAGAAGGAACCACCAACATCAGTGATGACATCCTTGTGTACGCCTCAAACAAAAGTGAGCACCATCGACGACTAGCGGCAGTCCTGAAAAGGCTCGAAGAAGCAGGCCTGACACTCAACGCAGAAAAGTGCGAATTCAGCAAAAGTGAACTATGTTTCTTTGGCTACATTTTCAGCGCAGAAGGCGTGTCCCCTGACCCGTCTAAAGTGCGAGACATAAGGGACTCCAAAGCACCACAATCAGCCTCCGAAGTGAGAAGCTTCATGGGGATGGCAACCTACTGCGCACGTTTCATTCCTGACCTCGCTAGCATCGCAAGCCCGCTCAGGGAGTTGACAAAGAAAGACCAGAAGTGGGAATGGACCGCAGCTCATCAACAAGCATTTCAACAAATCAAAGACACTCTATCTGCCTCCACCACCATGGCCTTCTTCAACATAGAAAGGCAGACTGAACTCCTCGTTGATGCGAGCCCAGTTGGCCTAGGGGCGGTGTTAACCCAAACGGATAATGAAGGTAAAGTGTTCCCCATCGCGTTTGCCAGTAGAGCACTCACAAAACCCGAACAGAACTATGCACACATAGAGAAGGAGGCCCTAACCATCTTGTGGGGATGCCGCCACTTCAAAGTGTACCTGCTAGGCAAGCAGGCGAAAGTCTTCTCTGATCATAAACCCCTGATCCCGATCTTCCGAGGCTCTGCCCCCCACCCGCCTGCACTCATAGAGAAATGGATGCTGCAGCTATAGCCGTATAACATCGAGGTGGAGTATCGCCCAGGATCGGACAACCCGGCGGACTACCTGTCCCACCCCCCGAAGCCGGCTACCAACAGCGAACAACACCATGCGAAGGAAACCGATGAGTATGTCTGTCACGTAGTTGCCTGTGCAAGACCGCGAGCCCTGACACTGCATGAAGTGGTGCGAGAGACAGAGGAGGACACCATTTTACAGCACACGACCGCCGCTATCCATTCCGGGAATTGGAAGAACTATCTCATGTCAATAGCCCAACGCACAGCATCGGCACAGGTCAAACTCAGAGCGCTGTTCAGGATCACACATGAACTCTCAATAGCCCCGGAAGGAGTGCTGTTAAAAGGCACCGAATCATATTGCCAGAGTCTCTGGAGGAAAGAGCTCTCAGGTTAGCCCACAGTGGACACCAAGGCATCGTAAAGTCAACAGCATACCTCAAATCCAGGATGTGGATGCCGAACATGCAACAAAGAGTAGTAGAGCTGGTAGAGTCCTGCGCAGCCTGCCAAGCATCCAGGAGGCCTGAAAACCCTGAACCGATTAGCAGTGTCCCAAGAAGCTGCAAACGCTGGGACGCAGTCAGCATGGACCACTGCACCATCGCCGGCGAAGGTTACCTGCTCGTGATAATCGACGAGTTTAGCAGATATCCTGAAGTAGAGCACGTGGCATCCACTAACGCCGAAAACACCATCCTCGCACTGGAGAAGATATTTGCCACACATGGAATTTCGAGGAAAGTAAAAAGCGACAACGGGCCATCCTTTACCAGTCAGGAGCTACGCGAATACTTCAAAGAAGTGAACGTCAAACACCAGCGAATCACCCCGAGATGGCCCCAGGCAAATGGAGACGCTGAACGATTCATGGGGTCGCTCAACAAGGTCATCAGAATTGCCAAGGAGCAAGGGCACCCGTGGCTGAAGACAGTATATCGGTTCTTGAGAACACACAGACAAACCCCGCACTCAGCCACCTTGATCAGCCCCGCTGCCCTCATGTTCGGGGTACCCATACAAGCGGAGCTTCCCATACACCCCCACTGGACAGCCCCAGAACCTGACATCCCAGCAATAGACGCAAGGCGGCTGAGGCGGAATGAACAAGAAAGCGTCACCAGACGAGCCTGCCACAGAGAACTGACCCCAGGAGACACCGTAATTGTCAGGAACCGCGCACCGCCCAAGAAAATCTCCCTCAATTTCGAGGTTCGACAGTGGACAGTCAGTACAACCAACCATAGCATGGTCACCGCCACCCGAGGGGGAGAGACAGTCACGAGAAACGTGTCGCACTTCAGGAAAGTACCCTCAGAAATGTGGGAAGAACCTTCAACGCCTCCGAGAGGTGAAGAAGGAGGATCGCCGCATAGACCTCAAGGACCAACACCACTGGGTAGTCTGGCCACACCAAGAAATTCAGACAGACCACACCTGCAAGATGAGAGAACCGAAGCAGAGACCACCAAGGAGGACACGTCCAGGGAAAGAAACACCCGCTACCGTCTGAGAGAAAGGCCCAAACCGTCGTCCCGCCTCCAGGGATATGTAGTGGACAGAGTCTACCGTCAGAAACCCACGCCAAGATGAACCCTGAAGGCAGTAAGCAAGAGCAGATGCATTGTGATTGTGTTTCACTTTATATGTTATATCAGTTCAGAATGTTTTGTTGTTGACAGCAGTATAAATACCTCCAAGTTGGGGAGGAATGTGGTGTCACGTGCCCTTACGTAGAGGGTCACGTGACACGGAAGTAATAAAGGAATCACCGGAACTGGCGTAATAACGCCAGTCCGGGTTTAAGCACTTCACGAATGAGTCGAGTCTTTCTTGCGCTGTGGCCCACCCCGTGCAGCGCCATCAAGCAGGCCCGCTCGCGCTCCCCAGCTGCTGCGGGGCCTCATCAGCAACATCGCAACCCTCAAAAACATTGTACTTCACCCTCCCTGGAGGCTCCGTCTTAAAAAAAGATTGCTCATATTCCGTCTATTTCAAGAGCTACATATTGTCAAAATAAATAACATTTTTCAAATGTATAAGGTGTGTAGGTGCCAATGCACACTTTGCTTTGAAACTACACATATTTGCACAGTAACACTTATTTTCACTGGTGCAAACAATTGTTTGTTTATTTATTTGAATTGCGCACCAGACCAGGAGTGTTATCAGGGCGCAGAAGTAGCATGGAAGTTCATTGCACTGCAGGGTATGGAAATATGTTGACCCCCCCCTCCCCAGTTTCTAGACACCACATCAAGTCATTGATTTAAACAAGTCATCCCATTCATGATACACAGAAAGATGGCAAGAGAGAAAGAGCCAAAAGAAAATAAATAGATGGTTTCACGTAATACTTTTCTACTCCGCCTTTTCAAAAGGCACATACAGCCAGTTACGCGGAAATACGAAGATGGGAAAATGTTATGAGTTTATCCTGCTTTTGTGCTTCACAAATGGAACGCCCCCAACCCTTTTCACTAATTAGTTGAATCATGTGCTCTATTTCAATCCAGAATTCATGCTTGCCAAATCTATTTTCACTTTAGCCTCCAGAATCTTTTCCTAATCTGTTCTCTGATATTTTGATGTTTCTACTTTTTCAGTATTGGCAAGCAACATGTGTCTTTTTTTCTTAACATGAAATACAGGGGAAAGATGAAGAGCTAGAGGCAATAACTGAAATTGTGGATTTAGAGTTGGCCAACAGAGATGGGGAGAGTTTGTTGGAAGGGAGAAGTACAGTCCGTGATCATTTTAGGGGGATGCGGTGCGAGACTTGGGAGAGCTGAAAGATGGGAGAGGTGGAGGGCATGAAAGAGGAAAGAGTGGGAGTGGCTCAGAGTTAGAGCGATGAGAGAGATGGGAGAGTTTGAAGGGGCGAGGGATGGAGGAGTTGCAAGAGGTGGAGACGTGCAGCTAGAGGGACGGAAGAACAAACGGATGAGCGAAGGAATGAGAGATGGAAGAGTTGAAGGGTGTGAACGAAATGGGAGAGTTGGAGGGTACATGGGAGTGAGGGCACACATGGCAGAGGTGAAACCTGGAAGAGTTGGAGAGAAATAGAACCCACTTCTAGATCAATTGTTAGCTAAATGTATATAATTTAAACATTACACAACAAGTGTAACTTGGGAAAATTGTATTTGCCTCTAGAAATGTGTGCATTATTTGGGACAGCGCTGTCTCATCCTAAGAAAAGAGCATAGCTCAGAGCCAATCTGGAAAACAGTTTCTATTTTGTGCAATTTTAAGGTTTTTCTGTGTGAAATATATGTACAAGTTACAGATTGGATTAGAAACAAGAAGAATAGGAAATCATAACGTCAACAAAAATATTTCTTGATGTAATGCTAGGACAAAATAGGCTTTCCTTTTGGCATTTTATGACTTATATATTTTTGCTCTCATGCAAAGCAAAATCCAAAGAGTGATTTAATGAGGTTTAAAACGAGACCACTTGGTAGCTATGAGCACACAGTGATGGAAGGAATAGCAATACAGAAAACGTTCTTAGGTGGAGGTAGATATTGGAGTAGAACAATGTCAATTTAATTCTGCAGTAATTAATGCACAGAATATTCCCTTGGAAAACTATTCAGCCAGGCCCAAAATCAGACAGGGGGTACAAAGAAGCAGTGTTTAGAATTAACACCTGTTTTCACTCTCAAAGCTTGGATCGAAATATGACTACTCCCCAGTAGGAGTACAATGATGAATAGTGGTTATAAACTCCTAATCAGCTCTCACTACCACTAGAACAGCAGTGATCTCAATCATTAAGGTGAAAAGGGCACAACATTAAGGGTATACAGCCTTTGCCTTTCTAAGATAGCATGGGCAGAGAGTAGGCAATACTCTTCATGAGCGTTTGAGTTAGCCTGGATGCATCCGAAGCAACAATAGTGTGACAAATCAACTTCTGGGGTAGCAGTGGTCTGGGGTGAACATCGATTTCTAAATCATCAATAAGCCCCACAGCCCTAATACATCAGAAAGAATCCGAACAGATTGGAATAAGAGGTGAATTCAAAATCTCCTTGTCCAATTTTGGTAATGTGGACAGAACAGCAGGCATATCTCCGAGAGGTCGTGGATCGTTGGTTAGTTGCAACACATTGGAAATACATTTACTACCCAATGATAAAAGGAGTGTCCAGTCAAGGTTGTATAAACATATCTACTTTATTATTATCACAACAGTCTAACAACACTACGAAATGCAACCCACCCTGTAAATGAATGCAGAGGACAGACAGTTTCAAAGAAGGAAAAGGGATGCACTCTGAATAACATCAGATTGGGCTTGGCAATTTTAACTGTACTTCCTCTTCTACCACTAAATAAAACCTTGATATACCGTTTTATTTATCTTTTGCTAAAGCTATGTTACCAGACTAAATGATGTTATGCAGTTAAAGTTATTTTGAATGTGGGTGCCAGTCCTGTTGGAATGAATTTGGTTTCAGCAGGTTGTTTTATTAAGGCATATGTTACTTTGTAGCTGCCATGTTGCCAATCACATCACAGCTGCTGGTGTATTAGTAGACGTGGTCGAGCAAAGTACACATGTGTGTGAACTGAACTTTTCAGCATGGAGCATTTTGAAAGTGAGGCCTGTTTAGCAGAGCCCACTTTCTGAGATAGAAAATCACCATAATTTTGCATGGCAAAAATAAAAAAAGCTCAGTATTGCACATCTTCGCAGATGGCATTCTATCTCACTTCCACACTGTTAATATTAGTCTCACCCTTACTGGTGGGCAAATGTATTTTTCTCACAGAAAATCTCCAAATATTTCCCTTGGAGACACTCCATGAGCAAAAAAACTCTGGAGGAATGCTGCAGCAGCCAATAAGCTATTTGCTTATTGACTGCTGTAGCCTTGTTGGCAGTATTTTGCAGCCAGTGTTTTGCTTACCAAGTGTCTCCAAAGGAAATCCTTGGAGACTCTCTGTGGACAAAATACACTCTGCACACCAGTGGAGGTGGCATTTACATAATGCCACCATCACTGGTGTGTAGAATGTACTTCCATAATGTGCCCCCAACATTCTATAATACACTACTGGATTTCACCTATGGAAATGGCACAGGATTTTCCTATGGATACCTGACCATCGTTTAGGTATCCATAGGAACAAGCTTTCAATTTCTATAACGTTCCTCCAGCAGCATAATAAACTTCACAATACTGCTGAAGGCATGTTGTGGAAATGTACTATTTAGCTCTCTATTCTCTCTATATATTGTGGGGTGCATTTAAGGCCATAAGCAGAAATCCCCCTCAAATAAAAAAAACACATTTAAACAGTGCCACAAAAACGTCTGTGCTTTTGTCTTCCTGGCACATGTGTGGCGAGCATTGAACACTGCCACCCATAAGAATGCCTCTGCATTTGCTTTCCTTTCATTTGAATCATAAGAAAATGACCCACATTCAGAACGGCACTACCTTTTCTGTTCTATCATCTGATTAATAAAGTTGCGCACAGCATTCAAGACGGCCCTGCATTTGTTCTTTCTTTCATCTAAAACACCACAAAGTTATGTGTTCCATTGAAACACAGCCCTGCATGCTTATTCCATATGAATGCCAAAAAGTTAGACAATGCCTCCCAAGAACGGCATTGTCTGAGTGATAAATCACATGAGAGGCAAAGAGTTCTGCATTTCACCCGACACAGCTTTTGTTTCCCTTTGATGTGAACCATCGCGCTCAAATTACTGCAAATGATAGAAATAGTGTGGCTTTTAATTTTTCTGTGTCAAAATCAAAGCAATCCTGTGCAGTGTCCATGAACCAACAGTACATGCAAAACCCCCCAAAAGACTAATTGAAAAATAATCCTGTGGTCTGCAGAACCGCATTTGCAACTTGAGATGGAAGGCCTGCACATGTGTGAACCTGGTCTTTGGAAAATAAGGAAAAATGTCTTTTAAAAGTCAATGTCAAATGACAGCGTTTTGCTTGCACAGAGATATCATTGAATATGTGGCTGGGGATTTGGCTACATAATGTATATTATATTTATCCCCACAAGATTTGGTTACCTTGGAAAGGACTCAGAAACCAGTAAAACTGGGTTTTTGGTCCAGGCACAGAATTCAATGGCAGTCCTTGCCTCCCACAGAAAAGTCGCATCCATGACTGAACCGGCCCACAAGAGTGTGAGGATTCACTGCCCTGCTAGACTAGCAGCCAGTCCTGGAAGAAGGAACAAAGGAAGACAGTATGGCCTGTGCGTGACCGAGAGGAGGAACTGCCAAACTTCAAAGGGCAATATAAAATTCCTTTGTTGCAAGCCGAGCCTGGCAGAGACAGTTTTCTGTGGGGGTCTTTAGCACCGCCCACACATCTTCCCCATTGACATTAAAGGACTCCTGTATTTTAAGACATTTTTCCCAGCACACTGAATAAGTAGTAATTTTGCATTATGCCAGTTTTCCATGTGATTTTTAGGCGAATGTAAAGAGACCAATTACATGTTTCTAGCACCTGGTGAACTGAAATGGCCATGAAAGACACATTTCGGGTTGAATTATAAATGGGAAAGATATGAAACTGGGTGGACATATGCTAAATGTATTTAGGAATATGTGTAGTCCATGGCAGAATTTTAAATATGATGCATTTCATAAAAAGGGCAAAAATGTGCCAAAGGGCGATGCAACCTCGCACAGAGCTGGCGATCGGATTGTCCAATTCCCTGTGACCTATTGTATCTGCATATCTGCTTCTTATGGCGGTGGCTAGTATACGTTTGAAATTTTGATCTATAACTCATTCTTGTTCAAAAGTAGACCGAAGAGACAAAGAAAGGCCATTAATGCAAACACACAAATGATGCCATTATCCCTGAACCAATTGGCTCTGGGGGAGTAGAGAGGACTGGTAGGCTGTCCTATCCCAGGATAGTAGTAATTCCAGAGAACCTCCGCCCAGAAGGTAAATGAGAAGATGTCATTTTGGCTATATATGGGGGAGACAGAAACACAAGGGAAACAGATTCAAAAACAAGATCCAGACTTCCATCCAGGCAGATCCATCCAACCAGGTCCAGGCACATCCACAAATTCAGGGAGAAAGGAGAGGAGGTAGCTGGCACTATCCTAGAGAGTGCAGTGACCAGACCTTGTCTAGCTGACCCCATCCAAGAGAGTGCAGTGACCAGACCTTGCCTAGCTGTCCAGAATCCCATCCAGGAGAGCCCAGTTACCAGATCCCTTGGCCTCATTGTCCAGAGTGACCAGATCCCTTGGCCTAGCTGACTAGAGTGACCAGGGACATCGCTGGCTTTCCAGAATCACAAACTCAAGCTTACATTGTAAGTAGCACGTAACCCCAGTCCCCAAATGGCATAGCCCGCTCTTTTGACTCTTGCATCCCATTGAAGAAAGATCCCATTCAAAGTCCCAAATTGCCAGTATAATCGTTCCCCTTTCCATAGAAGAATCTGTATCAGCCTGTGTATGTGAGTGCATTCCGTTTATAAGTCCTTCAATAGTCTGTTTAAATCCTTAGCATCATTTTGCAGTAAATCAATTAATTCCCCTATAAAGAGATTTGCAGTGAGTTGGTTGATATTTGAAATTAACCACCTCATGCCAAGTGCCTTTCTTTACTAACCATAGTCATTAAAACATAGCCTCAACAGAATTAGTCTTTGTGTAACAAAAAACAAATTTGCCTGTGTATTGTGCATTCATATGAATCCAATCTGCATCTGTCCCATAGAAAACCCCCAAATGTAGTCCCATTGAGTGTAACCCCTTTCTGTCAGAATCTTATCTGTTATGTGCCTCTGTTCCATGTCCTGAAAACCGATTTTCGATTTTGACAGCTAAGCCCTTCCCTTGGCTGTCTGTCATCCCAAGCCCCATGTAGGAACGAATTTCCATTCTGCCACGTATGTTTTCTTTGGCATTTGTCTTCTTTCCCAACATCGACTTTTCTTAACTTGTGTTCATGTTTCCTTGGTGCCCTGCTCAGTAGTCTGTAAGCTTCCTTATCGCTTGAGTGTAGCAACACAAATTCCTGTGCTAGATATCCCACTGCGGTTGAAAGCTGCTGTGCGTGTAGCAAGTGAAATCCGATAATGCCGTTTTGTTCATAAATCAGGTTTTCATTTGCTTTTCTGTTCTCCCATCTTGGGGTGGTGAGCTGAATTCTAAATCAGATTTTTCCCTCTTCACGTTGACTCCTTGCCACTGCTGTCCCTCCAAAAAGAATTTTGTTAACAGATGTTTGGGGGTGAGTGTTGCAGAGGGAGTGCCTAACTTGAATGCTATCTGTTGTTTCCAAAAACAATTTTTATTATCTTTGCTAATAAAGGTTTTTGTAAATTATGTTAGCAGTTTGAACTAATTGTGTTGTGGGAATCTTTGCATATTGTATTGCCACAACATTGGTGGCTGCTCTCCAACTGTTTGATTTTGTTTATTTTTCATTGAACCATAACATAAAAAATAACATATTGTTACACACCGGCCTGGTTCCTAGTCCATTGTGACACAGGGTGTTCGTGAAGGTGGGTACGAGACGGGTTGGGGGCCTACTCAAATAAAAGAACCCGTAGTTGATTAAAGATAAAAAAGCTTTTTTTATTTTGTGCCACATTCGTTGTTAGGGGAAGGAGTCCCTGTCTGGAGAGTGCCGTGGTATAAAACCGTTACACAGTGGGGGCTCGTGCCGTGATTGAGATAAGTGTTTTCACCCGTGACAGTCTAACACAACAGGCTAACTCAGTAAAGGTAGTGTTACGTTTGGTGGTTAGAAAGCCGTTTTACACTGTAAAGACGCCATCCCAAAACTTACACCCTAGGTATCAGGCCTGTGTCTCAAAATGTGTGGCGGGACAGTGGCCTGTTACATCAAGCCCTGACTGAGTTCTATATGACTCAGAACATCAAAGAGGAGCAGATTAAGATGGTCCAACTCACTGCGTACATGTACTTCGACATGATAGTTATGGAAGAAAAATACCAAGAAAGTGTAACATCCTGACAAAATCAGTCTGACCTTTTAAATCAAACCCAGAGTGAATTAAGGCATGTAGAAGAAAAAATGCGAGAGAGACAAAGTTCTGAGGTAGAATTGGGAACTCTAATCAAGCATTTAAAGGAGGAGTTGGCAGTACAACAACAAACCAATTCAGAACAGTAGGCCCAATTGTCTGCACTGAAATAGGATGGTCAGGAAAATGGTTGATTGTCTGGAAGAGAGTCGACTAAAATGAACCCAACAAGTGACATACAATAGAGCATGCTCAGAGGAGATAGTCACTTTACAAAATCAGATCAAGCAATTGGAAGAACAGAATAATACATTAATCATTAAAGAAGTCCATTCCCAAACAGAATTTGTCCAGGAGCGCCAAGAGTTAGGCGCTATAAAACAACAGACGGATAACCTGAGTGAACAGAATTGTACACTGTATCAGGAAAAAGAGGCCCTGTGCCAAGAAGTGTGCAATTTAAAGGCAGACCTGGAGAGAAGTGAGTCAGGCCTTCAGGAACTGACTGATCTAAAAGTAGAGTATGAAAATGTAACAGGGCATATAAGACAAGTCGAAAATGATCTAGAACAGTCCACCCAGGCCAAAAATGTGCAGAGATAGGAGATGTATCTCCTGCAACAAAAATTGTCTAAGTGTTCCCAGACAATACAAGAAGCACAAAAAGAAAATGAGGCCCTTTGTGATGAGAACAGGAGACTCCAGAGCCAGGTAGCAGCACAAGGGAAGGTAGTAGAGGTCAGTCAAGCCCTGATAGCAGAGCACAAGGCTCAGGCCTTTGCCTACTGTCAAGAAATAGGAGTTGAGAAGGATAAGCTGGAGAGGTTAGAAAAAGAGTATGCTAGGTTAAATATGGACTTGAGGAACCCTGAACAGTTAGAGAGTGGCAGGGCAACCCCTGATCACATTGTGATGCCCTCTGTACCAAGGGCCTCAATTCAAGTTAGCACCCTGTATGCGCAAGGTGCTGCTAACTTCATGTTCACTGGTTCACAAGAACCGGGAACCATGATGCAGCCAGACTCAATTTGGCCTAGCATGATTGAGCCAGCAGGCCAGCGTCCATCAGAGATTGATGGATGGGCATCCCGGTTCAGGTTCAAAAATATTATGGCTGATGGATCTGACCAGGAAGACTACTATGAAGAGAAAATCAAGGAGCTAAACTTGCAGAAACATCAGCTACAAAGGAACCACTTGATTCGCTTTGCAGAGAAAAACTAGTCTGAGATGAGGCCCCAGAAGAGTATTCTGAAAACCTCCACCCAATCAGGGAGGTGCAGGCAGTTCTCCACCAACTCTGGAAGCAGGGAGGAGTCAGATGACTACTCCCCTGTGCGAAAGAGGGAGTCCAAGGGAGGTGACCCAGAGAGCCCAAAGTATAACAGGGGAGAATTGACTAGGCCCCATCATTCAGGGAGAGACTCCCAAGCTCAAAGAATTAGGGAGCGCCTAGAAGATAGGGATGGGACCTCAAATAGCAGCAGCTCTGAGTTTGAGGGCGAATGGACTCAGGTGCAGCATAAAAAGAAGGCTGCCACGCAAAAGATAACTCTGATGAAAGACCCCATTAGACAGATAAAAGCCATTAGAAGTTTCATGACCTTGTACAATAAAAATGCCAAATATTCAGTCTGCGAACATCTGGAGCTATATGACCAGATGATGACATCTTTTGACATAAAAAATGATCAGAATTCCATAGAGTTTGCCAAATGACGTTCTCCCCAGAGTACTAAAGCTTCTTTGCTGGGCTGGAGGATCAGAACAATTCAAAGTGGTCCACCTACAAGGCGGCCACCTTGAAGCACTTCTCCATGCAAAGGAACCCCCAGGAGGCTTGCAAGGCGGCCTACAACCTCCAGTGCGGAGAGGATCAGGCCAGAGAGAATTTGTTCAGGAATCAAAGCAGGCATTTGCACAAACCACTAGGTGAGTGCGCACGAATAGTAGGGAATTTAAAAATACCTATTTCCATGCACTCCCTAAGTACATCATGACGCAGTTGGTTAGGGACTTCCATGATGAAAGGACCCTGGACTGGGTAATAGAGCAAGCTACCCGGATGTACGAAGCCCGTAGAAAACAAGAATCCCCCCAAAAACCCCAAACAAACCAACACCCCTGCTGCTGAGGTGGAGGAGGTTAAGGTTACCCCCATTTTGGACCTAGAAATGGGGGGGGCTAAATATACACCTTCCCCGAACCAACCAAACCAGAGGCAGACAAGACCCTCTGACCAGTCACAAACAGGTGGCAGTCAGGCAGGGTACCCCACAAATGTGCCCCCTGACTCTGCCAATTACATCAGCCCTAGGAACAAGGGCAACAGACCCATCTTGGGGTACGTGTGGACTGCCCTGGCCCGGGGGGGGGGGGGATCCAATCAGGTGAGTATGCCCCAGGAACCTTCCCACTAAACCTCCCTCAGGAGGGCAGTAATCTTCCACCCTCTAGTTTAAGTTTCTTACCCAGGTACCCTCAAAACCCCAACATTCAGAATATCCCTCATTACTCTCCCAGCTTTCAGGAGTCTAGACCACCAAATCGGGGAGAGGGGAGGCCAAGAGTGGAGGGCTACCAGGGGAACCCTCAATACCCAGTTTACTCTGGGAGAAGGGACAGTTACCCTTCCGGGAGCAACCCAGATTTGACTCAAGACCTCCGTATCAGCCAGAGAGGGTGCCACAACTGGAGCGCCAGGTCCAGAACCTAACCCAAGACTCGAGTCGCATGTTGAGGGCTAGGCAGAAACCTCAGATGAACATGGCTGCTCAGAACAGCTCGAATCCAGGGTGTGGCACCCCAGAACAATGATGGGGAGAGAACCCCAACAACCAGCAGGTTCCGGAGGAGGGTGCTCGGGAGGAAGGGGGATGGAAAGCTCTAAAGGACGCTTCCTTCCTGACCCGTGTAAAGCCCCTAAACACCCCGGAACCTGAACTTAAATCTCCTACCGCCGAAAAACTGCAATCGAGGGAAAAAAGGGTAAGCAGGAGATACATAGGGACAAAGGAGACCCATTTTGTGGAGGAAGTCAGTGTCCTCCAGTTTGAAGGGGAAGAATCCTTGGAGGATTCTGGGAAGAAAGTCTTCTTTTTTAAGGATGGGCGGTTCCTCCCAAAGTAAAATGGGTCCCAAAAGACCATAACCCAGACTGGGTAGGTATGGGGACTGACTCAGAATCGCCTATCCCTGAACCCCAGAAATGTCATCCTGAGAACTTAGAAATAACTGAGGGATCCTATCCACAAACCAAGTCTAGTGACTGTCTCCAAGAAAAGGGGGACAGCACAGAATCAAAGGAAAAAGGGGGTTCCGAAACCCCACCAATCTCAGGATGTCAAATTTTATTTAAAAAAGATTCCGAACACAGACACCGAAAAATGCCCAAGATTCCCCAGTGTCGGAGTCCAAAATAAAGAAATTAACTGCTCAGCTGGCCCAAATTGCCCATTTCCTTTTCCCCTTGGAGGTGAAAGATGGTAGGTTGTATGCCCCTGTCTGGGTGCAAGGGCAATGTGCAGTTTTAGCACTAGTGGACAGCGGATCCCAAGCCACTCTTCTGTCAAAAAGCGCCTTTGAGCAACTTAATTCAGGGAGGGGGGAGAGCCACCAAATTCCCCTCACCTCTATTCCCGGACAACTCCAGAATTTCGACGGGAATGAAATTCCCATCGAGGGGACTGCAGATCTGGAGATTAAAATTGGGCGACACAAGGTGTAACACCCGGTTCTAGTTGTGACTCCACAGGGCACCCTCTTTCTATTAGGGAAGGACCTCCTGCAGAGGTTGTCTCCACTAAAAGACTGTGTGAACAAGGTGCTCTGGACTCAGGGTAACCAGGCAATAAAACTAAAACAGAGCAACAACTATGTCAGTCTAAATGGCACAAGCCAAATGGTTGAGCAGCAATCTGACCAAATTGAGTTCCATTTTCAGAACAATGAAATACCAGTGTGCACTAGGGCCCCAACCAGCTCATAAAGCTGGGGGTTGCCCAGTAGCAGCACCCATGATGAATGGGGATGCAGATCAATACTCTAGCATCAAATCAATAATGACAACTCAATGGTTTGGCAAAGGGAGTCCGTTTAATGACAAGTACAAAAAAACGTGGAGTCTCATGAATTTCTCCGGTTACTAGATCTTCCTTCTCGCCTCACAACTCCAACGAACTTCATAAAAAACACATCATTTATACAAACAATTTGTCATCACTGACGTATAATGCTTAAAATGTTGCATGCAATTGTATTGGTTCTAGGAAGGTAACTTTAATAAAGGTACTATATCTGTATATCGTAACGAGTGAGAGGATTGGGTAAACACTGTCACGTGGGGCATCTAAGCACTACCTTAAAAATGGCTACTGTAGACGTCACTAAAAGTACAAAATCCCATTGGTTCTACTGACTATAGGACCCTAGATTACTTGGTCCACTATGATTGGGTTGGCACCAACCCCACTCATACTTTTCCACTTTGCCTAGCAGCATGCAGACTGGTCAGCCAGGTGCACGGTGCACGTTAGCTCCCCCAGCCTTTCTCCAATTATTGCTACTATCAATCATCACTTCAGTGGTCATGTGTCAGTTATTTCACTGTGGTTGGCCTTGAGACTGCATCTCTGTCTGGAAAATATCTGATATCTTTGCATGGCACACCGCCATGCGTAGGTGTGAAAGTCCCCCTTCTTCTCACTCGGCTGGTCACGTGTGTCATACACTGTAAAATCGCCTCATTCTCCATGTAAGTCGTGCATTTGATTTTCGTTTTGTCCACCACCTGCCTTCTGCTTCTTATCTTGACCTTTCTGAGCAGGATATTCTGTTCCTTGCTTCATTAATTGTAGCTACTGTGGGCCTACTTTAGCTGGTATGACCTTGGCTTTTTGGCACGATTTGTCTCTGTCTGAGTTTCGCTTCTGTTTTTTATTCTTGATTTGTTAACTATGAAACTCTCCTCATCCGGCCTCCTGTAACATTTGGATGATTCTGCCTTTGTGCATAGTGGAAGTATACTCATATAAAGTGCTTCAATTGAGGTAGATATGTATAGGCGGCGCTTGCCGCAATCTATCTTACTACTAAGCATAGCAAACAGCAGGATTTTCTTAGCTTTCTTGCAGTTCCAAGCATATGTACACGTGTAAACTAACTGAATATCTATCTTCGCCGTGCTCACGGCATAAGCTACCTACATTTGACATTGTCCTTTCACTTTAGGTTCACGATGTCCCTTATCCATGGCGTTTCGTCGCCTTTTGTCATTCGCTGGTCGTCATACCTTCTATATGTGAGTCAGTCCGGGTTCTTGTGACGTCACCATTCGTTTTCCTTTAAGACCTTTTTGGCTTCTTCAAGGACTGTACTCAGACAATCTTCATTACGGTTCATTTGTTGATATGGTTTTCTCAATGGATACTTTACTGTCCAGGGTTTCTTAGGTGTCGGTACCTCAATGGGTGCGGTTCTTCTGATGGGTACTGGACAGAGCCCCACTGCAGC
Source organism: Ambystoma mexicanum (assembly GCF_040938575.1). Taxonomy (NCBI): domain Eukaryota; kingdom Metazoa; phylum Chordata; class Amphibia; order Caudata; family Ambystomatidae; genus Ambystoma; species Ambystoma mexicanum. The sequence goes on from NC_090929.1 coordinate 178,534,030, forward strand.
TCTCTGGTGGTTTATTTGCTCCTCATACGTCACATACTTCCGCATGAACGTTCCTGGTAATTCAAAATGGACAGTTGGAGTGCTGGCTGTACTTGGGACCTCTGCTACACTCCCCCCCTCTGGGCGATTCATCGACCACTTTCATTTCTTCCTTTGTATCCATCTTCTTTGGATATTCTGTATTCACTTTTACTTCATCTTCTTAGTCAATTTCTACTTCTTTGTCTGGGTCCATACATGATGGTCTGAAGAAATGTCTCTTTTGGGCCCATATCTTTATGACTCCTTTTAGACTTCCTGCTGTTCTTACGTGTTCATCTTTGTTCCACGTCATTAGTTGACACTGCCCATTTGGGCTGCAATAGATCCATCTTCCCACATAATTTCTATGTTTACTAGGATATCAAAACTTTGTTCCTTCTGGTGCATGAATGCTGGCTTCCACAAAGTCTCTTATTTCTTCATCAGTCAGGTCTTTGGGCTTCCATCCTGGTTCAACATCATTCATGATCTTCATCCCTATGGCCTTTTTCGCAGTTTTCTGACACTGAGAGAATATTATCTTGATAACACAGAATCCAAGCAGTATCATCACTAGCCGGGCTCCTAGGAATTCAAATGCGTCTGCCATACATTGCAGAATCCATGAGAATAGTGATCCAAACCAACTGTCGTCGTGCACTTCGTCAGTTTCCTCAATCATTTGGTTCTGTAGTTTTGTCAGCAACCCTATGGCCTCTGTGAAAGTTCCATTTTCTTCGTCGTGAGAAGGTATGAAAGTGCAACATGATTCTCTGATTTTTGCACAAACACCTCCATCCATGGCTGTGATCATGTCAAGGACATATCTGTTCTGGAGACTCATTAGTCGAATCGCTCTTAACTCTTCCTTGATTGCGTTGAATCCCTTTATGGTCGTGTTGATGGTCTGCAATAACTCCCATCTGGTTATCTGCAACCATTTAGTGTTTACTCCAACCTGAATTCCTGGCATGAAAAGTGTTGTGAACACTGAAGAAGTCTGACTGAACAGCCTATGTTCATAAGGGATGGCATCAGAAGCTTCTATGGATTTGGCAGATAAGTAATTCTCTCGCTTCATTCGGTTCATCAATTCCCCAGATCTCTTCTTCCTCAGGTGAGCATCTGCTTTTGGGAAACTGTCACTATTCAGGTCACTTTTCGGAATCACCAAAGCTGGAACATGGACATTCACTATTGTGGATATACCTCCCTAGTTTCTCTGCAGTCTGATGCATGCTTTGGATCCACATGCCCACAAATGATTCATGATCTTTGCAGTACCGTGTACCTGGAGCATCAAAAACCCATCCACAGTTCTGATTCTCCCCCATCTTCCCAGTGCCATTATTCCTGAAGCAGAAGTTTGGGTTTTCCAATGACACTATCTGCAAGGGTCCTCCTCTGTCTTTGACCCACGTTAGCAGTTTTGCAAGCTTCAGCCACAATGGCTTGCATCCATTTCACACTATGTTGATGGTGGGCTTGTAGTGACCGAAGACCATCCATGCTCTACATCTCACCACTCCTTTCTCCCATCCATCTGGTGAAAGCACTGTTCTCCAAATTTGCATTTGGCCTCTGTTCTTCCACTTTCGAGCCTCTTCTGGCGTCTTCCCTTGAACGTTTAGTTTGTGATTTGCTTCTCTACTGATTTCTGCTCCTTTAACTCTAGGCTTCTCATATCTGATCACAATGTGTTTTTTCTTTCCCTTGTTTCTTGTCTTTATGTGCTGGACATAATCATCTTCATTTGGATCAGTTGCTTCAGTTGCCCATTTCAGTGAGGCATCACTTCCCATGAACTGGCCTCTGGTCTTGCACATTGCTACGTGTGATAGACAGTGTGCTGTCTGGACATCAATTTCTACAGCTACAAAGATCCTTGACTTCCCCATGCTGTAAGGTAGGAGTGCACAAACAAAGCATTCCCACTCTGAATTTCGTCTTCCAACTTCTTTCATATGTTGGTACCATTCTTCTTTCATATGTTGGTACCATATGTTATTTCCCAAATGTGCTGTTCTCCAAGCAGTCGTTTAGCTCACTTTCATCTCCTTGTATGCTTTTCTTCATTCTCAAGGTTTTCATGTAGTTTGCTATAACTATGTCCTTGAATGCGTCCGTATGTCTTCTTCTTGCTGGACGATTCTCAGGTATCCCAATCCAGGGTGCAGGTATCTTCATCTGTGCCAGTTGAGTAGAGGAAAGTCTGGCAATTCTTTCCTTGTCCTCTTTTATTTTCTTGGCTCTGGTTATAAAAGACCATATTGTTTCTGCTATCATCTGTGCTTGTAAGATTTTCTCTGGACTTGCACTTGCCTCTTTCGTTGCTGGATCAGGGGTGTTCATTAATGTTGTTTCAGTTGGCTTCCTCTCCAACTCCTTTTGTCTCTTCACTAGTTCAGCTTTCTTCATTGGGCTTTGAACTTCACTTATAGTAGAGCTTCTCATTGTTGGCTGTCCAACCATCCCGTCTTCTTTGGCATGTGGTTCTGTAATTATTGACACTAGACCTGGTGTGTGTGCATTCATCGTTTGCATGCGTGTGGTTGTCAGTAACCTTCTTTTATTCTTACTCTGCCAACCCTGTCTCCGGCTTTTCAATTTGTTTGTTACCATAAATGTGTGTGTGTCATTGCCAATCACATCCATCTCAAGTTCACTCATTCCGCTATCAGACCTTCCGGGGACTGGAATGACTATGTAAGGTCTGGGTTTTTCATGGGTTACATGTGTGAATCGGAACACTTTTTGCACCAATAAAAAATGCAGTTCTAATCGCCAGTGACAGTAAAACAATGATGAATACAACGCATAGGTACATGATTCCTCTATAGGTTAATCTACAGCATTTAGTTCTGGAACAGTACGAGCGTCTCTCCTCCTGAGGGATGACAAAATTACTACTTTGGTTCCCCATCTCGATCATCTGAGGAAAGAAAACTAACTTTTAATAAACTCTAGACAGTATTATCTATGGGTTCTGCCGGTTCTGTTTGTGGGTTGCAGGTACTGAAACAATTGTCCTTCATTGCCTCGCCAGTGGATTGTCTGTCGTCTCTGGATACAGTTCTTTTGTTCAGTTATGATCAGTTCAGCAAGTCCATTTACTGTGCACGTTCAAAGTACACAAGTTCCCAATCGACTCCTCTTATCTGTTTCACTCCAGAAGACATGTCGTGTCCTTGTCAGTATAACAAGAGTGAAGTCTCTGGCAATACTTTCTCGATCTGTCCCTTGGCGGAAAGTTAAAATCTTCTCAGATAGTTCTGTTGAGGGTTAGGAAGTTCGACCTGCATCATGATACCATGTAAGAGCATGCCCATCTGTGTAGAGGTAGCTGGGTCTCTGATGAATGTGAGGATGTCAACACCGGAAGGTCTCCCAACAAGTTCTGGAAAATCTTCGATTAGGCGAAAGAAGACGTTGCTTGCCAATCTGCTATCTTCTGGTGACAGGGACATTTGTCCTGCCTTTGCTAGAGTTTGGAACTGTTTAGCCCTCACTCACTGTGAGCAGTTTCTGCAATCTCGATTTGTGTGGAGAGCAACTTGGATGACAATTCTGTTCAGGATTATATTTAAACGCTCTGTGTTTGCTGGATCTCGAAGAAATGTCAAAACGTCCGTGTTTCACAACTCCAACGAACTTCACTTCAGTGGTCATGTGTCAATTATTTCACTGTGGTTGGCCTTGAGACTGCATCTCTGTCTGGAAAAGTTCTGATAACTTTGCATGGCACACCTCCATGCGTAGGTGTGAAAGTCCCCCTTCTTCTCGCTCGGCTGGTCACGTGTTTCAGACACCATAAAATCGCCTCATTCTCTATGTAATTCCTGCATTTGATTTTCGTTTTGTCCACCACCTGCCTTCTGCTTCTTATCTTGACCTTTCTGAGCAGGATATTCTGTTCCTTGCTTCATTAACTGTAGCTACTGTAGGCCTACTTTAGCTGGTACAACCTTGGCTTTTTGGCACAATTTGTCTCTGTCTGAGTTTTGCTTCTGTTTTTTATTCTTGATTTGTTAACTATGAAACTCTCCTCATGGGGCCTCCAGTAACCTTTGGTTGATTCTGCCTTTGTGCATAGTGGAAGTATACTTATATAAAGTGCTTCAATTGAGGTAGATATGTATAGGTGGCGCTTGCCACAATCTATCTTACTACTGAGCATAGCAAGCCGCATGATTTTCTTAGCTTTCTTGCGGTTCCAAGTCTATGTACACGTGTAAACTAACTGAATATCTTCGCTGTGCTCATGGCATAAGCTTCTTACATTTGACATTGTCCTTTCACTTTAGGTTCACGATGTCCCATATCCATGGCCTTTCATCTCCTTTTGTCATTCGCAGGTCGTCATACCTTCTATATGTGAGTCAGTCCGGGTTCTTGTGACGTCACCATTCGTCTTCCTTTAAGACCTTTTTGGCTTCTTCAGGGACTGTACTCAAACAATCTTCATTCCGCTTCATTTGTTGATATGGTTTTCTCAATGGATACTTTACTGACCAGGGTTTCTTAGGTGTCGGTACCTCAATGGGTGTGGTTCTTCTGATAGGTACTGGACAGAGTCCCACTGCAGCTCTCTGCTGGTTTATTTGCTCCTCGTACGTCACATACTTCGCGTGAACGTTCCTAGTACTTAAAAATGGACGGTTGGCGTGCGGGCTGTACTTGAGACCTCCGCTACACCCGACGTTCTGTAATTGTTGTAGGACAACAAACTGGTGATGGGAACTCCTCTCCATTCCTGAAAATCAACCTTCCTTCTAGTTTCAAGTGGCATTCCACACTGGAGGGAGATTCCTTGAAATGGTATACCGATCCACAATTTGAAAACCCGAGTCCCATGATGAAAGGTGATGAGAAACAGGCTCAAAGCTTGGCTGATATTCAGAGAAAGGGTGAACAGTTGTTCCTCCCCATTCAGTTAGATGAGGGGAGGGAACCTCTTCTCGCCAGAGTAGGCCTGAATAGTGAAGAAAGCTTCATCAGCGAAGCGTTATTCAGGAAACTCCCAAAAGATCAGACCATTCCCACTGTTGAGTCAGATTATCAGTGTGTCTGGGGGCTGGACATTCCATATTCCAAACATATCCTGCTTTGCAGTTGTATGCTAAACATGTCTATTTCTGGTAAAAGCATAGAGCATAATTGTTCGGTCATGTGAGATGTCCCCTCTGCCTTTTACCTAGGCAGTAACATAGGATTTGCAATTAATTTGGATCTCATTAATTGCCAAGCCCAGTCCCAACTGGAGGGTAACCCCAGGGGTCTTGACAATCCTGAAAATAGCCTTCCGTTCAGCCCCATTGCTACCACAGGCAGTTTAAACGAAAAATGGAGAATAGGTCACCATCCCAGGCCTGGCCCGACAATTCACCATCCCCCTAAACATTAAGAAAGCAGGACTTGTGGGTGATGGAAGGGCTCAGTGAGGGTAGAGCCCAGGAATCCTCTAAAGGATACAGGTGAGGAATTGGAGCCCGGATGGAAGAAAATCATATTCTTATAGATAAGAGGGAGTCATTTACTTGGTGTTATTGTAAGAATGAAAAAGAAGATGACATAAAAACTGTCAAGTGGTTAATCTTGTTCTGTTGAGTGATTTACTTGGTGTGATTGTAAAAATGAGAAAAAGCCATATCCAAAAAATGGTAAACAGTAATCATTGTTCCACTGTTGTAAATCCTCCGGGAATAATGTCAGTGAAAACTACTAAAACTTGTTTTTTAACTATCTTCTATTAGATAATTAACATCATTACCTTCTAGCCTCGCGAGGATCACCCCGGGGACCTGGAAGGGAAGGAAGGAAAGAGGGTGCCATACCATACCATCCAACTTAAAGACGGAAAGGGATCCTGGAGTGCCGCTCCATGAGGAAGAAGAATTCCACTGAATGAACCCCACTCTGCCCTACTCTTCCTCAACAAACAATCACGGAAGAGCAGGGGGGGGGATCTGTGGGGTGCATTTAAGGCCCTAAGCAGAAATCCTCTTTAAATTCATTTAAACAGTGCCACAAAAATGGCTGTGCTTTTGTCTTCCTGGCACATGTGTGGCAAGTATTGAACACTGCCACCCAAACGAATGGCTCTGCATTTGGTTTCCTTTGATTTGATTCATAAGAAAATGACTCACATTCCAAACGGCACTACATTTGCTGTTCTGTCATCTGAATACTAAAGTTGCGCACAGCATTCAAGGCAGCTCTGCATTTGTTCTTTCTTTCATCTAAAACACCACAAAGTTATGTGTTCCATTGAAACACAGCCCTGCGTGCTTACTCCATATGAATGCCAAAAAGTTAGGCAATACATCCCAAGAACGGCATTGTCTGAGTGATAAATCACATGAGGGGCAAAGAGTTCTCCATTTCACCGGACACAGCTTTTGTTTCCCTTTGATGTGAACCATCGCGCTCAAATTACTGCAAATAAAAGAAATAGCGTGGCTTTTCATTATTCTGTGTCAAAATCAAAGCAATCCTGTGCAGAGTCCATAAACCAACAGTACATGCAACCCCACCACCCCAAAAGACTAATTGAAAAACAATCCCGTGGTCTGCAGAACCGCATTTGCAACTTGAAATGGAAGGTCTGCACACGTGTGAATCTGGTCTTTGGAAAATAAGGAAAAATGTTGTTTAAAAGTCAATGTCAAATGACAGCTTTTTGCTTGCACAAAGATATCATTAAATATGTGGATGGGGGTTTGGTTACATAATGTACATTATATTTGTCCCCACAGGATTTGGCTATCTTGGGAAGGACTCAAACACCATTAAGACTGGGTTTTAGGCCCAAGCACAGAATTCAATGGCAGCGCTTGCCTCCGATGGAAAAGTCGCATCATGAGTGAACCGGCCCACAAGGGCATGTGAGGTGGCCGAGGGTGTGAGGATTCACTGCCCTGCTAGACTAGCAGGCAGTCCTGGAAGAAGGAGAGGTGAGATTTCCTCCAGCACCCACTCTGAAAGAGGAACTGTCAAACTTCAAAGGGCATCATAAAAGTCAGTTGTTGCAAGTCGAGCCTGGCATAGACAGTTTGCTGTGGGGGTGTGCAGCACCGCCCACACATGTGACAAATCCTCCCCATTGACATTAAAGGACTCCTGAATTTTAAGACATTTTTCCCAGCACCCAGAATAAGTAGTAATTTAGCATTATGCCCGTTTTCTATGTGATTTTCAGGCGAATGTAAAGAGACCAAGTACATGCTTCTAGCACCTGGTGAACTGAAATGGCCATGAAAGACGCATTTCGGGTTGAATTATAAATTGGAAAGATATGAAACTGGGTGGAAATATGCTAAATGTATTTAGGAATATGTGTAGTCCATGGCAGAATTTTAAATATGATGCATTTCATAAAAAGGGCAAAAATGTGCCAAAGGGCGATGCGACCTCGCACAGAGCTGGTGATCGGATTGTCCAATTCCCTGTGACCTATTGTATCTGCATATCTGCTTCTTATGGCGGTGGCTAGTATAAGTTTGAAATTTTGATCTATAACTCATTCTTGTTAAAAAGTAGACTGAAGAGACAAAGAAAGGCCATTAATGCAAACACACAAATTATGCCATTTCCCCTGAACCAATCGGCTCAGGGGGAGGAGAGAAGACTGGTAGGCTGTCTATACTTATCACTGTACTCTACCTATTATGTTTTATTGCTATTAAAAAATCTACTTACTACATGTTCATATTTGTGTGGCAAATAACTTGTTGAAAACATTGGCTAATCTAGTCATTTCTGTACAAAATAAAGTTTGTTCCATTGTAATGGATCAACTTTCTATTTGAGAACTATATGTTGAAAATGTTGTTACAATACTTGCCTGTGCAAGACAATTCTATAGAACAATAACCTATATGCCCATTGCTCTCCAGTTGTAGGATTGCAGGGCGAATAGGCTTGTGAGTAACATTAGGGATAGTTTCCCTGTTGGAGTGCATGTGGGGCTACCATGTGGAGACACACGGTTTAGTTTTTCCTGTTTCAATTCAGCCCTGAGTGGCCTGGTGGCATTTGCCCCTTTGCACCTGAAGTTGAGTAAAATTCAGTATTGAACTAAACATTTGTGGAAGACACCCGACATTGAACCATTGATGTGCTAGTGCCTCCCGCCCCTCCTTTTCCTTGTCTTTTCCTTAGCGGCCACACACTTGGGAGGGCACACAAACATTGAATTTGCTCTTATTTTTCAGACCAGTATGTCCTTTGCAAAAATAGACCAGACCAGACCACAAGTAACAGAGCTGAGACTTTGGGCTTCAGCACAGAAGAAGCAAACCGTATTCTATCACTTATTAAATTAACGGGGGAGGAACTATTAACTTCAGAAAAACCAGAGGCACTCATAAAACAATTAGAGTGGAAAATTAGACGGGAGGTCAATCTCAAATTACATACAACTTTAGCACAATACTATAAGGCACAGAGAATCCCGAGGGGGTTAAGGGTGAACCTTGAACCAACGCTCTACAAGGAGAACCCTACTTTTGTGAAGAGATGGTGCCAGATCCTTAACAAGTGTTCACTTGATCTCATACTTCTTACGATCGAAGAGCTGGCACAGAGTCTCAAGACCCTGGATGAAGATATTGAAAATCTTAAAACATCTTTAACTAAATGCTACTCGGCTGATCAACTTCAAGAAGTCTTAGATGACACAAACCAGAAAATTAAAAGATACAAGCAGGAATTTACAAACCAAGAAAATCCGCAAATTCAGACGGGATACACTTGATTATAAGTTAGACATTGGGCCTCATTTCGAGTATGGCGGTAAGGGATAGCGGTCACCGGTAATGAGAGCGGTGGCGGTAATCCCTTACCGCCATACTCCGAGTTCCCTCTGCGCCCTCGCCCTTAACGCCTGCTTTGAGCAGGTGTTAAAGTCGAGGGCGCAAAGGGGCCTCCAAGCCAATAACGGTGACCGTAATGAACGGTCACCGTTATTTGCATCTTCCCCATTCCCATTGAGCCCTATGGGGGCTCATTTGGGAATGGGGAAGAGCCTTGGTGAATGGGGAATTACCGCCCCGCCAACCTTGGAATGGGGCGGTGATTCCGCCATCCACCAAGGCGCTGCCGGTCCGGGTACGGCGTCAACCAAGGCGTTAATAGCGCCATTGGTTAGCGCCGTACTCGGAATGAGGCCCATTGTCTACACATGGCAGGACTATTATGGTCATCGCCAGAGTAATCCATATCAAGGTAAAGCACGTAAGTCAGGAATTGACCCTACCGGCGTGACATCCTCAGACGCATCCAGTACAGAACTAGATCCAGTTACAGAACCTGAAATTAGACAACCGGCGGACACTAGCACTGCCGGTACAACTGATGCAGAGGCACATTTTTTAGAAAAAGACCCATCAGACACGGACAAAAAAAGAAATCCTCCCAGAAAGAAGACACAGAAAAAGACCTAGTGGTGAATATATCTTCTTATGCACTCTCGCGTTTAGAGCTGCAGGTTTTTAAAAAAGGGCTCTCATTTGTTCCACAGAACAATAGCACTCTCCTTAAGGAGAAGATTGATTTCTTCAAGTTATTAAGGAAAATGAAGTTGAAACTATTCTTTGCAGGCTTGGAGGAAGATGGCCAGGAAGATGCTGAGCAATCTGAGTACCTTGAGATCAGCCCAAAGAGCGTGTTCAATCCACCAGTACAAAACCATATCTTCTCTACGTTTGAGAAGGCTATACTTCAAGACCTAAATAAATTGCAATTCAAAAGCAAGGGATTGGGGAATTTCTCAGTACGAGAGCGCCAAACACTGAAGAACTTGTTGAATAACAGCACAATAATTTTGAAACCAGTGGATAAAGGTGGTGCCCTTGTGCTAATGGACAAACTTGATTATTTAGAGGAAATTGAGCGGCAATTGTCGGACAAGGAGACATACCAAGAAATCTCGTTTAACCCAACAACAAGAGTGATGACCCTGATAGAGGAGACGTTGGATGAGGCTGAGAGGAGAGAAGTTATATCTGAAAAAACGCACAGATTTTTGGAAAACAAGCACCCTATAACACCAGTCCTCTATATACTCCCTAAAATCCATAAAAGGCTTCTGAAGCCCCCAGGACGCCCAATAATTGCTGCAACAGACAGCCTTCTGGAGCCACTTGCTCAGTACTTGGACACGATCTTACAGCCCTTAATACAGAATACACCTACATATCTGAGGGATATGATGGCTTTTCTGAAAAAACTCCAAGAAGTACAGTTTGTTGAAGGACGGGACACACTATTCACAATGAATGTGACGTCGCTGTATATGAACATAGTTCACAAAGCAGGACTGGAGGAAGTTGAATGGCTGTTGCTAAACTCAGAGGACTGTCTAGGGGACCATGTGTTTGTGTTGACCTTACTCAAACTTGTTTTGATTAACAACTTTTTTAAGTTTGGCAGAGATATTATTTGCACATTTCGGGAACAAGCATGGGGGCTGCAATGGCCCCTTGCTATGCAAATATATATCTGTATTTTCTTGAGCATGAATACGTGATCTCATCGCCAAGATGGTCAAGACACCTGACAATGTACACCCGTTACATTGATGACATTTTCGGAATCTGGAGTGGACCGGAGGATGAATTACTAGACTTTTTCAATATGATGAACCATATGCATCCCAGAATCCAATTCACAACCCTCACGAGCAAATCCAAAATTCACTTCTTGGACGTTGAGGTCTACGTTCAAGCACAGAAACTGGAGACCCGTATTTTCATCAAAGCGACAGACAGGAATAGTCTACTTCTTGCTACTAGCTTTCATCCACAGAGAACACTGGACAGTGTCCCCTTGAGCCAATTCCTAAGGTACAGGCGTAACGTCTCAGAACCATCGGAGTACATACGGCAATCAGCAATACTGGAAAAGAAGTTTCAGGAAAGGGGTTATGAACACACACTGATTGAGAGTGTGAAAGATAGAGTCAGTAAAGTCCAGAGAGACCCTTCTCACACCTAAGGTTCAGAATACTAGCGAGAAACTTATTTATGTTACAACACACTCCACACAAAGTAAGAGAATCAAGAGAATAATACAGAAACACTGAGCGATGCTCCAAATGGACCCTAAACTGCAACAACTTTTTCCCCAGATACCCACATTTGCATATAAAAACAATAAGGCGCTGCGCAGTAGCCTCATCAAAGCAGAACTACAAACTCCACAACCCGATCTGAGTACTCACAGGGGCACAACCCCCTGTCTGAACTGCCAACATTGTGCGAATGTTATTAAGGGCAACAACATCAGACATCCACGTTCGGGTAAACCTATCTGGCTTAAACATTCATGCACTTGTGATGCAGTGAACGTCATCTATGGCCTCAAAGGTCCCTGCGGCTTTTACTATGTGGGGATGATCACTAGGAAGGCAAAGACACGCTGGACGGAGCATAAGTCAAATATCCGTACTAAGAGTCAAAAATCCCCAGTAGCACTACACTTTGCAGAAGCCAGGCATACAGTAGCTCAATTGAAATGTGTCATACTAGAACAGGTGAAACTGGGATCACGGGGTGGTGACATCTTAAAGGAAGCTCCAACAGAGAGAGATCTTATGGATAGAGTTGCTGGATTGCCTCAGTCCAAGAGGTATGAACCTCGAATTTGATTTGATGTGTTTTGTCTAAAATGCGAGTAATATGTCCAGTTATGTTCATACACGGACAGTTGATACCAAGATTGTGAACGGTTTGGAAACTCGCTTGTTGGGTTCCAGACTCGGCATACCATGGAAACAAAATTTGGACTATTCTCAGCCATCTACTGTACCCCGGTCATCTGATTATGAAAGCGGTACACCATAAACTTATTTGAAATATGTGACCTGCTTTATAAAGAGAATGATGTCTAGAATGTGAACGGCAGGGACCCCCAATCCGGGAGTTCCTAGTGTGGCAGAATACAGAGAAAGCTGTCGACCTTCAGAAAGTTATCTTTTATGCTTGAGCTGATTTTTTAAGTTAATTTTGCATGTCACTAAGAGCCAGCTGGGTCCCCTGTCAGAATTGGCTGTGAGTAATAGATTCCCTCTGTTGTAGTTACCTGATATATGAACGTGGCGGTCATGGGGGCCCCATCAGACCTTTATCTGCATTTCCCCTATGCCCACCCCCAGCAAATAGTATACCACCAGCACTAACGATTCAGACGATTAGGGGGACCCCAGCAGTCACTGAACTGCAACATCCCCTTGACCCCTTTCAAGTAGTGTCACTGAGGTATCTCTGATATAACCTCTGGGTTTGCTGCGAGTGCTCAGTGTTTCATATACACTCTACACATGATCGAAGTCGGCATACTCTATATACTCAGTGATGTTGTATTCAACTTAGTACCTTAGGGCTCCTGCAACCCAGATGTTCCCCTGTATCTGGAGGGATGCCGCTTTCCATACCTATCGATATGATCGCCCACACCAATATGGCGGCCGACGACACTCGCACGCATGCGCGGGGTTGCCACGGCAACCAATAAACACAAGAGCCATCCAGCACCGCGCTTCTGCGTTGGACGGCTGTATAGTTACGTAGGCAGCGAGGAGATTGCTCGTAAGACGAATTGCTCTGGATCGGTCCGTAGTGGCTGTTGAATACAAGCAACATTCAGCCCCGCGCTCCTGTGTCGGACGGCTGGCTATGTACTAGCGTAGCGAGGTGAGCGCTCGTAAAATGAATTACCTTTAATCGAACTGTGGCGTTGCGGGTGACTCAGCCGCTTTGGAGTCACACATTTATTGACGAGCGATAAGACGCTAATTCGTTCCAGGAATGGGAATATTCAGGGTGAAAACATTGAGCTGAATTATTCCATGCCAGTTTCCGCCCAAGGACATGAATATAGTTGTCGCAGCATGGCAAGGGACACTTACCTTTTACCAATGGGTTTTTATATGTTGAGCCTTGTTCACTTCTGAGCCTTTAATGGTGTGCTGGTCACACATGAGATTGACTGAGAGGCCTATGGGGCCTGTTAATATGTCGGCAGCATGGCAAGGGACGCTTACCTTTTACCAATGGGTTTTTATATGTTGAGCCTCGTTCACTTCTGAGCCTTTAGTGGTGTGCTAGTCACACATGAGATTGACTGAGAGGCCTATGGGGCCTGTTAATATGTGTTAGTGAGGTTTCCCTATCATTAATTCGTACCCCCCTCTTTCCCTTTACATAGGGTATCGGGTATCCTCAAGTTTGATATCACTTGAAAGCTGGACCCAGTGGTGCACTGTGGTCGTATGGGTCTGATTCTACTACTAAGATTGTGTAACGTATTATGAGGTTCGTGAATCTTTTCATAATACTTGTGATCTCTTGTGACAAAAAAACTTTAATTCGTTAGTAATTATGTCAATTTGTTGTTTTTTAGAGAATTGAATTGTGATGTATTTTGAAGAATTGGAACTGATAGCAACCATTGCCCTGAAGATGGATTCTGTAGTAATCCGAAACACGTTGGCAACTATTTGAACTTAATGGTGCTATTAGAAATGTGCTTGAAGCGCTTTGACACTGTAGCATCAAATTATATTCTAGTGTGAAAGTTGCAAACACTAGTCATTATAAATCAGTTCGAAGATATTATTTTTATGAGAATTTGCAAGAAGCGATGTTTCTGTTTTGAAAAAAGTACAATTGCGAGTTATGGAGAATCTTGCAGTAAAGTTCGGAGTACTGTCTATACTTATCACTGTACTCTACCTATTATGTTTTATTGCTATTAAAAAATCTACTTACTACATGTGCATATTTTTGTGGCAAATAACTTGTTGAAAACATTGGCTAATCTAGTCATTTCTGTACAAAATAAAGTTTGTTCCATTGTAATGGATCTACTTTCTATTTGAGAACTACATGTTGAAAATGTTGTTACAATACTTGCCTGTGCAAGACAATTCTATAGAACAATAACCTATACGCCCATTGCTCTCCAGTTGTAGGATTGCAGGGCAAATAGGCTTGTGAGTAACATTAGGGATAGTTTCCCTGTTGGAGTGCATGTGGGGCTACCGTGTGGAGACACACGGTTTTGTTCTCCTGAATTATAAATAGGACAGATATATGCAAAATGTAATTAGGAATATGTGTAGTCCTTTGCAGAATTTTAGATATGATGCATTTCATAAAAAGGGCAAAAATGTGCCAAAGGGCGAGGCAACCTCGTACAGAGCTGGCGATCAGATTGTCCAATTCCCTGTGCCCTTTTGTATCCGCATAGCTGCTTCTTATGGCGGTGCCTAGTATACGTTTGAAGTTTTGATCTATAACTCATTCTTGCTAAAATGTAGGCTGAAGAGACAAAGAAAGGTCATAAATGCAAACACACAAATTATACCATTGCCCCTGAACCAATCGGCTCAGGGGGAGGAGAGAGGACTGCTAGGCTGTCCTATCCCAGGATAGGAGTAATTCCAGAGTACATCCCCCCAGATTGTAAATAAGATGATGTCATTTTTGCTATATAAGGGGGAGACAGGGAAACACAGGGGATTCAGATTAAAAAAAGAGATCCAGACATCCATCCAGGCAGATCCACCATCAAGATCCAGGCACACCCAATAATCCAGGGAGAAAGGAGAGGATGTAGCTGGCCCTATCCAAGAGAGGGCAGTGAGCAGACCTTGCCTAGCTGACCCCATCTAAGAGAGTGCAGTGACCAGACCTTGCCTAGCTGTCCAGAATCCCATCCAGGAGAGCCCAGTGACCAGATCCCTTGGCCTCGCTGTCCAGAGTGAACAGATACCTTGGCCTAGCTGACCAGAGTGACCAGAGACACCGCTGGCTTTCCAGAACCCCAAACACAAGCTTACATTGTAAGTAGCACATAACCCCAGCCCCCAAACTGCATATCCCGCTCTTTTGACTCTTGCATCCCATTGAAGAAAAATCCCATTCAAAGTCCCAAATTGCTAGTATAATCCGTTCCCCTTTCCATAGAAGAATCTGTATCAGCCTGTGTATGTGAGTGCATTCCTTTTATAAGTCCTTCAATAGTCTGTATAAATCCTTAGCATTATTTTGCAGTAAATCAATTAATTCCCCTATAAAGAGATTCAAGGTGAGTTGGTTGAAATTCACAATTAACCACCTCATGCCAACTGCCTTTCTTTAATAACCATAGTCATTAAAATATAGCCTCACCAGAATTAGTCTTTGTGTAACAAAAATCGAATTTGCCCGTGTATTGTGCATTCCTACGAATTCCAATCCGCATCTGTCCCATAGAAAGCCCCCAAACAGTAGTCCCATTGAAAGTAACCCCTTTCTGTCAGAATCTTATCTTTTATGTGCCTCTGTTCCTTGTCCTGAAAATCGATTTTCGATTTTGACAGCTAAGCCCTTCCCGTGGCTGTCTGTCATCCCAAGTTCTGAGTACGAACGAATTTCCATTCTGTCGTGTGTGTTTTCTTTTGCATTTGTCTTCTTTCCCAAAATCAACTTTTCTTACGGTGCGTTCATGTTGCCTTGGTGCCCTGCTCAGTAATCTGTAAGCTTCCTTATCTCTTGAGTGTAGCAACACAATTTTCTGTCCTAGCTATCCCACCGTGGTTGTAAACTGCTGTGCGAGTAGCAAGTAAAATCCAATTATGCTGTTTTGCTCATAAATCAGGTTTTTATTTTTTATCTGGTCTCCCATCTTGGGTTGGTGGGCTGAATTCTAAATCTGATTTTTCCCTCTTCATCTTGACTCCTTGCCACTGCTTTCCATCCAAAAATAATTTAGTTAACAGATGTTTGGGGGTGAGTGTTGAATGCTATCTGTTGTTTCCAAAAACAATTTTTATTCTGTTTTCTATTAAAGGTTTCTGTAAATTATGTTAGGAGTTTGAACTAATTGTGGTGTGGGAATCTTTGCATATTGTATTGCCACAACATTGGTGACTGCTGCCCAACTGTTTGATTTTGTTTATTTTTCATTTAACCCATAAAATGTATAAATATCATATTGCTATTTATTTATTCACATGTATATAGTGCACAGCAGCCATGAAGTATTGTGGCACTGTTACAGGTGAGCATAGCTGGTTACAGAGACATAACAGTTTACAGAAACAAGCATAGTAGAATACATGATGGTGTGTTAGGCAGTACATACTTAGTTACAGGCGATACATAGGCGATGTTGCAATCAGACAGGCAGGCGGGGGGAGTGTTAGTTGAACAGAATGGTTTTAAGGCCATTGTGGAAAACTGTGAAGGATGTCTCAGCTCTAAGGGCATTGGCCAAGGCATTCCAAAGTTTAGGTGCTAAATGAGGAAAGCTAATCCCCCCTGCTTTGGCCCTTTTGATGGTCAGGATGCGCAGTTGAATGGAGTGGTGCAATCTTTTGGGATGGGAGGAGGTATCTCTGGTGATGGTTTCAGATGGGTCGGGGGTGAAAGGTTAAGGCATTTATGTGTTATGGTAAGAGTCTTGAATGTGATTCTTTCCTTAACTGGGAGCCAGTGGGCAGCCCGTCTAGCCTGTGTGATGTGGTCTCTTTTGGGAATGTTGAATGCTGCTCTAAGCATGTTATTCTGGACTGTTTGGAGTCGGTTTAGGTTTTTGACTGAGTTACCTGCAAGAAGAGCATTGCAGTAGTCTAATTTGGTGCCAATGGTGGCTCGGGCGATGGAGAGGCAGTTTTGGTTGGAAAGAAATTGTTTGATGGCGTTTATTAGTTTAGTGGTGTGGGCAGAGGCGGAGGCAATCACACTGACCTCTGGAGTCATAGATAGGGTGGAATCTAGATAGATCCCGAGGGTTTTCACTGAAGAGAAGACAGGGATGGCGGTATTGTCAATGATGAAATTGGAGTAATTGTAGTTAAGTTTAGCCAATATTTCTTTGAGGCCTATGAGAATGATCTCTGTTTTATCTCCGTTGAGGCATAGTCCATTGGCTGCCATCCAAGCTTGGATGATGGAGTACATTTGGAGAAGGGCTGCAGAATCTTGGTCGTAAGAGCCAGTGAGAGGGAGGAGGACCTCTGTATCATTGGCATAGTTGGTGTAGGCTATGCCGATCGAGTCCAGTTTGTCGAAAAAGGGGCTTGGTAAACAGGTTTTAGAGGATTGGCGCAGTGCACGAACCCTGGGGAACACCACAGTGGATGGTGGTGGGATCTGCATTTGCCAGGTCTGAGAAGACTTTCATTGCTCTACTTTCAAGGAAGGAAGTTATCCAAGAGGGAGCATGTTGAGAGAAGTGGGCTGCATTGGTGAGGTGAGAGGTAAGAATGTTGTGATCCACGAGGTCAAATGCAATAGGAGGGCTGGTTTGCCTCTGTCCATTATCTCGGTTATTTGGTTTTTCAAGTCTAAGAGGGTGGTTTCGGTGCCATGGCCTTTGCGGAATCTGGATTGCCTTTTGCCTAAAATGGCGTTGGATTCAAGTGAGTGTTGGATCTGATTGTGGGCAGCTTTATCTAAGATTTTAAGAAGGAATGGGACGGTGGTGATAGGGCGGTAGTTATTAGGGGATGAAGGATCTCAGGAGGGATTTTTAAGAAGGGGGTGGACCCAGGCTTCTTTTAGGCTGGACGGGACAGTACCTGTGGTAAATGATTGATGAAAGCTGTGATGAGGGGAGCCAGGGAGTCAGCGCAGTCTTTGATAGTTTTGGGTGGGCAGATGTCACCTTTACACGTGGATGGTTTAAGGTGTTGGAGGAGATCTATGACTTCTGTTTCTGAAACGTCTCTAAAAGAGGAGAGGGGGTGGGAATCTTGTGCAGGGGGTGCTAGGCATGGTATGGCAGTCTGACCTGGGTAAAGCTATGCGCTGTGTTTGAATTTAGTCTTGGAGGTGGGTGATTTTATCAAGTAGAGCTGTTTGTATGTTAGAGCACAAAGCAGCATCTTTTGTGATTTCATCGGGGTTGGTGGGTGGGGTGGCGAAGTCTTTGAAGATGTAAGTTAAAGGCGTTAGACTTAGCATCGAATATAGCTTTTTATATAATGCTGATATTCTTTTAAAATCTTGATTGGTGGAATCACAAGGGTTGGATTGCCAATTGTTAAGGGCAGTGCGCTTGCTGGTGCGGTGAGCTAGTAGGTCATACATGAACCATGAGTTAGTGTGCATGGATTATTTTCCTTTTTTAGCTTCAATCGGGGCTATGGTGTCAATGGCATTGGTGAGAGTGTGGTCGTAGATATCAGCTACAGTGTGGGGGTCAGTGGCGAATGGGGGTTTCAATTCCTTGACATCCAGGAAGGGGTGAAGGTTGCCTGAAGTGAGTTTTTCGGAGCTCTGACCTTAGCGGGGTGGGGGGCATAGGAGAGTAATTTGATGGTGGCTCGGTAGGGAAGGAAAATTGAAGGCAATTATGTTCCGTCCAGGGGTAGGCTGAGTTGGCGGTTATGGTGGTGGAGCAATTGAGGTCTGCCCCCCCAATCCAGGGTGCAGCCTTTGGAGTGAGTTGAGTGAGTAACTTTATGTGTGAATCCAAGGTCAAGTAGTTACTTGGCAAGGGCTGCAGCTGCTTTGTCCTTGGTCGGTGAGACCGAGGTTGAGGTCACTGAGTAGGATGGTTTTAGCGGAGCTTTTTAAGTTTTTGCTAAGGACATGGAGGAGATGTCCTTGAAAGTCGGAGTCTGTGCCAGGAAGCCTGTATACGATATGTATGTTTATAGTGCAGTTTGCAGATAGGGATAGTTTGGCTGAGAGAAGATCAGCGTTTCCTTCCCAGGTGTGATTTCAGAGTCTGACAGGGAGCTCATCCCTGGATATGAGAGCAACACCCCCACCTTTGGTGAGCTGTCTGTCCTGATGGAGGATGGAATAGCCTTGTGGGAGAGCAAGCGAGATGGCTGGGCCGGAAGCCTTGTCGAGCCAGGTTTCAGTAATGGCTAGTAGGTCTAGGTCGAGAGTGGTGATGAGGTCATTAATCTCTAGGGCATGGGTTGGGAGAGATCGGGCATTGATGAGGGCGCATTTGAGGACAAGGGGAGACCTGTTCTTTTGTGGGTGGGAGGAGTGGGGAGGGGAGCTGGTGGAGCGCAGGGTAGGGGAGACTGAGGATGTAGTGGGGCTGGTAGGTTTGGAAGAGGGGTGAGGGGGGTGTGGGTGGGTCACGTGAGGGGGCACTGCAAGGTGATCTGGTGTGGTGGTGCTTGCTTACTGGGAGTGTGTATGGTTGTGGAGTAGTGGAGAGCTAAGTAGATGAGTTTGGTGCAAAGGCCTAGTTTAAGATTTCCCTTTACCGTCGTGTTGGGGAGGGTAGGGGGAATTGAGGGCTCAGTGTGTGCTCTAAGCCTTGAGTTTCTAGTTTTTGAGTGTGTAGGGAGGATAGGGGGGGCGAAGAAGATGTTCATGGTGGTAGTGTTAGTTAGCCTGGCAAACTTGTGGGGAGTGAGTAGGGAGAGATTCGTGTTGGACGTAGTCAGTGTATCTGGGTCCGTTTGCAGGAGTAAGGCTAATATGAGCACCTTTGCAAAGAGGGAGTGTAGTGAGAGAGGCGAAGGACATTTGTGGTGGCTGGGGTGGAGTAGTGGGTTGATTAGGTGTGTGGGGGTGTGCACGGCACAGGGAGGGCAATAATACCTTTTTCGCACGACTAGGCATTAGTAGGATACGAGGCAAGATGGACACAGGCCTGGGTGGGCAAGATACAGTTAGTTTAGCGCAGCTTGTGGATGGCAGAGTACAAAAATAAAATGGGTGAAATTGGATCTTAATGCACAACAGGTGTGGGCCAAAATGGGTGAAATGCGATATTAATGCACAACATGTATGGCCCCAAAATGGGCGAAATTAGATATTAATGCCCAACAGGTATGGCCCAAAATGGGGGAAATACAATATTAATGCACAACAGGTATGGCCCCAAAATGGGTGAAATGCGATATTAATGCACAACAGGTATGGCCCAAAATGGGAGAAAAGCGATAACAGTGCACAACCGGTGTGTCTCAGAAGGGCGGGGTACAGGCAAATAGATATTAACACAGGAAAGATGTAGCAGCCGGTACGAGTAGCGTGTTGAATGTCTCAATCGAGGGAGGCAACAGTGGGGGTGGTAGCGCCTGGAGGATGATGCACTAATACAGTGAACCGGAGTGTGCAGACAGCATCGGCAAGACAGATTTTATGAAAAAGTTAGGTACTGTGTGCCCTACCAGTAATGTTGTGAAGTTGTTTTAGTAGCTCGGGCAAAGAGTCAAGTGAGTAGAGGTGCGAAGCTGGGTGAAGGGCAGGAAGAGGAGGTTTGGGACGTGAGAGGGTTAAAATATAAGTAAGGTGGGCCGGCCGCAGCACACAGCTGGGTACTCACTGAGATGATGGGTGGCCATGAGGGTAGAGTCTCCGACCGACGGTCAGGACGGCTGAGGACAGGCTCGGGACAGGCAAGATCCTTAGATTCGTGGGTCTTTGAGAAAGTGGGCGAGCTTACGCCTGCAGGCAACGGATTGGAGCTGTTGAGGGGAAACACAGCCAATCCGGATTCAGGAAGCAGACTTTGACAAAGTACGGCTGCAGATGTAGCATGAAAACATCAGGGCAGCCATCTTTGACTGTAGTCTGTCTCGTGGTGTGCAATGGTGGCCAGGTGCACACGGGAGATCAGCAGGGCGATATTAAAAGCACATCAATAAAATAGGCATCTTGCATAATGGCGTGAATAGCTTCAATTACAGCGCCTTTTCTCGCAGCTAGGGAACTTCAACAGCTGATTCCAGCTGGGGTGAGGAGAAGCCCAATGGCTTAACTCAGTGCGGCAAAAGTGGTGGACAGGAAGGGCACTGCTCTAGCAGTGTAGGAAAGCTCCTGCTCTTCCAGGGGCTCACTCACTCAGTAAATGGAGTGCTCGGGACAGGCAAGAGCCTTAGATGTGTGTGCCTTTGAGAAAGTGGGCCGGCTTATGCCTGCTGGCAACGGATTGGAGATGTTGAGCCGAAACACAGCCAATCCGGATTCAGGCAGCAGATTGTGACGAGGTACGGCTGCAGTGCGGCATGAAAACGTTGGGGCGGCCATCTTTGACTGTAGTCCGTCTCGTGGTGTGCAATGGTGGCGGGTGCATACGGGAGATCAGCAGGGTGATATTAAAAGCACATCAGTGTTACACACCGGCCTGCTTCCTAGTCCATTGTGACACAGGGTGTTCATGAAGGTGGGTGTGAGAAGGGTTGGGGGTCTACTCAAATAAAAGAACACATGGTTGATTAAAGATAAAAAGCGTTTTTATTGTGCCCCACATTCATTGTTAGGGGAAGGAGTCCCTGGCTGGAGTGTGGCATGGTATAAAATCGTTACAATATGTAGGAAGGTAGAAGAGTATATCAGTCAGTTGGTTGATTATATGTCCTTGTTGTTGAGTTTGGATGCCTCTAAGCCAGTAGTCTTCATATTTATTTATACCAAACTCCCCCTTAGAAAAAGGTGCCAGGCTTGGCCCCCCATACACATGGACTACAACATTTTGTTTGGTTGCCAGCGGTTATTACGCAATGGCATATGATGGTGCCCAAATTGAGGAGTGGGTGCCAAACACTATGCATTCTCTCATAACCATGTTGCTTTGCAGTAACTCACATCAGAAGACAAATATCTGTTTTAAACTGAACACAGCATCCAGCATTTCTTGCTATAATACAGTGGATTATACAAAAAATAGCGTTGGATATGTATTTTCCACAAACAGCCAGGATTGCAGCCCTTCAAAAATGTTTCCCAGGTACGTGGTGTTTGTTTCAATTCTTTCCTCAAATACAACACTGGGACGATACCTCAGAGGCAACGTGCTTGCCTTGGAAGCAAGACGCCGCAGAACAACAGAGTTTCGATCCCCGGGTCAATGCTTTGAAACCTCTGGTTGTTAAGCGTGTTATAAATAACCAATTACAATTACAACAACTTTGAAATTGCAAACAATGCTGTCACTTGGAAATTTGACAGTAGCACAATTGAGAGCTAGTGTGAAAGGTGGCAATCTTTAGTTATATTTTTGTGACAGCAAGTTTTCTTCCTCCTCCAGCTTTGACCGATATTTTGTCTTAGGGCTGCAAGTGCTCAGAATCCAATCTCACAAAGGTATGAGGAGCTGAAAGGTAGCAGTATATTGACTGCACAGTTAGACAAAGCTGTCAAATCTGCAGACACATTTAGGCAAAATCCACATAAAGACACATTTATCAATTGTCTTTCCAGTATGCGTCAGTTTGAAGCTCCATTAGTTCCTCCTGGAGGTACATTAAGGGAGGGGCCATTTACTCTATTAGCACAGGCAGAACATCCCAACATTAAGGTTAGAATTGTCTTCTGGAAAGTATTTTTCAAGAATGGCTCTCCGAGCAATCAAATGATTTCTTATTGCCTAAGCAGCATCTGAAAGATCATACGCTGTCTCCTCAAGAGCATCGGCTAATAATGGAAACACATCAGTAATGTCATCATCGAACTCCCTCATCCAAAGCTCCAGCTTCTTCTTGGATGCTGACATTTTTGTATTCATAGCAAAGGACGTGGTTTCTGTGCCTTGCAGAGAGGGATTTAGAGAATTCAGCTTTTCAAAGATGTCACCAAAGTAAGCTAACAGTCTAATCCAGCGTGAATCACACAGAGGCTCTGCTTTTGTGTAGTCTAAATCCAGAAGAAAGTGTCTCGCTTTGTTTCTCAGTTCATAAATGCGATTTAGAACCTTTCCCCTGAATAGCCACCTGACCTCTGTGTCAAACAACAAAGCGTCATGTTCTGCTCCCATTTCCGAACATAATGTGGCAAAAAGACAGGCTCTTGTGGGTGCATCTTAATTAAATTTACAATCTTTACAGCAGCAGCCAGCACTTCTGCAAGCTCATGCCCCATATTGCGACAGCCAAAGCTTCCCAGTGTATCATGCAGTGTGTCCACACAATACGTGGAGGACTGCCAACACTTTTGCTTTTAACTCACACCTAGTGCCACACTTTGAAGAAGCACCATCCATGCACACACCTACGCAGGCTTCCTACTTGAAGCCCTGGAAATTTGGGAAGTTGTTAAGAATGTCAAAGAGTTCAGATACAGTTGCTCTGCCCTGGATTGATTTACAAAATAAGAAAACCTGCAATATTTAATTTCCATAGCAAGATCTTACACACACAATCAAATGAGATTCTTTTGAAATGTCATTAGCCTCATCCAACTGAAGGGTAAACTGACTGTGTTTTAAGCGTGATTTAAATTATGTACTCACATTAGAGGACAGGTGAGTGATGCAGCAGCAAATTGTGGTGTTTGACATTGGGATCGTTTTGCATTTCTCTGCTGCATTGTCGCCAAGCATTACCCAGTTCACAGCAAGAATATTTGGGAGAATCACTTTCTCAGCATCTGTAAAAGGCTTTTTGTTTTTGCTAAGATAACAGGCAATGTGGTCAGAGGCTTTCAAAGTATTTGCAGGCATGGAGGTCACATTTCTAACTGTGTCTTTCTGTTTAGTTTTGCCTTGCAACTGCTCTGCCCTTGTTTTACCAGATCACCATGCTTTGTTTCTAAATGACGCCTCCATTTTGTTGGCTTCAGGCTGTCATTTGCTAATGTAATGTGACAAACCACATACTTTGGCCTTTGTTCTCCACCAACCGCAATCTGTGTAAACCCAAAATCCAAATGTCTCGGGAGGATAGCTCAGGGGCAACGTGCTTGCCTTGGAAGCAAGAGAACATGGTGCAACACAGGTTCGATCCACTGGTCTGTGCTTAAAAACGTCTAGGTATTAAGTGTGTTATAAATAAACCATTACAAATAAGAGTCATCATATTTTCGTGTTTTCACATTTTGTCTTGTTTGCATCTAGTTGTCCTTCTGCTTTTGGTTTCAGACCCCTACCATCTTTGGGCACTAGAAAAGGATCCATCTCAAAAAGTGCCTGGAATCTGTGCTAACATTTCAAATCCCCATTTTAGTGTATGTCATGTTTTAGATGTTAGGTCATGTCATTTTTTAAAAACCATTTGAGGTTTTCAAAAATTTAAAATGCTCCCCAAAAGATTTAAAATGGCAAACACCACATGAAAAGGTTTACAATGAACAAAGTGAAAAGCTGAAAAAAAACATTGGGTCAAACATAATGGTTGAAAAAAATGATGATTCATGTCTCAGAAGACTCCATGTTAGGATCATCAAGCCCTAGCTCAGATTTCTTTTTAAAGTAAGGTCCCGGACCAGGTCATGGGATGGCAGAGGAAACCACATCTTAATGCACATTGCACAGGACCAATGTAAACCATGAGGACATTTACTCACCAGTGATGCATAGCAAAAACCCATCCTTACTTGCTTCTGTGACTGGATCAAGTGCTTCCATGGATTTTTTTTGCAGGGACACAAAATGGTTAGGTTGTTACGCTGACATTTGGAGTGATTCTGCTGCAATGAAAATCAACAGTTTGTCTAAGATACACGGGTCTACCAGAGGCTTCTCAGGGTTTGACAATTAAAATTAGATGAGCAGAAGCCACAACCAGCTCCTGGGTGGCAGGCATCATCCAGTAAGTAGAACCTAACGATGGGGGAACAGGAGCGAGTGCACAGCGCACTGTAAATCCAACTTCCACATGAAATGAACACTTCCTATACCGCCCTACTCCACTGGACATGAGAAAGAGAAAGCCTACAAAATAGGTTTAAATCCCTTAGCTGTGACTCCTATACACCTTTAGAAATGCCCTGTCTACTTCGCCCACGTTAAAAACAAAAATAAAGGCATCCTTGCCGTGGCCAAGTCCTGCTACAGATGTCAGGATGTTTGATGGTGCCATTGATGCAAAACACTGTGCCTGCTGTCTTAGCTGGGATGATAGAAGCAATTGGTGTTCCTGCAATTTAAAAATGACATTACAAATATTAATCATATACCCACCACCTTGACCTTACCAATATTTATGGGAAGCTATAGAGCACTACCAGATGGCACTCATGTCACTGGCCTATATTTGGACAGTACACTCTCCCAGTTAGCGCACAGCGTCCCCCAACAGCTACCAAAAGCTACTTTTGTCTCCCCGGGTAAACTGGTGCCTTACAAGCATACATATGTGACCCTAATTTGCAGCATTTGAGAATGTTAATAAAGACAAAGTGGGACACATCTAGTACAACCAAAAAGGATCATACATAAAGTGTAAAAAGTTAATCATATATGACAAAATACACAACATATCACAAACTGACTCCTTTGAACAAAAATTAGCAGGGTTGACTTGTGTGCCAGTGTGGCTGTTAAAAAGGGTCAGGGTCATTGAGGAGATAAGGAAACATACAGCCTTACAGAGAGCCATTAATGAGCTCAAATGTTTCTTCCTATATAGATTGCCTGCCTCAAGCAATCAACTTTGACCAGCGCTGCTCCAGACTAATCTGAGACAGCTTTGTGCCCCCTTGTGGCAAGTAAAATGCCCCTTCCATGTCCTCTTGTTTTTTTGGCATCACTGTTAAATTTTCTTGCAGGATCCAGAACTGTATGGGGTGAGGGGCAGAGGGGGGACCAGCAAAGCGTTGCTCTGGTGCCCACTCCTCTCTCTCCCTGCTGCCTCCAAGGTGTGTCCTTGTGGGGAGAGAGGATCAGAGGCACCAGTAAAGCAGTGCTCTGGTCCCCGCCTGCATCATCTCCTCACCCGCCGCGGCCAAGGTGGGTCCGCAGTATTTATTTATTCATTTGTATATTTATATAGCGCTAAAGCCCAAAGACATCGAAGTGCTACAAAACACGATTTACA
This sequence comes from Ambystoma mexicanum, assembly GCF_040938575.1. Classification (NCBI taxonomy): domain Eukaryota; kingdom Metazoa; phylum Chordata; class Amphibia; order Caudata; family Ambystomatidae; genus Ambystoma; species Ambystoma mexicanum. The sequence continues at coordinate 178,559,768 of NC_090929.1, forward strand.
ACATGAAACATAAAAATAACACCATCAGAGCAAAGACAATAATACAGTATTTTTCACAGTCATCTAGGACAGCAATTTTAGCATCTTAAACTAGGGACATTACCTTCCCAAGGCATTACATTAAAAGTTTCAGATTCGATGGGCCCTTGGGGAGGTAATTACAGTTATTCAAATAGAGGGGGAGGTTACTGGTTCCGCATCCCACCAGCACACAGTTCCTGTTATCCTGATTACACCATCCGTCCAGCTGTAATCTTTGAACCAATTTCAAATCTGAGCTCCGAACTACTACTGGACCAGTTCTCTGACGGAGCCAGGCCAGGACTTTGTTCCTTAATGTATTTCTATGCTCACACCCATTCGGTTTCTCTAAATTAGTAATGACAAAGTTTCTTTCCTCCATAATAAAGTCACATAGTAGTTTTTCCTTGGGAACTGGTAATTGTACTTTAGTAAGTAACTCGGATGTGCTTTGGGCTAGATGACAGCAAACATCTAGCCACAGGGCGACCCGCCCCAATAGGGCCTGGTTTAGGCTTCACCATGCCCACCAAAGGTACAGGATAGGAGAAATGTGGCTCAGCACGTCCTTCCGAGAGGGGGTTACCAACTTCCTCATGAATCTGCTGGGAAGTTCGAAGAGACATATTTATGTTCTTCAACAGGAGAGCCGACTGGGCACAGGTATTTACAGAGCTGAGAGGTTGCTGCAGCCTTGAAGAGGTTACCGGCTCAGTTTGGCATCAGCTATTCAATAAGGAAGCCGACTGAGTGCAGATATCTAAAGAACCAGAAAGTTGCTGCAACCTTCATGAAGTTAGAGACTCCATTTGGGATGACTTAACCATTTCAATAAGGTGGTAATTTCCAACACCCTGACTGGCATCAGAGTGTCTCTCCTGTCCTAAGCTGACCGGGTGGAGTGGTTGATATGAGCCAGGGCCAGTGTTAGTAGTTTGTGGGTGTGGAGCAGTGTCCTGTTGTTCAGCAGCTTTTTTGGCAGCAGTTGCATGATCCTGCTAACAAATTCTTAGGTTCTGGAAGAAAGACCTTGGGCATTCTTCATTCTATGGGGCAAAACTGCCAGGGGACATTCGTTCTTAGGAAGTTTTGTTCGACTGGGCCTTGAGAACGTGGCATTATCAATTACATTTTCCTAGTGGGGTAAAGATGTGTGGAAGGAGCTCTTTTGCTAGGAGTAGTGAGGTGGTTAGCGAGGAGTCATACGATTCGATGAGTGGCAGCACAACAGAACCCTACTCATTCGTCAGTGGTCCTCAGGCTCGGACTGGCACGTAGGGCCATAGGGCACTGCATGAAGGGGACCCGTTTTTGTTGGTCAAAGTGCACCAGTTTGATGCATTACTTCACTGTGTAGATAGTACTTTTGACCAGTGTTAATAAATGTTATTTAAAATACACACTTTGCAACACATTTATACCAAAACACTCGCCCTTCTATACTATTCAGTCTGTCACGGAAGAAAGGAATTGGCATTTGCGGTGGGCCACTTTTTTACTGGTCCTGAGCCAATTCCATGCCCTTTTCCTAGATATATTTCCCATTAGTGTCCAAGTGCTGGTGAAATCCGATTGCACTAAGGGGAGTTAGTAAAAATGTTTGGGTGGGCATGCAGGCGAACGACAGATCAGGTAACTTTAGGGTGGTGCAGCTGTGCCTGGTTCAAGGGTGGCTAGGTTAGGTATCAGTGTGTTGACTAGTTCGAGGGCAAGTGTGTGTTGGTTAGGGATGATAGGAGTTATGTACAGGTTGAGATCAGTGGTGATGTCTGGGAGTCACAGATGTGATGTGGTTTGTTTGAGGTAGTCACAGGTAGATTAGGAGTGTATGCAGTGCTTCATTTGTAAAAAATAAATAAAAGGTGCCAGGGCCCAAACATTTTCTGGCACTCCTGTGGCGCTGCGGGTGGGCAGTTCCCCACCACTGCTGCCACCACCCATGGCTGCTCCCCCACAGTGTCAGCATATTTGGGGTTACACTACAGCTCGCTCATACTCGTTGCGGTTGATGCATGCAATGACTATCACCACTTCATTAAAAAAGTGAGTCTGAGTCAAAGCGAGTCAGGCTGAAAAATAAGTGCCAGGGCTGAGGTGCTGGGTGGGTAGAAGGTGGCGGGGACGAGCCGTGAAGTGAGTGGGCAAGCACTGGGTCAGGGAGGAGAGCTTGAGGCTCTGTGTTGTTAGGAGACAGATGGATGACACAAGTTGCTACAGGTAAGGACATGGAGGCAGAGGGAGGGCATGTGTGGTGGACGTGGGCAAGGGCTGGGCAAGTGGCGAAGAATGGGTGAGATTGTGACAAGGTGGGAGGAGAGAAAGAAGGAGAGAGAAAGGGACAGAAATAAAGAGCCATTTCAGCATGGTTATATAACCACTTTTCAGAAGCTTCCACCACAAATTAGATAAACTAACAAAAATCAAGTGCAACATGATGGTGGTGGAGCGGTGTGCTGGGAGGGAGAGGAGCATGAGCTGGGTGAGGCATGATGAAGGAGGTTGAGTTACTTCTGGAATTGCAGGAGTGTTGGGGAAATGGAGTGGTGTGCTGGGAAGGAGAGGAGCATTAGCTGGGTGAGGCCTGATGAAGGAGGATGAGTTACCTCTGGAATTTCAGAAGTGTTGGGGTGGTGGAGTGGTATGCTGGGAAGGAAAGGAACATGAGCTGGGTGAGGAATGTTGAAGGAGGCTGAGTTACTTTTGGAATTGCACAAGTGTTGGGGTAGTGGAGTGGTGTGCTGAGAAGTAGAGGAGCATGAGCTGGGTGAGGCATGGTAAAGGAGCTTGAGGTACTTCTGGAATTGCAGGAGTGTTGGGGTGGTGGAGTGGTGTGCTGGGAAGGAGAGGAGCATGAGCTGGGTGAGGCATGATGAAGGAGGTTGAGCTACATCTGGAATTGCAGGAGTGTTGGGGTGGTGGAGTGATATGCTGGGAAGGAGGGGAGCATGAGCTGGGTGGGGCATGATGAAGGAGGTTGAGCTACTTCTGGAATTGCAGAAGTGTTGGGGTGGTGGAGTGGTGTGCTGGAAAGGAGAGGACCATGAGCTGGGTGAGGCATGATGAAGGAGGTTGAGTTACTTCCGGAATTGAAGCAGTGTTGGGGTGGTGGAGTGGTGTGCTGGGAAGGAGAGGAGCATGAGCTGGGTGAGGCATGGGGAAGGAGGTTGAGTTACTTCTCGAATTGCAGAAGTGTTGGGGTGGTTGGAGTGGTGTGCTGGGAAGGAGACGAGCATGAGCTGGGTGAGGCATGGTGAAGGAGGTTGAGTTACTCCTGGAATTGCTGGAGTGTTGGGGTGGTGTGCTGGGAAGGAGAGGAGCATGAGCTGGGTGAGGAAAGGGACATGAGCTGGGTGAGGAATGATGAAGGAGGCTGAGTTACTTCTGGAATTGCACAAGTGTTGGGGTAGTGGAGTGGTGTGCTGAGAAGTAGAGGAGCATGAGCTGGGTGGGGAATGATGAAGGAGGTTGAGCTACCTCTGGAATTGCAGGAGTGTTGGGGTGGTGGAGTGGTGTGCTGGGAAGGAGAGGAGCATGAGCTGGGTGAGGCATGATGAAGGAGGTTGAGCTACATCTGGAGTTGCAGGAGTGTTGGGGGGGTGGAGTGATATGCTGGGAAGGAGGGGAGCATGAGTTGGTTGGGGAATGATGAAGGAGGTTGAGCTACTTTTGGAATTGCAGAAGTGTTGGGGTGGTGGAGTGGTGTGCTGGGAAGGAGAGGACCATGAGCTGGCTGAGGCATGATGAAGGAGTTTGAGTTACTTCCGGAATTGAAGCAGTGTTGGGGTGGTGGAGTGGTGTGCTGGGAAGGAGAGGAGCATGAGCTGGGTGAGGCATGGGGAAGGAGGTTGAGTTACTTCCGGAATTGAAGCAGTGTTGGGGTGGTTGGAGTGGTGTGCTGAGAAGGAGACGAGCATGAGCTGGGTGAGGCATGGTGAAGGAGGTTGAGTTACTCCTGGAATTGCTGGAGTGTTGGGGTGGTGTGCTGGGAAGGAGAGGAGCATGAGCTGGGTGAGGCATGGTGAAGGAGGTTGAGTTACTCCTGGAATTGCTGGAGTGTTGGGGTGGTGTGTTGGGAGGGAGAGGAGAATGAGCTGGATGAGGTATGGTGAAGGAGGTTGAGTTACTTCTGGAATTCCAGGAGTGTTGGGGCGGTGGAGTGGTGTGCTGGGAAGGAGAGGAGCATGAGCTGGGTGAAGCATGGTGAAGGAGGTTGAGTTAATTCTGGAATTGCAGGAGAGTTGGGGTGGTGGAGTGGTGTGCTGGGAAGGGGAGGGGCATGACCTGGGTGAGGCATGATGAAGGAGATTGAGTTACTTCTGGAATTGCAGGAGTGTTGGGGTGGTGGAGTGGTGTGCTGAAAAGGAGAGGAGCATGAGCTGGGTGAGGCATGGTGAAGGAGGTTGAGTTACTTCTGGAATTGAAGCAGTGTTGGGGTGGTGGAATGGTGTGCTGCGAAGGAGACGACCATGAGCTGAGTGAGGCATGATGAAGGAGGTTAATGGAGAGGTGTGTTGATAGGACTGTGGGAGGGGAGGTAAACCGGTGAGGAGTGGGCTTTGGTCTGTTGCTGGCAGGCACAAAAGGAGGGAGTGGGGAAAACGAACAAGAAGTGAAGCAGGCAGAAGGAAGAGTGGGCAGTTGCAGCGTAGAGAGGCAGAGAGGGAGGGGAGGTGTATAGTGGGTTGGGAGAATTGTATGCTAAGGGTGAAAGTTGCAGAGCCCTTCTGCCAAGACAATGAACGGTGCACCTGCCATTCTTTTCCACAGAGGCACAATGGGCAGGTGCGCCATGCCTGAATCTGGGTGGGCTGTCTCACTTGTGATTGGTGGCCTCATAATCTGGAAGGCTTGGTGGACCATGAATCAGGGTGGGCTGACTAATGGGTAATTAGTGGCCTCCTGATCTGGAAGGCTTGGTGGACCATGAATCTGGGTGGGCTGACTAATTGGTGATTGGTGGCCTCCTGATCTGGAAGGCTTGGTGGACCATGCAGCGTGATTTAAACTGCACCCTGCAGTGGATAGAGCACTATTGAAGGGTGCACAATACTCAGCTTTATATGTTCCCTTTGGTGAAGGTATGGGAATAATCAGGCCTCCATATTTTGTATTCTTAGCAGTCTTTTGTGATATTAGTGGTAGGGCGAGGTATAGAATTACTGAGAATCGGGCATGTAATTTTTGTGCGTATGCTAATTGCTGTAGGGTGCTCTGGGCGGGGTGCCGGAGAGGGTGCCGGAGAGTGCTCTGGAGAGGGTGCTGGAGATCGTGCAGGCGGTAGAAGGATTTTGTTGATGACGGACGGCATTGATTTGGGTTTTGAGAGTGAGCTTATGGGGTGATGACATTCTGTAGATTCTTTTATCCAGGATAGATCAAATAGGCAACCAACTAGGATCTGGTGGACGACTTCAGTTCAAAACCTTGCTGCAGAGGTTCTCATTGCAATAAGCAAACAAGGCAGGTTTGGAGATGCTTTGCCATTTAGATACATTGGGCCTCATTCCGAGATTGGTGGTAGTCATGGTGCTATTTGCGCCATGACTGCCACCAATAACGGGTCCAGCACCAGTCTAGTTCAATGGGGAGTTACCAGTGTAGTCCAACCTTTGCGGAACCGGTAAGTCCCCATTGAAAATGCCATTCCCCATTCCCATTTGAGCCCGATAGGGCTCAAATGGGAATGGGGAGGGCGCAAATAACGGGCTCGCGTACGTCAAGTCCGTTATTCGCGCCCTGGTCCCTTAACGGGTCCCGTCCATAACGCCTGGTCAGACCAGGCGTTACTGGAAGGACCCGCTAAGGGACCCTGTAGTAGGGCGGTAAGGGATTACCGGCACCGGTCTCCTTACCGGTGCCCGGTATCCCTTACCGCCCCACTCGTAATGACCCCCATTTTTAGCCCGCCGCCATTTTGGAAGATTCCTTGTGTAGTTTTGCCATATGCCTGCATCCTCTATCGTTATCCATTTGAACGTCATTACTGCCTGACCACATGAAGTCAGCTTGTACTGTACCTACACTTCGTATATGTGCAGCACATTTTCTTTTAAATGTCTGTCTTGTTTTTTCATCTTTTTTTCGGTGTATTGTATTAAATTGAATATTGTTCTAAAGCAAAGCCAGCTTTTCAGAGACGTGAGGTGTGTGGAGTCAGAAGTGCTCGCCATCCTCTATAAGCGCATTGAGGCCATATAAATGGGGAAAGAGCACTATATAAATAACCAAATACAATACAATATGGGGAAACCAAGTCATAGGAGAGTGAGAGGATCCAGCCGCTGCCTGGTGTGGCCCCCATCAGGGGGAGGGAGTGGGGCTCCATCAGCTCAGAATCCCATCAGGGGCAAAGAATAGTCCAAACCCAACCCTAGATTAAGACTCTAGCTAGAGACAATTAAAATGGTCGATCTATCCCAGGTTTCCTGCAAACCCCAGGGTGGAAAATGTAGATAGGAGGGATGCGCCAGAGACAACCTCCATTCAGGTTTTCCCAAGCCGAATCACCAGTTGCATACTCCGGAAGGCAGTCAGTGACTGCAGAAAGCCACAAATCTGCATCCCGAGTTTCCAAGATGCAAACCTAAGAAATCACCAGTAGCAGATGGCACAGACGAATGTACATGCCTTGAAAACCTCACAGATATTTAAACATAGAAATCAAGTACCCAGAGACACTGTGGTCCCAATTGTCCAATCGCAGACTACATTTAATAACCACTTAAGGGCAGGGATTATTGGTCTCCTGTGAACGGGCAAACCAGGAAAAGGGACACCGAGAGCAACCAGAAAGAGTCAATCCAGAGTCAGTTTACAAATAAAGTCCACAGCCTCATGGATTCCGCGCCTTGAAAAACTTGTGTATAGGCGCGCTATAAATGCCATATCATATCCTATAAAAGGGGCTGCAGGAAGCCATTTCTTGTATGGTACCTGAGGAGGTAGACTGATGAGATAAGGGCGCCTTGGATGGTTGCTGACCCAGAGGAAGAGGAAGAAGCTTTCTCTCTACCCCTGAGAGCAGGAGAAGACCCCACTTGGGAGACGGTGTGCATATTGCCGGAGCTGGTGCAGCAGAGACTTTTTCACCTGGTGACCTGGATGGAATGCTCTGACAGGGCTGCATTCTGGGAATTTACATCTGGAGTCAATCGACTGGAGAAAAAAAAGATGTCAGAAGAGTCCCAAGTCTTGCGAAATTGGCACCTGGTGAGAAGGACAACAGGGGAGTTCAAAAGATTGAGAAAGTGAAATCAGGTGACAGGAATTCCAGGGGAAATCAGAGACTGGTGAAAAGGAAAACTTTTTGGAAGGATGCCAGGGGACTCCAGAGACTCGAAGTGAAAAGCTGAGGAAAGGGACGCCGGCGAGACCTTGAGAGTAGAAACAGTGAGCCATAGTGAGAGGATTGACAGGCTTAAGAGACTGGTGAAAGAAGAAACATGATGAAAAACACACAGGCACACGCTAGGGACCACACAGGACGCGTGTGTTCTGCTCGGGTCCCCAGCTCGAACTGCCGGCGTAGCCTCCTTCCCGCTCGCGCATGCGTAGCGATGCGTAAACACTACGTAACATCCCTCCTTTTCACCCAAACAAGAAACAGTTATAACAGGTGCACTCAACAATAACAGTTCAAACTTATACTAACAGTCTTCCACCTGTTACGAGGCAGAGTCCATAATAAAGTCTTGGAATCTCTGCGGTGGCTTGCGCCACGCCCGACTCGGGTACCTTCGTGCCTCCTCTGGGGGAGTCTCTGGTGTCTCGGGAGCCTCTAGCGGTCCATCGTTCCTTTGTGGAGATCCTGTGTCGGCCCCTGGTCCCGGCGGTTCGCTCACTTCGGGGTTGGTTGTCGCCTCAATCTGCTTAAAGAAGGACGCATTCCTTGTGACCGTGCCTCGGGCATTGGCTGCTGTGACCATGGACCCCTTGACGTGGGTCACCCCCAACGGCTGCGCTTCATAGGGTAATGATAGCTTCCCTTCCGGCCTCCTGTTCCGAACCAGCACAGTGTCACCGACAGCAATCGCTTTCTCCGGCAGGTTCCGCCTGATGCTCTCCCGCTCATTCTGGGCGGCCCTTTCCGCTTGCACCCAGTTGTTATCAATCACCCCGGGCAACGACCTTCGACTTAGGGCAGTAGACCCCTAGGAGCCTGTTTGAAGAGGGCCTCCACTGGGGAGATCCCAGTAGACTGATGCGGGGTCGTGCGGTATTCGCGCAGAAAGTCAAACAGATTGCGTCAGAGTTCCTCTCCTCCATTCAGCGATATTCGGAACACTATTCAGCGTCTGCATGAAGTGTTCCACCTCCCCATTTGCCCTCGGCCAGAGTGGTGTGACCTTTCGATGTTTGATCCCTCTTTCCTCACAGTACTGCGCAAACTGCTGCCCCTGGAACGGCGATCTGTTATCCGAGCAGATCTCAACGGGGAACCCATGGGTGGCAAACATCTTCTCCAGGGCCAGAATGGTGTGGTCACTGGCCGAGATTCCCCCAGTTCCACCTCGGGATAGCGCGACCTCTGGTCCACCACTGCCAAAAAGTACATTCCTCGGCCTGTGGACCCGAAGTCCGCATGCACCGTCCCCCACGGGAGTTCACTTCTTTCCATGGCATGGATGGGCGGCCCTCTCTCCACTGGGCTCACCGCCTGGCAAGGTATGCACGCTCTCACGAATTCGTCCACCCTGCTCTCTAGGTCCGGGAACCACACCTTCAACCTGATGCGTGCCTTCGTCTTCGCAGTTCCATGGTGCCCTTTGTGGGCGAGCTGCAATACCTTGCCCACCAGTGTTCGTGGGACAACGATCTGATGCCTCCTCAACAAAAGACCGTCCTCCGCCACCGACAGCTCTTGGCGTACCCTCCAGAGAGCCTGCAGATCCTTCCGTGCCCCCCAGTCTCTCCTTCTTCTTCCTCCCCCATGACGGAGGCCTGGCAGAGTACTCACAGATTGTTTCTTCTTGAAAGTGGGGAGATGACCCAAGCACCAGATGATATAGTGGGAGTCCAACACCAATGGATACACCATGGAAAGTTCTAGGCACTCCTTATTGTCCTTCTTGTCCGCTAGGGTTTTCTTTTTTTTAACACTACGCAACAACCAGGTGGGAAAGGCATCAGGAAGCTGAGAAGAAGCCTGATTACACAGAAACCCTGCAGTACTGTGGGTAATCCTGAAGGGGGACTAAGGGCAAGCATTTTGGTGGATTGTTTTGTTAGATTAGGGCTAGGCATTATAGGATAGGTTGTGTATCTTTCTGTTGGCTGGAACTTTGGACTTTGTGCTGCTTAGAGCAGGGATAACCTGGGGGCTAACAGTACTGCTCACCATCAGGTTTTTGGAACATGTTGGTTGACCATCTCGTTGGAATATTCATTTGGACAGCGCAGGGCATCTCTGGAGGGACGTGCACTAGGACATGGACCGATTAAGTATAAGTTTAGAAGCTTTTGGTTTATACACCACGTTCAAGGTTGGAACCTCTCGACCCCCCCCCCCTCACTATCCGTTTGCTCATACTGAAACTCTGTCATTAAGAAGTCCCTTTTTCGTTTTTAGAAGTGTGTCCTAGTTCCTTGGCGTGACGTGCATCATTGTCTCAAGTTCCCCCAACCTTGCTTTCTGCATATCTTACATTACACTAAATCAGCCAGTAAGTCCCAGTTAGAAAGGAGAGGTGGTGTTCTGATTTTATTGCCAAACTTGGGCTCTGGTGACCTTGATTCTAATCGTCATTTCCCCTTTGACTACATGTTTGACCCTAACCAAATGTCTTCACCTCCAATGATTAATACACCTTAGTGGTGTGTGGTCTAGCACTTGGCAGGCAGCCGGCTACCAGCGCGGCCAATTATTCCACTGTTCAGTGGTTGGTTCAGACAATCCCACCAGTCCACAAGGAATACACCACTTTGCAACCCAATGCCACCAAAGGCACCACTGGAAACCTACACCAAAAGGAACGCTACAAAGTGCAGTAAAATAGACACATTCCATTTCAAGGTAACATCCTCGCTTTGGAACTCCATTAAGAAGCATGGGCCACAGTTACGCAATTCAACACAGCGCACCACAACAAAATAACATAACAATACATAATACACCATAACACAAACTAACCGATAACACACATACACACACACACACACACACACACACACACACACACACACACACACCATGTTACATAATAAAAATAGCATTGATGTAACATAACAAGACAAACTCTAACAATACATACTATTAAATACATGACAAACATAACGTTACACAACATTACACAATACACACAAAGTAATCTAACCGTACATGGCATAACATAACTTAATGTAGCATTGCATAATGTAATACATACAATAATATCAGATAGCTTTACATAACATAGCGCTTCATATCATCAAGTGATCATCCGCACAGCACACAACCTTCCTGCAACCCCACATCTAATTCAAGGCACACGCAGAAGACCTATGGAGGGTAAGAACTCCCCCCTCGTAACGGGCTATTTCCCCCTTCTTTGTACTCGCATCTCATTGTCTTTATGAATCAAACACTATATATAAATATATACGCAAACACACCCGTGACTACAATCATTAACTAAAGAGAACGTGTCACAGTGCACGTTACATGGATAACTAGAGTAAGAGACCGTTTGGTGGCAAACATTGCATTTTTAAAGGGTGACATGCTCATGTTATCAAGCTAGTGAGAGTGTTGCAAGGCGTACTTACAAATCTCGTTTTAGCCAATCGGGCTGGGGTTTATGTTTAAAAACAATGTGCCACGTTCAATTCACCCAATTGGAAAGCAGCCGGCTTATTCGAGCATGGGGATGTTTCAACACGGAGAGAGCCACTGCCAAGCAAACCAACAGTTCAGGGCAGCTCACTAGCACAGCCCACGTAGCGCGTGTGGACATTGCTGGTGAAATAATGAGTGAAATACTTACTTCCAGTGAAATCCTTTATTTTCTTTCAAACCTCCCAGATGATACCAGCCGCCTGTGCAGATGGACTGCAGTGAAAGCTGCTCTGAAAAATGCACTAATGCGAGCTCTGCCCGAACATGTTCCCTTTCTGTGAGAACAGTAAACATTGCTGACTCCCAGGTGGGATACGGCGGCACTGATTTATCATATGTGTGTACACGTCTTCTCTCGGGAGCTACGCTCAATTTGATGAAAATGTACTCTTTTTTTTCATCGAAAAACGGTCAACGTTTGGTACAGTTTACTAAGCCACAATTACAAGATTGGTAGGGCCAGGTAAATTCAATTAGGTGATGTCACCAGCAGCTGCATTTCAATGAGATGCGAAGTGTAGGTGGGGCAAATTCTTCATCATGGGTGCTTTTAAGAAAGTTCGAGAAAACATAGTTTTTGCAAAGTTGAGAACCCCACAACAGTGCGATTCACAGCAGAAGACGCTCTCAGGGAATGAGAAAATAGCAATTCACATTGCCTAGTTTGAGTCAGCTGTTCCTTTAAACAAGAAGATGCCCCTGTACTTCTGTGTAGTTGAAGGACCATTTTTACATCAACATTTGCTTATCAGGCTTGTCTAGGGGCGAGTAGTGATCACCATATGTCATATTACACACTCTCTTCTGCCAACTCCCCGCTCAAGTTCTCTTCTTCACCATGGATTATCCAGTGTTCAAGCAATCCTCCGTTCTGCCTTCTTGCCTTCTTTCACCTGCCATCCCTCTCCTCTCTGCCACCAAAATAGCACTCAATGTAGTAATGTAATATAATGCAACCGGATCTTGTAAAGTGTGCCTTCTGCTGGTTTGGGAGTCTCTTGTTGCTTGGTTCTGCGAGGGAAGGGGGCCTAGCTCCACAAGGACCACCATGCATTGATGACTGATGGGCAAATCTGTGACGAAGTCTAATGAGATGATATGCCAAGGAGACGGCAGGGTAGGCAAAGGTTGAAGCAAACCCTGTGGCCGTTGATGAGCTACAGAGGGGAGAGGAGAAGTCCAAGTCCTGGCATGTTGGTGAGTGCAGATTCAGAGTACCTTCTGTCTGTGTGCCCATGAGATTCTTGGTGAGTTGGACATGTGGGGTACCAGTTGCCATATGGGCCCCAGGTGTTATGCTCCATAGATTACTAATGAGGTATACCCACGACAATAGGTCGGACAGACAGACAGATCCTTCATTTTGGTTTATGTAGGGAAATTCCTCTTAGAGCAGGGTCAGAGAGGCCTTTCCCCAACCATTCTATTTTCAATTAAAGTATTTAACCAAAAACATGGCTAACTTGTGTCCGAGTTTCATTCCTGACTCGTCACAGTTAGTAGTTATGAACCATATTCATGGTGGTACAATGTGTGTTGTTGTGCCAGTGTTGTGTTCTCGTGGGTTTATTATGGTTCTGGTGTTTTTTTTCCAATGTTAGCAATGAGGTTGTTGTTGGAGTGAGGTGCCTGTTGGGATGGTAGGAAAATAGTCGTGGGTTTTGCTTTTGGTGTCCCTCTCTTACTCAGTAGAAAAAGAGAGGGCGTTGTTGGAGTGGATGGTGGTATTCCTGATGTTGGTGACCCTCTTTTACTGGGTATAAAAGAGAGGTGCATTGTTGGGGCAATTATTTCCTCCACGGTAAGGACAAGTTGTGGATAAGTGTGGGGTCTTTTGTTTCTGTTGTTGGTGGAGACAGAAGTGTGTGACTTGCGTGTGTGTTTCTCTGTTGTGTTCATTTTGGTATGTAAAGGGGGGAGGTATGTAATTAGCTGCTTCCCTTGTGGCTTGCTGAGTCTGTGTCTGCGATGCCAACATAGTATCATCTCGAATGTTGAGTGAGTTGTGTAGGGTCTGCCTTTTTTTCTGCATTAAGTGTATGTAACCTGTCCTTGAGATTCATTAAGTAAAGAAGTTAATAGTGTCACACTGCAGTCTCAGTGGCATCTGTACCAAGGGTCTTCCATTACAATACCAACTCTATCAAATAGGCTTTGGGCAGCTTCACGCTGCATTGGGTGCACTCTTTGATCATGCCTATGCTGATTGTACCTCCACTCCTCCCCATCCACACACTCAGGTGTGGATCCCTGCACACATTAGGCAGTTGAATGCTTGCACAGGTCTCAACTCCCAAGCCCCTCCTCCTGTCCCCAATTTCCTTTCCCGGGACCTCCTTAAACATTCCCCTCAAGGCTCACAGCCTCTGGGCCATCTTTGTAATGCACCAACCCCCAGCATTGTATCACTTCAGCTGCCATTTTGGCTGAGTCGAACTTTATAAATATGTGGAACATTCATCCTTACCATAACTATCACCTTACCAAAAAACCATGATCTCTATACTTGTTCTTGGCCATCATGACTGCCTCTGTATTCTCTTTTGGAGCCTACCTCATTACTTCTTTGCTACCCTGAACAAAGTACTGACCTTTGCTATTCACACCATCTGCAACCTTCCCCAATCTTTTTGCACCTCCTCTCATCTCCTCCACTCTGGATGCCATTCAATATACTATCAACCGCTCTTCAAATTGTGCCTCTTGGTCTTTCAATCTATCCATGGACTAGGTCCCACCAACCTGACCAACCACATCCACTGGTGCACTCCCGTTTGCACTCTCCACTGTCAAGAACTTTGCAACTGTCCACTGTGCCCTCATGTGTTGCCTCTCATTTTCCATTGGAATTCTCTACCTCTTTGACAAGGAAAGTGCATCACTGTCATCCAGTGGTCAAAGTGTACGAAAAGAAGTAGTGGAACTATGTTCCCTACTGGCCTGCACCGCTCCCCACAAACCCCATTGACACACCCCTTCCCATGCACAATAAAACCCCCAAAACACATGCGCCTGATGTTTAAGGGAACATCCAGTGCAGTGCACTGAAAGTGCAAGTTTCAACTACTTCCTACAACTTTATTTTAAAACAAAACCGTTCCGGACAGTCTCTTTTTAAAATAAAAGTATAGGAACGGTAAAACCTAATTAAAAGAAGTAGAGGAGCACCGCTCCCGACCGCTCCCGCCCACTTCGACCACTGCTGTTGTCAACTAGTGAACCTGTGTATCCAACACACTATGCCCTTTAAGACAAGGAAGCAATACTTTGAGATAGATGGGGAAGCAGAATATACTCAAACATCAATAATCAGAGTGAATCAGGAAGTTGGCAAAGTAAGTCTGTTTTATTTGCAATTGTTTAAAACAGGGAGTACAACGAACATCAACGAATATACGCTCGATCTTCTCACTCAGCAAGTTTCATACAAAAATACAGCCTTTATAATAAAAACTCATCATCATTGACATCAATCTACGTGGTAAACTACAACTACAAAAACTTACTTGGGAAAGTGAAAGGCTTACAGGGAACATCTAGGTATACGTTCCATACTTGTCAGTGAAAGTGATTGGGTCTCTAACATCAGCTGGGCAACTAAGCCTTCCTGTCACTGTGAACATCAAATACATAACGTCCTATTGGTTACACAAACTATAGGGCTCTTTGATACATGGTCCTCTACAATTGGTTGGCACCCTCGTAGCCCTCTGTAAAATTCCACACACGCTAGCAGCACCCAGGCCGGCACCCAGGTGCTGGTGGGCTGGTCATAACCATAGCTTCCCATCTAATTAGCCTGCCATCTATCATCACTCTTGCCGTCTGCCAGTCAATTAGCCCTTTGAACATTGGCGTTGGAAATGTTCTCTGTGCCTGAGAATAGAAGGGAGTATAGGCATACTCTGTCTCTTGGTTTCGATACAGCTCGTCCCAACTTTTATTTTCATCCGACTACACGACTGCAGACCATGTTTAAGAGCCTTTGCTGCATTTAAAATACTATTAAATGATGAATGAACCTCTGACGTCTTCGATGTTCTTGCTCCTCACCTCAGAGAGGAGTTTGTTTTTTTCACACGTTATGTAGCTCCTGCATGAACATCCAGGCTCACAGTGGCCTTGACTTCCTGGTGCTGGGCCAGCCAAGCCTTTCTGGAATTCACTGCTGCCATTAAGTTTGTTTTCCAACTGCGCCTTTCTGTTTACTGGGCCCACGCTCTGCTAAAGTGCATTGTGGAATCATCCATAGTCCATACATTCCTATGCATATATCTTTGGTGCATTGCCACAATCTATTCACTATGTAGTTAGCTTCATGATTACTTTGTCTGCTTGCGTTTACTGCATCTGTACATGTGTAAAATTACTTTGCATTTTCTTCATTGTTTCTGTAGCATGAGCATCTTCAGCTCGAGCCCGGAATGTTGCTCATCTCTTACTCCTCCTCCTCCTTAGATCTTTATAAAAAAATGTATGTTCTCTCACCTCTGAATCTCTTGTGGGTGCGTCAGCCCTGTTTCATATGGTGTCACCAATCTTCTCTTTTGCTCATTTTCACACTTCCTCCAGGATTTCATTCAAATGGCCATCATATTGTTGTGAATGCATATATGGCTTCCTTAATGGGTACCTTACTTCCATGATTCTTTGTGGCATAGGTATTCTCACTGGTACTGAACGTGTCTCACACTCTGGCTCCCAACATATAGGCAAAAAGGGAGCAGTGCTTGAGATGGGGGTACTTGGCTCCTTCTCTACACTAGTAACACACCTCCAGCCCTCCCAGGCTTTAGCTGTGAATTGAAAGTATAACTGTAAATAAGTATAAATGACTGTGAATGTATGCTCAAAAACATTGCTTTTAGTCATATCATCCTAATTCTAAATTCTTATGTGCCTTGGCCCTCCCCTGGTCCTCTTGCCATTGTGATTGTACCTCTGACAATGTTTATCAAACCTTTACATGATTGCTCCATTATGTATAACTACCTACCTACAGTGTTTCTGGTAGATGCTCCCCCACCTTATCTCAAATACATACAAGCAAATAAATACAAACCTCTGGTTTTCTTTTAGTTAAGCCCTTCCAGCCTCCCTTGGCTGGTCCAGGGGGTCATAGGACACCCTACCTGCTTGCCTTTAGTGTCACTGACATGGAGCTAAACAGGATAGGGAGGTTTTGCCGTGGGAGAATTCATCGAATTTGAATCAAATTATTTTCAATGGACATTGCCCCAAGTATATGTTGGAGGGGTCTGTTTAGGGTAATAACTAAAGTGGGAGGTTATGGGGGCTGCAGGGCTCCACCTGCATTTTTGTTTACGGCATACTCTACCAAAAAACAACATTCGATAAAATAGAATTTGATGGATTCTTTTCGAGCAAATCTCATAGAAAAGAGCTAAACACAGTCTGGAATCCTCATCCAGGGCATGTTTATTTCCTCAAATACAGTCGCTCCCCCTGACCATGAGGCTACCGATCACAATGAGCATGCGTTGAAGCTTTAGGGCAAAGGGTTGTCTGGCTTCTGAGAAATGGCCAAAATTGACAGAGCGTCTGATTGATGGCGTTCAAGATTGTGTGAAGACCACTGCTAGCAGTTGCAGTTCTTTGTGTTTGAGACCACTGCCAAGAGACAGCGTGGATCATGGGTCCACCAGAATGATGTCAGGTGATGAGGGGTCTGAGAAGCTGTGGCGGCATTTCGGCAAGATACCATAGCGCAGGGGTCGAAGTTGAAAGCTTTAGGGGGAGTGTAAGGTCTAGTGGTTCTGACAGCCACACTCATTGTGCAACACGAACAACATCCCCCCATCATCACACCCCCAAAACTAGCAATACTGCCATATAGCAGTTACTCACACAAAGTCAGCCAGGTGAGGTTACTTGCCTAGAGAGAGCAAGGTCTATGGCACAATCATAAACCACAGAGGTTTTGGGATTACGTTGGAGAACATCATGAACTGCCACTGTGTGGAGCTCTGGGTATAAGACCTGAATGTTTGAAGACTATGGTTTGAAGACCACAGACCAGCAGCCGCAATTCTCTGTTTTTAGGAGCACTGGCAAGAGGGCCTAAGTGTGGTGGTCTGGAAATAAGGTTGCCGGTTGCAACATACCGGCACCCTTTCCGGACCGCCAGATTACGAGTTTGCCTTCAGGGGCCAGATCTCCTGGCAGGTCTGACCTGCCGGCGTACCGGCCCCTGCAGGCATGGTTTTCACTGAAGCACCAGCACCATTAGCATTGTCCCCTTTCCCGACTCCACCGTGATGGGGACTTACCATTTCCGCCGTCTGACATTTCGGTCTGCCGCTAGTCATAATCAGCTGTCAGGCAGCGGGAAAGGTGTTACGAGGCTGACAGCAAACCGCTAGTCTCACCGGCGGGTTTTCACCGACCTCTTAATGAGGCCCACAGTCTGGATTCTGGGGTCTCCATATTAATGGCAGAGAATGAGGGACATGAGAGGTGGTGCTGTAGTTCGGCTGGATACCACAGTGCAGGCGGTCATCATTGAGTGATTCTGTGTCCTTCTGAGTTCCAGCAGTGCTGTCTGGAACATTTTGCAAAAACAGACGGGGCAGTTAATTGATTTTTATAGGGCTGAGCATGACCCCCCCAGAACTAGTAATACTGGCCCATACCCGGTACTTGCGTGCAGCCAGCCACACTTGCAAGGGGAAAACAGGGTAGTGTAACCCTAAACCACAGAAACCTTGGGCTTGTGGAGGGAAACAGCAGGAACTGCCACTGTGTTGAGATCTGGGTATCAGTACCTGAACGATACACTATCAGGTAACTGGGTGATTCTAGTCGAGTAAAGTCAAACATGTTAGGGGTGCTGTGAGCTGCTTTGCAGCGTAGGACTTTCAGCCTCATGCAGAACTAGAACAGAAGTACTTCTTGTGTTGCTCCAATATGCAAGGTGAGACTTTATTTTGTTTATTTTTAATTTTAACACACACACATGAGCGCTTGGTTCGCATTAGGCTAATATAAAAGGTATGCATTTCACCGTATTAATGGCTGCTTTCCACAATTGCATACATTATTTAAGCAGTTCCATTAAGTATGATTTTCGTATTTCTTCAGCATAGAGCTTCAGCTTTCAGTCATTTCATTGTGAGTACCCAGAAGGCGTGTGTACTTCAGGTGGCGGGGTCTCTTTTTTAAAAACATTTTTGTGGGCATACTGTAATTACGTTTAGTGTTCCCACTTTTCACAGGTTGAATTTTTCGTCCTTAATTGAAAATTGAAAGAACTCAATCAGAAAGGCCCACACAATCATGCCAAGCCTTTAAAATCACCACTCCACGAGTGAAGAGAGCCAAGGGGGGCGGAGTGAGTTTCCCGGAGTCTCTGCCCACCACTGGAACGCCCTTCCCGTCGGCCTCCGAGCACAAGAATCCTATGGAGCCTTCCGCGAAGCCCTGAAAACCTGGCTCATCACCTGAACTATGCCCCCACTACCACCTATATAGCTTATTTATGTACTACTACGCACTTAATGTAACTGGTCTGCAACGGCGCCATGATGCCCGTGGGTTTAGGCGCTTCACACAGGTAAAAAATAAATAAAAAAATGGCAATTACTCCAAAATGGTGGTATGTCAAATACATAATTAAATGTTTTTTTAGACAGCGAATAAAGGCTATTTTTTGCATTAATATATATATTTTTAAATCCCTTTTGTTTTAGTTTATCTCACCCTGAGGAAGACGTGCACATTTTGCAGCACATGTCGAAACCGGTCAGTGTTGGGGATTGAATTATTCACCTGGAAAATGATTTGATGACGTTGTTAATTAACTTGACAAGTTCTGAAGGCGATGCTCATTTAGTTTTTTTGATGAAAGCAAGCCGTAATATACTCCTCCGTCTGATTATTCTAAAATTGCACGGTAGCAAGTACTTTCTCCTTTTTCTGTGTGTAATTTGTTTGTCATTTATATGTGATCTATCTATGCACTGTATGCACTTTACCAGATCCAAGGACGCCGCAATGGGTCGTATGCGATTTGTTAGAAGTTCTCATGATTGAGCTGTATGTGATTTGTTTAGAATACTGTATGTACTTTAAATATGTTATGCACTTTAACCATACTGATATCCTTTTCAGAGTGTGGTTTTTAAGATAGAGTTTCTTTTGCACTTCTTTGCTGTCTATAATATGTCATGAATGTGTATTGTTTTTTGGATACAATTGTTTCATTCATTATTGCCATTAGAATTTATCCCATAGATACATTTTTTCTGTTCACTTTTTTATTTTTTTATTTTTAATGAGCTACATGTAGCGCATATCCCTTGTAAGCCCACCTTTGTGAGCAAAGACCGGTCAGAGCAACCCTGCTGTGCATCTCAGAAGCCAGAGATCTTCCAATCAGAACTCAGTCTGAACTGGGTGTGTCCATGGGACCAAGAGAAGAACCACTTCATTCACTCTCTTTTCAAAGCCACCACATCCACAAACCCCCGAGGCTGCCAAAGGAAGACAAACAGATGTGTGTGTCTAATCGAAAACGCTTTGTTGTCATCAGAACTATCTAAAAAAGGAAACAATGTGTTGGTTGAGGCCTGGAGGATGATTTATCAATGGGGAAAGTCTTCTTTCGGTGTAATGGGGAAACACATCAAAGCAATTGGAAAATACATGGACCAAATAAACAGGAAACCAGTAGACAATTGAAAGGAATAGGGTGAGCATGTGGGGATCTCACTATGATCAATAAAAATAATGAAATGAAAATTAAATAGGTGCGTGTCCTGATGAAGGGCACCAACGAAACCTGTATTTCTCCCTTGGTAGATCCCACCCATGTCGTCTGGCCTGACTCACATGCCATTACAAAGGCTTAAAGCTGTGTCCCGTGAGATGACGTTGCTGTACATAGAGTTGCGCTCCGCGTTATGTTGTTGGGGTACTTCACGGAAATACTCGTTGTATTGATAGTCATACATATTTCTGGGGACGTTAACATGCACTATGCCATTTATCAGCTTGGCGCACACCTGGTGTTTTTTTTCACTTTAAAAATGTACAGAATTAAATGCGCCCAGGTGGAATCAAGCCTGGTGCAGTTCCAGCACAAGTTAGTTCTGGTCCCTGGTTTTCCCATTATACAAAATCACGTCACCCAGGGAAATTCTATCGGCTTCTCTGTTCCATAGTTCCCTTATTTACCAAATGGGGGAGCAATTAGAAGAAGCCTTATCCCGAAGCACGTACATTCATCCAAAGGCTATGGTTACCCAAAGTGACATCAGATGACATCACAGGAAGTGATATCACATGAGCTTTGATCGTAATGACATCAATGGAAGTGGCTTAATTAATCTAAAAAAAAAACGAAAGTGTACATGAATAAAATAATTCAAAATTTCTAATGCAGGCAAAAGGGCTCTTTAAGTTAAGAACCATGTTGCCCTAAGGGGACTTCCCTCTAATGCCATTGGTGCCGTCATGATCTGTTATTTTATGTTATGTTAACTTATAATGCACATCGTTATCATTGGCATGGTCTCCAGGCGCCCATGTGGTTCTGTAAGAAAGTGGGTTTGTTGGGTAGGTTAGTTAGGGAAGAGGGAGTAGGGTAGAGGTTGGGCTTTTCTGTTGTTGCTTGCAGAACCAGGAAGAACTGGCGTCTTGCGCGAGTCTGCTTGCTAGGTGTGTTTGGCTGGTGTGACTGGGGTTATTGTGTACCCAGAAGGGCCATCATAGGCCAGGGGCTCTGCTTTCCGATGCCTGTGCAGTCTTGTATGCATAGGTATTGTCATCTTATGTCAGCCATTGCCTCACATGTGAAGCATTGTCCTCATATGCAGGTACAGTCCATGCAGCCAAGGAAAGGGCAAGGAAGTGCAGGTTACCTGCACCTAACACTCCTGCTACAGTAAGGGAAAGTGCCTCCATATCCTCGGCCTGTGGAGGCTGGCACGCACCCGGTTCCTAGGCTGGTGAGTGTGCCACAATGTTAACATATATAACCATGCAGCGTTTTTCGAAAATGAAAGAGCTTGCTTGCCTAAGGGCATTCAAGTTTTCCGGCATGGCTTCATTTCCAAGAGTCACACCATCTGACTGCCACTCTCAGTGCCTATGTGGCCAGAGGTAGCAAAGAGATTGCCAGGGTCAGCGGCTGCTGCCCAGGGCAACAGCTAATAGGCAGCAGCACTTATCTGCATTCTTCCATGCCTATTTTATTTTGGATGTTTACTATGCATGATCCCAGGCGTGGAAGCATCTGAGTGCTGCCACATCATGAGAGTAACGAGTGGTAATGAAATTGCATGCAGTTATATAGGGGTGAAGTTACAGGCCCTCACGATTTAAGAGGAGACGGGGTAGTATAGGATAGAGAAATTGCTCAGGAGTTTGACAGAAAGCAGGGAGTCATTAATGCACAATGGGGTGGCGGGTGACCACCACCATATATGGAAGGCCCAAAACTAACAGCCTCTGAGCTAAGTAGCTGAATGGCTGGAGACCCGAGCATGCAGAAAACGTCGGGTGGGTGTCGAAGAATGTCCAGCCACACATCGGAGCCTGCAGGGATGCTGCCCCTCAAGGTACAGTGTGACAAAAGGACTACTGCTCTGCATGAGTGCAAGGATGAGTAGTGGCTAAACCGCCTACTCAGCCCTATACCACTACTAAACGGTTTATGGTGATTGCATCGAATCCCTTGCATCGAGGTGCCTTTGCATCAAATTTGTTCCATCTAAAAGATTTGCATCAAATGCATTTTTCATTGGGGGGGTTCCACCCCCCCCAAAACCCTGTTAAAATCCCTTAAAAATCCACCTAAATAAAAATTAACCCTTTAACCCCAAAAAACATACATTCGATGCACATTTTTTAGATGTAAAAAATTTGATGCAAAGGCATTTGATTGTATGGCTTTCGATTCAATGACCAGATACCCTACTAAACCAACAGTGATCCCAATCATAAAGGTGAAGCAGGCATCGACCGGCATGTATACCTCCTTCACTGCATTTGGCAGCGCAGGCCAAGGGCAGGCTATATATTCAGGAGGGGTGTGAGCTGATGACAGTAGCAACCCAAACAGCGTTAGTAAAATGGATCGAAAATAAAAGAATATCCAATCAAGGTTCTATACAAATAGGGACTTTAATAAAACAATCAATGAAAACATCTAATTAAAAACACGAGACCTACCCCTTTAAGGGAAAAACAGAGAATACAGACTTTGGATGAGAAAGGGCCCTCTGGGTGCATAAGCAAAGATGTTCAGGCAAAAAGAATTACAGCTGCAACATCCCTGTTCAAGAATATGTCTTTAAAAGGCAAGCAAAGGTGGGCTTAAAATTCACTAAGATCCATGAAAGAGGACCAGATGGACCGGGTGTCTTCAAAATACCTCTAGTTCTTATCTTGGTTCCCTGACAACATTGAGCTGGGCCTCAAGGTGCTTTTGCCGCAATCAAGTCAGTGGTGAGATGTTTGAGCTGGTTGTGAGATGTTAGAGTCGTGTCGCCCCGCTGGCGAGTCAGGTGGATGTGTGGGCTCCCTCTGGGTTGATTTGGCATTCAAGACGGGCAAGTCGATGCATCCAGTAGGTTTGAATGAGCGTTCAAATCACTTGCTGCAGCAATCAGGTTGGTTTGATGCAGTCTGCTGCAATGGGTCAAGCCAGTGTCTCGCTGGCTCGAGAGGTAGGTAGGTGGTTTGACGTTGAGTAGAGTGCCAAAAGCAGCAATGTGTGTCCTGTAGTATCTTGAAGTGTGTTGAGCATGGTCGAACAAGCTCAAAGCTGTCTCGAAGTGATGAAACAGGTTTTCAGCTGCTTAGGAACCTCTAGGTTTCTGGTAGGCCCAATCCAGGATCTCCAGCGACGAAGTGAGTCATTAGTTCTTCATTTTCACTCCAGTAAGGTGTCTGGCACATGCAGTGGTCCTTAACCTCCAGTCTGGAGGATTCTGATTCCAGTGCACAATAATAATGTGATTGGCAAATGTCTAAAAGGCAGCTCTGAGGAAAATATCTCTGCAAGAGAAAGTGCAATACAATATATCGTTTGGTCCTATATGAGGCTTTAGTCCACAACAGTGTCACCCCCAATTTTCCCTGGGAATGGTTAAGGGGGAGCAGAGCCATCCTCTGCCTTGAATGCCTTTGTCTTCACCTCTATGTCAGATGACTTTTGGAATATGGTGTATTCTTCTCTTAAGTGTCCAAAGATGCATCCAACCAGGAGATTATTTTGTCTCCTTATATGGACAAAATGTCGCAGGAGATTGATCCAAAACAAGCCTGCTTTAAGGGACCCAAAACAGGCTGTTGTAACAAGTGCTCTGTGCAACTTTCCAACTTTCTCAGCACTTATCCAATCACTGTCTTCTTCAGGACTATCAATCTGGTTTCCTACGTTAGCATAGCACCAAGTCAGCTACCCTTTGGGTATTGGACAACGTCATATGCATGTTCAATGTCAGAGGTGCCTGTCGCCTTGTCATTCTTTATGCCTCAGCTTTGTTTGACTCTGTCAGCCGTGAGGTTCTGATTAACATCTTATCCTCACGCAAGAGTATGGGTGGCCATGTCCATGTCCGACCATAGTTCTCCTCCTATCTGCGTGGTTGCATGCAGTCTATGGAGGGGTGCTCTGTCACATCTGACCAGCTCGCAGTGTGCTGTGGTGTCCATCAGTGTGTCCTCTTGTGGCCCATGATGTTTAACATCCACATGGAACCATCTGGGTGATCAGGTAGTAGAGACCGGCTTAATACCTTGATGACACGCAGGTCTATCATAGAGTGCCATCTCCTGCAGATGTCATTCCCCTTGGGGACTGTCTCTGTGCCATCAAGGGTCAGCTGTCTCTACTTTCTCCCAAACATAATCTGTGAAAGACTGAATTTATTTTGATGTCTCCCTCTGCTGTTTCCCCTTCACGTTTACAGGATTGGCTTTACCCACTCACTTCTTCAGGTATCACTCCTACCCTGGTGCAATCGCTTAAATCCCTCTGCTTAATCTTGATTGCAATCTGAACTGTAAATCACACATTTTCACGCATTGCACAATTTTATAGTTTTCCGTTATCTATTTTTTGGAACATGAAACCCTTTGATTCCTTGCTCAGACCTCTGCACCGCTTTCCAGGCTTTAGTTCTTTCTCGCCTACACAGTGGTCATGCCTTCTTTTTGGGTTTTCCTGCTGATCCCTTGAAAACTGTGCTGCCTTCTGCAGCTTGTTTAATCTCCTGCACCTAGACGTTCAAGAACATCACTCCTATTTTTATTTCTCTTCTTTGGCTTCCTTTACATACACTTTTCAAGATCTGTTGCATTACCTCCAAGGCAGTGGTCCTCAGCCAACCTTCCCATCTTCCCATCTTGCCAAAAGTTGTTTATTTCTGGAGATTCAAGGCATACCAGGAGAGCCAGTCTTATAAGCCTTGACATTCCTCGATTTAAGCACTCATGATTTTCTCTCCAGGGCTTTTCAGCAGCTGCCCTGAAATCATGGAATGTGCTGCCTACTATTTATACGTCTTCTCCTTACCCTTCTGGAATTTAGGAAGGCTCTTAATACGCATTGGTGAACTATTTGGTGCTTTGCATAAAATCAAAGAGCATTCTGGGAATGTAAGAACAAACACCCTTTTTTGTATTGTTATATGGTTAAAATAAATAACCTTTAACAAACATACAAAACAATTAAACATTTAATATTACACATAAACATAAAACTTAAAACAAAAAAGCCCTGATCCATATGATTCATAAACACATTTAAATAAAACAAGCATCATACATTTCATCATACTCCAGTACAAAATACATAGTACATAATCTTCACAAAGCTAAAACGTCTTTTAGAAAATGCAGTGAGGCGACCATTCACTGATTCCGTCCAGAAAAGCTCATAATGAGCTGCACCACTTCACTAAATAAAAGTTTGTACACTTGCAATAAATGAACAAAATAGTGGGAGCGTCTGCCGTTCAAGGCCTGGCAATGTATTTAGATATGCTGTAAGGATATGCTAAACCTACATGTTTTTTTGTTCCCTCTGTGTCTTCATTCTAGCACCCATACTTTTGTGAGTGGGTAATAGATTTAACCTCAACCGCATCACCTGGGCACGCTAGAAATGACTTGGGTACTTGGTCACCTGAGCTGGACAAACTCCTACAGGCCTCACATAAAGTAACACACTTACGTATAAACGGTAGGTTCTCACTTTCTCAATACTATAAATCCAATCCATTTCTCTCAATGTTCTTTTTGCCTTTACTGGGTGCTGCAAACCAACTCTCTAGAGATACACCAGTCATCACCAATGATATCACATTGGTTTTCCCATTCATTCAAGGAGGCCCAGCATTTCATTTCTATTAGGAGCTTCTGTTCCCACCAAATCGGACCCTCCTCGGCACAACATAACTTACTCAATAAAGGGAGATTTTGCCATAGTATGTACATTTTGATGGAGGATAGTCAGAATTCATAACAAATGACTTCCGAGGGTACACCGTTAGGTAACTACAAAACCTTGCGCCAGAATGACCCTTCCAGTGCGTCACAGTCCAATTGAATCGGAAGCCCCACATTTTCAGCCCGTATGTCATTGTTGGCTGCACCTTCATTTTATAAAAATCAAGAACTAGTACCAAAGAGTAATGAGCAAACCTATGGTTCAGTACGGAAGCTTGTGCGGCCTGCATTAGCATTTTAGAATGATAGTGGCCCTGCAACTCAGTATTGTTTTGGAGCTCAAATAAATGTATTCCCAAACATAAAATGTGGGTACTTAAACCAAAACAACCCCTCCCAGAGAACAACAAAACCTCTTGTACTTTTGCTTCATCCCCAGCCTCAAAAGAGGACTTTTGATTTTGGTATGTTGATTATTCGTTTATTCAGACCAGCATACATTTCCAGTGCCTCCAATTTGTTCTGTAGTTCGATCTGGGTGTAATTGAACAATGCAAAATCATCTGCATACAGCAGCTAGTCCAGCGGTGAAGTGACAAGACACTGGGAGAAACTACACACTAATATTTCATTAATATCGGAAATGAACAGGCTGAAAAGTAAAGGACCGAGAACACATTCTTGCATAAGGCTGCTTCTGGTCTCAGTGACACTAGATAACCTACCCTGGCCATTCAGTCTCCCCCTTACAGATGTATTTGAGTGCAGAGCCACGATCAACCCCAGAAAGTTCTCCAGACAACCCCACAATAACAATTTATGCCACAAAAGGTGTCTGTCCATGCTGTCAAAGGCTACGGAGAAGTCAATAAATGCTGCATACACTGGTCTTGACCTCACCATGGTCTCCTTTTTCAGCAGTCCCACGAGAAAGGCGCTGCTGTTCGTACCAGTACCCTTTTGGAAACCTGTCTGAAACGGGTCCAACCTACTGACACTCTTCACCCAGCAAGACAGATCTCACAAGATTAGGAAGGCAATAATATTAGCAGGGATGTCTAAGAGAGCAATTGGTCTGTAGTTGCTCGGAATTGACCTTGGCCCCTTTTTATGACTAGGGACCAATATTAACTTCGACAAAGATTTTGGCAATCGTTGAGAAGATATAATTCCAGTAAAAACAATTCCCAAAACACGAGCCTACAAGCTTGGCTCCATCTTCCAAACCGCATTAGATAGTCCATTGGGACCTGGTGCTTGCGAGTTCTTGCTGCGATTAATTAATACAACTACATCCTCCTCAGAGAAAACCAAGTGCCAAGGTCCTGATAGTGGTTTTAGTTGTGGCTGGTCCTCACTTGCCATCTCTTTGTAAACATTGCCAAAAGGATCGATCCATCCTTGTTCACCAATCAGATTAATTTGGGCATAAGAAAACAGGGTAATGGTATTATTAACCAACCCCCAGAAGCAACCCACATTACGAGATTCAACCAGGGACAACATCTTACGGGCATCCTTCAGTAACATTGCATATCTATGGGCCCTCAACCATTGCCCATACACAAGTTTTATATTCCTTCCCCATTAAGCCCCTTGTTCTTACGTAGCGGACTCCTCATCTCCATCTTTTTTTTATTGAATCTCAGGGTCAAAGGCATGCTTCCTAATCAGCCTATTTCCCAGTGGTTGGAAAGGCATAGATGCATAAACACGGTCCAGAACAACCAGGTTCATTTAAGGTATAATAAAACCTCTGCATAATGGCACCATTCCAGGCTACCCTGTTTTCCTCACTATTAACCTCCAATGCCAATGGGCAAATTGGAGAAACACCCCTAGATTTCTCTACACTCCACTTCAGTAATAATAAATTGTGGTCGCTCTGAATTGTCCACTCATTGACTCTCCTCTATGCCAAGTACAATTTGCTGGGGTGTCACCCGGACCCATATCATTTGGAATACTCATTCCCAGGTGTGAGAAGCTCATGGTGACAACAGGTAAGACAGACACAAGGGATCACAGTTCAAGGGTGTTTATTGAACAATGAATGCTGTGTGCAGGATGGGAAAATGCCTAATCTAAACCTAAATCTAAGATGGGAGCAAGTGTCAACCATCAACTGAAAAATAAAGCAGTCCTTGTGGTGTCATGTCAAATAATAAGGGCCTATACTGGGAAACCCATCGCCCAACCTTACAATAATACAAAAAAAGGTGTGGGATAGTTCTCAAGAAAAGAAAAAGGTGTTCTCAAATAATATGTCACGATGCAATAGTCTAGGTTGTCATTCCTCACATTTTGAACACTGGATTAGATGCGAGTTTAGAGCACAGTACAGTCTCGGGCCTTTCCAGCACGAGATGACAGTTCCAATAACAGTTCTTAGGACACACTCTCGGGTTTATCTAGCACGAGGTGACAGTTCAGCTTTAACCCTCAAGCTTTCAGTAATCAGGGTCATCGACGGACAAATCTCGTTTCACTTGAAAGTCTCTCGCCTGGGGCATTTCCCAGAATACAACCCCGGGCTCCCCTACCCAGGTGATCCTCCCCCACTGGTCCACCCACAGGAACTGGATCCAACAGCGATGGCCGTGTCCTGGCCACCTCAATAAGGGATTCCCGAGGTCTTACTGGGAGAATACCCTCG